>NC_083867.1:1827916-2168333 GCF_029169275.1 Apis cerana | reverse complement strand
ATGTCTCTTTTTTCAACATAACCTTAATCTTAAATTAATATTCAAATAAGAATAAAAAAACCCAATCTAATCAAAACTAAAAATCTCGTTTTGACCGAAAATTTATCTACAAAATAAAAATTCATGGTCCGTTTAACGAAACGACGAATAACTCGGTAATCGAGTAATCATTTAATCGAAATTTTTGGTCTGCCATTCTATGCACTCGTGAAATTTCCGGATTCGACATTATTAAATTCCATGCTACTTTGAATCTCATTAGCTTTCCTCGGAGATAGAGAGGTACATAACGATTATATACGTATATACACTGGGTTATACACCAACTACACACAGAAAGTTGTACGAAAGTTTGCTTGCATTTAGCAAAACGTCGCGACAAACGAGGAATACGTAATACGTAGACAAGAACCACGTGTTTTTCGTAACGAATTATTATAATTTCGCGATGAGGCGATTGATGCACAAGTCGTGTAATTTTAACAGCGGTTAACATATAGTCATCACTTTTTTACAGGAATTTTTGAGGTCATGAGTATTTTTGGTGCGTGACGTTTAATATTCTATGAAGAATTTATAGATGTAGTAATTATTCGATAGAGGGCGTATATTCATTGTCGATATTTTCTGAAAGTTGAGCATTAACCTGAAAAAGTAATTATTTAATAAAAATTAGATTAAAATTTCAAATAAAGTTTCTTTAAATAATGACTTCATTTAAAAATGTTTAAATAAATAATATTATTAATATTTTAGTAGCTATTATAGTTGATCTTTCATATAATCTGACCGTTTGACATTATAATTATCTGCGATTATTTTATGTTTTGAATAAATAAATTATTTAATAATTTTATTCTTAAGTTTAATTGTTAAGAATAAAATTAAGAAAATTTGGCTTTTCTGCTTGAAAGTCCTAAATATGCCTTTGGGTTTTTAATATATATATAATAGGAAGCGAGTATTTATTGTTTAATAAATAAATAATAAATAATTATGTAAGATAGGAGTTACATCAATGATTTCAAAATGCTTTTTTTTATAATTACAAATTAGTTTTTTCAAAATTTTTTAAATATAGAATATGATATTTATGATATGAAAATTTATTCGAATAAAAATTATAATATGAAATAAAATAAATGATACTGAAAATACGAATGTTTTTATTATATTGAAATAGAAACTTTCATATTCATTTAAATAAGAAAAAGCATATATAAAAACAATCAAACATCAATATCTTTTTCATGTTACTCAGACTTGAAAAATTATTTCTCAATGTTTCTTAAAAAAAATTCACTATTTAATATGGAAATATTCAAAAATATTAATATAAAAACCGATATTTTATTAAAATTACTATTTAAAAAATATTTCTTATATTTATTCTTATCCAGAAAATTTTATCTATTAATTTTTAATGGGTCATCTTAGTCACTATCTCATCTATATAACTTTTCATTTCGTTTCCTTCTTCATTAAACTTTAATTGATAAGTTATAATTAAGAAACGAGCATAGAAGCGACTAAAACACGCCGAGAAATAGACTTTGAATTGCAAATTATACTTGCACTTGTGGAATCTTTATTGAATCGATAACTGTAACTCCTGTGAAATTCGCCTTGGGGAATCCGTCGTCGAATGATGGCGGAAATCCTCTTCCGGTGGAAGGTGAGCATCGGCCGCTTTAATCCCAATACAAACGTAAAATTCAATATTCCCTTTGACGACTTTATCTCCTCATTTATCTTCTTGTGTTCATATTTCGATATCTTCTTGTGATGAAAACGAGACGACGCGTCATTCGTTTGTATTAGCAGATTCATTTACTTAATTATTAATTCGTGGACATCTTTCAATTCAGGCAGCCAAGAAAGATAGTAAAATTATCTGGACAAATTTAGATTAATTAATTAATTACTTTAGTGTATACAATAAAGAAAATATAATTCTTGATCATAAAATTAGGATCATTTATAATTTTCGGTATTTTTCATTTTTTTTCAATTTATAAAAACTTGGACGAAATGTGATTGGAAATTTTATTAATTATTAATACATATTGATACATATGGTTTATATTATATGATATAATAATTCATTTATTATTTTTTTTATCTATATTTCAAGCAACTCTCCTGATATAAATCTTGATATTGAGAAGCTTATTTAAAATATTTCTATATAAATTATCATTACATTAAATAAAAAATTTAAATAAAAAATTCTGATAAAAATCTATATTATAAAATTCTGGATATTTGGCAAAAATCTATATTATAATTAAAACAAAACAAGGAAATATAAATTAATAACGTGATATATGATTATATTATTAATTAAAAATAATAATTAATAGAACTTGGAAATAATAAAAATAATAAAATTATTTTATTAAAAGTATAAAAAAAGATAAATGACTAATTTTATAATCAAAATTAAAATCTAAGAAAAAATTATATAAAATATATTCCTAATGAAATGACTGGATTTTTGATAAATTATTATATATAAAAAAAACTATTATTTTACAGCTTTTTGAAATTAATCACAATTTCTCATTTCTATTCAATAAATTTAATATTCTTGTACATCGAAAAACAAAATTAAAATTATCACACTTGATTTGATTGATTGTTATTGATAACTCTTTTGTTTATTTTTTATGATTTTATTTTTAAATTTTTTATACAAATGGAAGATTCTTTTTCTTGAAAGTTCTACTAATTAATGAGTTAATAATTTTTTACACATTATATCAAATTTCTTATGTTTTCCTTATTTTTCATATAATAAGTTTTTAAATTCAAATTAAAATATTTTTTAAATTGATAAATTTAAAAATAAATAAATATAATTTATCATACAAAAATTTTGAAGCAATCGTAATATATTTGAATATATTTTTTGTTAAATATCATATAAATTGCACGTTTTTAAGAAGCATTCTCATAAAGTATATTTCTCTTTTTAAGTGAAATTTTAATATTAAAATATATAGATTTCCATTATGCGTTTTGTTTCCACGAGATATTCAAGATATAATGAAAACATTAGTTCTTCTAGAATATGAATTTTTTGAATAATACAATATTTTATATTCCTTTATTTCTTATATTATATTACGTGCATTTTCTATTTTTAATTAAATTATAAATTAAAAATGATCAATATTGAAAATGATGATTTGTTGATTATATTTTCCTAAAACGATATCTTCATTTGTATTTAATTCGAATATCATACGAGAAATGGAAAATCAAGAATGTAAAATCGACGTGATAGGATGGATTGATGAAATCAAGTGAAAATAAATATAATAAGTCGAACTGAAATCTGAAACAGAAATCTGAGATTTTGAATGAATTTTAATGTTATGTAAATATTAATCTAGAAAAGATTAAAATATTTGCTTAATAGAGAATTAATGTAATTTTTTATAATGTATGATTATTTATCATTCTATCAAAAATAGAATAATTATTAATTTATGATTTGTACTTAAATAAATATGAATTTTAAAAATATTTCAATTGTTTTGAAATTATTTGAGATATTTGAAGTAAATGCATATTGTAATAATGTAAGAAAATTTATCGTAAATATATGTATAATAATAATATGTTAGAATTTATATATTTCTTACAATATTAAGTTATTCAAAATTTTAAAATTATGTAAAATCATAGATTTTAGAAAAAAAAATAAAAGAAAAAATGATAATGAGAAAAATAATAAGCAAATTATTGAAATTCATAATTATGATCTTTTTAATATTAATTAATACTATCTTAATTAAAAATTATTTATTGTTAAAAATATTAATGTTTTGCCCATCAAATATATAATCTACGAGTTATAATTTGGATATAAATTGTAAATATATATTTTCCAAACAAAAATAATTTATTTAAAGATAATATTTCCACTTTTTTTAAAAATCTTTGTCAGAAGATTTTTAATATAATAGAGATTACATAATAATCTGCAATCCATTCGCGTTCAATGGTTGAAAAATAAAATTGTTTGATAAATATCGATTATTGATAAATATCGACATGTTATCGATAAAACAATTAATTATGCGTTTATTTTATAATATTTAAACTTAGTGGAAGTTAAAAATTATCCAATCAATCATCATTATTTAATCATCTATTATCATCTAATATTAAAAGATATTATAATTACGATATTAAATCATTTCTAATATCTACAAATGTTGTAGATATTAGACATTTGTAGAATGTATTTAATTTTTTCAAGATATTAAAAGATATTGTAATTAATTGATATTGCATTAATTGCGACAAAGAATTTTAATTTAACATAACTCGATTTTAATTTCAAAAAAAAGATAAATGATTTTATATTATTTCATATTAAATTATATTTATAATTAATCCAACTTCAAAATAATTTTTATCAACTATAATTGTTTGTTGAATAAAAATTCGTAGACACTATATACACGTTGATAAAAATCTCGTAAGAATTCTATTTCCAATTTATTACTCCCATAGGAATCGTATCGCATCAATTTGCGCCATGGTTGATCCTTTTCTGATAGCAGATTGGTTGGTTGCTGCAACATTCGAGATTGCATTCCATTCTATGGAATTCAATTGTATTGCGAACCGGTTGTTACGATTCCTCTAGGAAAACTATCATTACAGAGAATACAATTGAATAACATTCGAATAATTATTATAATTTATGTTGATCTTAAATCTTTGTCAGAAGATTTTTAATATATTATATAATAATAGAGATTACATAATAACCTGTAATCCATTCGCGTTCAATGATTGAAAAATAAAATTGTTTGATAAATATCGATATGTTATCGATAAAATGATATGAATATATTTTCCATAATCGAGTTACAATTCCATAAAGAAATGTTTTATTATCAATATTTTCTAATCACGATTAATTTAAAAAATAGATTTAATATCATTTTAATGGAATTAATGAAACATAATTGAATAATTTTTATAATTAAAATTGGTTAAATATTATTCTCCTTATAAATTTCTAAAAATCATAAAAGTTAATTATTATTTAATTCTCGTTGCTCAGCCAAGTTACTTCACTTTTGACTTACTACTTTAGTTTTTAATGCTGTAATTGATATTTATTATCCATAATAATTCTACGATGCAAAAGCTATGTGGATAAAAATAATCGGATTAGCTTTACAAATTTGAAGGTTAATAAATCTTTTCTCGTATCAAAAAACGAAAACAGAAATAATTTTCACAAGCATCACGCAAAATCAACGAAATTCCACACTGTATTTCATCCACACTTTCCATCCCATTAAATCACTGATCGATCGTCACTAGCGACGTGATAAATTGTTGGCGACACCTATCGCGGCAAGAATACATCCAAGAAAACGTGAAGGAAAAAGTGGTTCGACCCAAAGGCTAAGCAGAGTTATATTTCTCCGTACATGTCATGGCGAATTCTTTTCGTTAGAAAAGTGGCTAACCCCTCGAGAGTTGTATCAATCTTCAGTTTCTTAACTTTTTGTTACTTTTGCTCAAGTCACGGTTAAAATCAAAATACACGTGCTGAAAAATTTTTCTTTTCAACGTAAATACACGATATAGACACGATATATGTTAACATTATGGCGACTGATGACACGACACTAACGCCACTTAACTATTGGTATTCAATTTAGAACTGTGACCATAAATATCGATAAATATCGATAAAATAAATGAAAATAATTTCAATTTTTATTTAAATTTATTATAATATATTTTCTTTTAAATAGTTGAATAAATTATTATAAAGTAATGGAAATTAATGGAAATTATTATAAAGTAATGGATGTAATGGAAATTAAACATAAACAATAAAAAACTTTTTATTTAATAAAAAAAAGTTTAATACATTATATATCTATATTTATTTATCTATATTTTTTTTTAATTATTTAATACTTTTATTTTTTTATTTATTTTAAATATTCGAAATTATTATGATATACCTTTTTTCTTTATTGAAAGATTTTCTTTATATACTTGTTTATCCAAAGTTTGAATCTTTATATATATAATACGATCCTCTTCTTGGCCAGATATTGATTTCGAATCAATCATGACTATCGACTGAGATTACTTTTTCTTCTTTTCTTCTTTTCTGGACTTTTGTTATGTTCTAGTTATCCTGAGATTATGGATAATCGATAGTGAATATATAAGTATTCTAATTGAAATTGATATACTTTGCTAATACAGAAAACTCCCTGAAAAGAATGTTTAAATTTGAAATTCAATATTTGTTATATTTTTTTGTAAGAAAATAATTCGATATTCATCCAAAAATCAATATCAAATATTTTTTATTTCGTGATTAACTTTCTTTTTCATGCTTCAAATAAAAACAAATTTCTTGTTTAAATTTTTATTTACATTATTTGCAAAAGTACTTAGACATTATCTTATAGTAATATACGTAAACTTTCATTGAAATTAAAATTTTTCTATATCAAATAATATCATCTTAAAAATATGAAACGTAATTGTGCGAGATGAAGATAAAAAGAAAGAAAAACAGACAAAATTCAAAATTGGTTTTTTCAATTTACGTCAGATATAATGGAATATTTTTAAATAAAGCGCGATTCACAATCAGTGAAAATTTAATTGAAATCAATTTATTCGAATAATGACTTGATTTGAGATACACAATATATATATTTTTTCTATGTTGGAAATTTTTTCCTTTAATCAAATTTTTAGATATTGGAGAATTGAAAAAATTTATAAATACGTCAAATCAATTTTTATACATCGAATATATAAAAGAATATAATGATTGAAGTGCAGCATATGGTGCAATATCTATCTTTATTAAATCAATTCTAATTTACTTCAAATTAAATTAAAAAGATAGAAAATGAGATTTGAAGTTCAAATTTTGAATCAATGTATCATAAAATGAAATGAATAAAAGTGAATTTTTTTGTAATAAAACATTATGATAATATTTATTGTTATGATTAAATATGAAATATTATTAATTATATTAAATTATAAATTTTGATATGTTTCATGTTCAGAGCTTATTCAAGTGAAATAAAATATAGAAACTTTTTTTTGTATTAATTTTTGTTTCTAATTTTTAATAGTAAAAATATTTTATTTGATATATGCAATGGTGTTTTTTACAATAGTATAAGTTATTTAAAAATTAATATTATTGAAATTTGAATTATTATGATTTAGTATATGAATTAATTAATTCTCAAGTTTGATATAGCTATATTTAAGCTAATTTATATGATTATAATATAATCTAACATGGTATTAAGTAAATCTAACTTAATTTATTTTACAACATTGATAAAACTTCAAGAGATTTAGGATAGAACATTTATAAAGTTTCAGTTTTCTTTACCAAAAATATACATATATTCTAATCTAATTTATTTTATCATATATATGAGTTACTTTGCTAAGTTTTACATTGATAAGCATATAAAGAGATAAAGAAGTTATATAACCTAATCCTACTTTATCATGTATATAAATTACTTTACCAAGTTTTACATTAATATAAGCATAAGAAAATAAAGAAATTACACAAGTATATAAATGATTTGTAAAATGTTTCTTCTGAATCAAATATATGCATCTTATGATATCTCTCTGTTTACTTTGGCTCATAAAATTTTATTCTTGTCTATTGTTAATTTTGTTATATGTAACATGATTATATGTAACATGAATTATTTTATTGAGTTTTATATCGATACAGAGTTTTTTAGATATACAAATAAATACACAATTAATATATAAGATGAGATATACAATTAAATATATAAGAAAAATATAAATAAAAATAAATATACAATTATAGAAGTGAAATTAAATTTTCAAAATGTTTATATATCTAATTATATCAAGCACTTAATTTTCTCTCATTTTATTTTTTTTTCACATTTTAATATATTAATTAATTACATATTAATTATACTTAATATATACATCATACATCTTGTATAAGAACTTATATCTCAATATTAATATGTAAACTTTCTAAATTGAGTTTTTGTATTTTGAATTCAAATTCTTCTTGCTCATCATCTCTTCTAAATTTCTTATTACTAGTATTATATATAGTACTATTATAGTACATATTATAGTACTATTATGAAAGAATCCAAAGAAAGACGTTGCTTTTCTTCAATTTTCGAATGAAGTTAATCCCAAAGGAATCGAAAACCTTGTTTCTTCGAACCTCGATCTTTTTCTTTCACACCCTGAAAAGTTCTGCGATGACCTATAAAAGTTTTCAGACAGATATATATCTTTTTAAGCGAGTTTCAAAAAAGAAAGTCAGGATAGCAGCGTATTTCATAAAACAAATATTGTACAACTGGCTGATATGAGTTTTGTATAAGGATAGCAAAAGCTTTCATATAAAGTTCGATGCAATCGAACGTGTTCGAGTTACAATTACTTTCTACGATGCAACGAGTTTTTTAAATTAATTTGAATCGAAAGTAATAACATTTGTTGATTAAAATCGCAAATATGAATATTATTCTAATTGATAAGGTTTACGTAAAATCGGATATATAATTGGATTATTATAGTTGGAATTTTAGAAAAAATTAAAATTAATCTCAAATTAATATTTGTTTGGATACTAAATTCCATTATAATATGTGAAATTCCTTTAAGATGAAAAAATTAATTTAGAAAAAAAAGAATTAATCTAGAATGTACTAATGTAGAAATTATAATTTGCTTAAAACAATGTTTCTCAATCTTTTATATGGATGTAAATTAACTTCTTTATATTCTTATCAATATATCTTCAATAATGTGATTTCTTTTTTCATATATTTTTACATAGAACATTCTTTAGTTATATTAATTAAAAAAAGTGATATTATTATGAATATGTTATTAACTTTGATAACAACTATCTAAACATTAATTATAAAATAATTAATTATTAAATGTTAATATGAGCTACTTAAAAAGATAAAGAAGAGAATTTTTTTAACTTTAAAATTCACTAAAAATTTGTTGCAATTTATATTATTATTCATTTTATCATTCCAATATTTTGTTATATTATATTATAATTATATTATAATTGGCCAATTTTTATTCTAAAATCATAACGTACATAGAGAACTAACTGTTACTATTGACAATTTCATTTTTATATAATGTTAAAATTTAAATTTAATATAATTTATAAAATAGAGATGAAGAGATTAATTCATCATTTTTTTTTTTGATTTCTAAATAATTTTCAAAAAATGCAACTATGTAAATTTGATAAATTTTCATAAATACAATTTCATTTTTTCCCCAAAAGATTGAGAAATACTGAGAAATACAAATATTTTACACAGAATAATTAACTACAATTTTATCCTCGACGATGCAGCAGAGAGAAAAGAAAAATAAATTTTTGCAATCAGTTTCTCATTACATAGACCAACGTATATAAGGTGTTAATGTATTCATGGAAGGATTCTTTGAAGGATTTATTTTAAAGAACAAACGAAAAAATTGGTATACGAAAATATCAATTGAAATTTACCTATTAAGTTATAAATAATTAAAATTTACATTAGATAAAAGGAAATAGAGATAAAATGAGATCTCCATTATTTTTTCATTTCATTTAAGATAAATTGCTTATAATTGTCATTATTTAAATAAAATGCATTTAAATAAAATTTGAATATATAAAAATTTGTAGAAAATACAAGAGAACAATTAAAAAATATGAAAAAATATAATATACATTAAATATAATATACATTTGTAAAATAAAACAAATATTTATTTAAATTTCTTTAATCACATTCAAAATGTAAAAATTTGGCTTTGATATTTAAAAATTTGCAATCTACTTGTAATTTAATAAATAAACCTCAACTAATATTTTCATACATTAATTTTTCTAATTTTTATTTTAGTCATGAATATATTAATACATAATACTGTATATATTTATAGAAATATATCAAACGTACTTTTTAATATTCATATACATATTTATATTGTATGTGTTTATTATTTAAGATGTTAATATATTCATAAATCCATTTAAAACAATAAAATAAATACAAAAATTATTATGCAAGAATATCGATTAAAATTTATTTATTAAATTATACAATTTAATTTTTGCATTAAATTAAAGCAAGATAAAAAGAAGAAATAAAATGCATAATAAAATGATGTAACGAAGACAGAACAATTTCACTATATTTTCGTCTCATTTTCTTTAAAATTCAAATTGTTTATTACTTGATAAATAAATTTCATTGGCATATGTTTGTTTTTGTCTTTAGAATCAATATATTAACACTTTTTATTAAATCACATTAAAATCAAGCAAGATGGCAATATAATGTAGATAGAAGTGTCATTCTATCTTTATCTCGTTTCATCTAATTCAGACTTCAATTTGCTTTACAATTTAATAAATAAATTTTAATTAACATTTTTATATTCCAATTTTCATATTTATATTTACCTTTAAAATTTGCCTTTTAAATTATTTCACGAAAACCCCAATATCTTATACATATTCATATAAAAGACACGAAATATCACTACTTTTCTTTATGTGAAGTTCAACGACGCGTGAAAAAACTGAAAACTTTATGACTCGGCCGAGGAGCGCTGCGGTTAAATGAGATCAGAGGAACTTCTTATTGCCTCCCTCTTCATCGTTAGAAGCGCGATTTTTAAAGAGCAATCGCATGGTCAGGCAAAAACCTTTTCCTGCAATTTACGATTTATTGCTGGAGAAACGAATACACGAAAAAGAAGATCTGGTCGGTGAACAGAAGAGAATCATGATTGGAACGTAGAGATTAAAAGAACAGTCTCTATAAAAAATTATCAGAAAATTCTTTTTTTTATTTAATTGATTTTTTTTATTTGAAATTTATCCTTTTGAATATATCACTTTTTATGAGATAAAAGAAAAAAAAATTATGAAAATTGTGTTTAAAAAATAAAGATTTTATTCATCAAAAGAATATCCAACTACAATGGAATTGTCAAAGAAAGATTTTTGATGGAATAAATTGTAGATTATTTGTTTTGAAATTTTCTATGTATATTTAATATATATATATAATATATATAAATATAATTATAAATATCAAGATGTATCTATAGCTATCTAGCAAGAAGAATCCTATTCACATAGCATTAGATGAAATTTCATGAGAATAATATTGAAATGGTCTATTATACATACAAAAATAATGTATTATATTCATTTAACTATTTCAAGTCTTGGAAAATATATAAACTAAATTACATTGAATATTGAAATATACATTTCATGTAAATATTTCGAATATAATTTTAATTATTATAAAATAAATAATTATTGTAACGTAGTTTAAAAAATAAATTTATAAATATTTTTATTTTTTACTTAAAAAATTATTTTACTATTTTATTCGGCACTGATCGAAAATAACGGATACAAAAATACATAAATGTACATAATACATAATTTTAATATAATATACATAAATTTCAATACAAAAATTAAAAATCATATTTTACGTATAATTATCTTTTCATATTTATTTATATCATATTGTGATTTTATATTATATAATATTGTGATTTTAATACATCGTGTTATAAAATCTTAAAGAAATTGTTTATCTTTCATATTCATTTCGTAATTTCTAATTTTATATCTTGTATAATAAATACTAAAACATATATTTGTATATTATTATTTCAAAAAAAAAAGTTTATTCAAAATATCTTATATCACTCATACCTCTATTTTTCCTAATCTTACTTGTAACAGAACAATCCAGAAATTCTTTATAGATTCATCGAATAGTGACATACGAGAATTTTCATTCACAGTAAAATAAGATTAAAACGATTATCTTTTTAATTCAATCTCTCATCACGAATATGACGAACCATTTTGGTTTCATCAAATTTTTCAGAGATAAGTGCATTATCGGATCAAATAATTTAATCGCTTTTAATCGCATCAATTGACAGAAATCAAATAACAAATTTGACTCATATATCCATATCGAGATTCTTTTCCGCTTTTATTTCACGTATTTTACATATTATTTCGTTCTACGTATATTTAATTTCTCGAATAAAAAAATTTTTTAGAAAGTTATTTAATCAGATTTAATTACACGATGAAAAACTTCGTAAAATGGAAAATGTACACGTTTGTTTACTTATTCCTATAATTATTATAAGACTATTATAAGACTATAATTATTAATAACTGATATTTTTCTAATATTGTGTGGTTTGTGTCTTTTTTAATTCGTAGATTGAAATCGAGTTGTTGTGGTTATATAGATCAGTCAATAAATAAATTATACCTGTATGTAAAAAAGATGTAAGTAAATAAAAAAAATATTTTTTATTATTAATATAAATTTATATCTAACTTATCAACGTATTTGCAAGCATTTGTCATAATAAGAAACCAATTTATGATTTGTATTTTAAAAAAATTTGATGTTACTTTAAATACAATGCAAATATACAAATGATTAATTTTTACTTTTCGATGATTATTGTATAACATAAAAAGGAATTAGAAGATGTAAATACTTTTTTTTTATTGTATTTGAAATAATAGATAAATATATAAATTATTTATTATATATAACTTATATATAACATAATCTAATAAAAATCATAAACAATAAAGAAATATTTAAATTTTATAGAATTTGTGAAAATTAAACTTAATATTATTCTTATTTAAATTGTATTATATAATAACTATAAATATTTTGTTATATAATTTTATTTACTAATAAATCAATTTCTATTTAATAATAAATAATATAATTTGTAAGATGATAATAAGAACTAAACTTTAATACAATTAAAACTTCATTCAATATAATTAAATATATTATTATCAATATTATATATTGTGCAAAATTATATTACACATTAATATTATAAATATTATATAATACTCCATTTAATAAATATAATTCGATAGAAAAATAAATTGTAGACTATTCTCTTTCAAATTCAAAGTTATTTTCTCTTTATCGCTTCACAAATGAGAAAAGCGATTTGCAATAAAATGAATACGTTCGATATTACAGGATATGAATCAAATTTACCTTTTCACGACGCTTCTCGATCTCCACAAACGTAAATCTCGCTTACGTAGAGGGAATTTCTCAACAAATGTCTCGCAAAAGCCGAAGAACATTTTCTTCGTAACTATCACTGAGAGAAACAAAGTGAATCTACATTTCGAGATTGTAATATAATCTAGGATAGAATATCCGTGGAAAAGAGTAGTGAAGAAAATTCTCGACAATCGATATTCGATCGCTGCGTTTAATTTATTTTCATTTATTAATTCATTGAATTAAATCGAATTGAAATATTGTTTGAAAAAAAAATTAATAAAATGAAAATAAAGAACTCGATATATTCTTTTTTTATCTTCATAATTTATATCTTATAGAAATTAATTCATAATTCATTTTTAAAATAGTTTTCATTTATTTGAAAAAAAATCATATAATATAATTCATTTTTTAAATAAAATAAATATTCGCTATTATTTTCAATGATTTGTTCTATCTTTTAAATAAATTTTAAATCTATAAAAAAAAATAATAATTATCTAGAAATGTCTTCTCATCAATTTCAATATAATTCAATTTCTTGAAATATAATCATTTTGAATTTTCTTTTATATAATATATATGTATGATATACATATCTATAATATGTATTATTGCTTTAATTTCCTAAATATTTACAGAAATCAAATTTATTTTATGAATATATTTATTTTAACATGAATTCTTGCATTAATAATAACTAATGATAACTATATTTCTAATGTAATCTAAATTGAACAATAAAGAAAAAAATTAATGAGATTAGAGGTTATAGACTATATAGGTTAGAATTAAGGAGAGTGACTCGAAATAAATCAGAAATTCAAAAACGAATAATGAAATTATGTGAAAGGCCTTTTTTTGAAAAAAATATGTTTGAAAATCAATCTAGTATGCATTTAATCAATATTCAATATTACGGATTGTTCTTGACGTATTAGAATTAAAATATTAGAAATGTAACCTTTATTTACTAATAGATACTATTATATGTTTTCTAGCGTTTGTGTATTGTTTCTTTGATAAAAATTATTAATTCTAATTTAAAATCAAAATTACAAAATGAATCGATAATAATACTTTGATAATTACAATACCTTATATTTTGTATCGAAATAGTCACGACGATAATCTGTAATATCAATTATTAATTATGTGCATGCATATTAAATTGATTTTCAAATACAATAGAGAATCACTTATTCGAACAAAATGATTTAGAAAATTGAATATTTGAATAATGAGGTATATATTTATCTAATTTATAACTACTTGAAAATTAGTTATTAAATGTAAAAATACTACAATATAATTTGCACAATGCAAATATATTATTTCACAAAATAATTTATACTTACATCGCTATACTTCCAAGAGTAGGATGCAGCTTGTTCGAATCGTATATTTTTCTTGAAAATAAAGCTTTCCATATAATTTCGTTATCTTTAATTTTTGAGTTAATATGAAATCTTCCTGATTTCATTCGTATCATAAATTTTATATATTTTATTGAAAAAAATAGTAAAATACATAAAAAAAAAATAATAAAAACAATACAATAAGAACCGTTTAACATTTTCTATCAGAAAACGAAATTCATGATGGAAAATCGCATGTCAAGATCACTCTAGCAGACATATGAGAAAATTAAAAGAAAAAAAATAGTAAAAATTGTAATGCTACTATTCTATTTTATCGACTCGTAATAAATTTGAATATTTTATAGTCAAATAAATTCTAATTAAAAGAATAATCTGCATGCAGAAAAATTTTTTATTTCAAAGAACAAATATCGATATATATTTTTTTTTACGAAGTATATCTGAAATGCTTCGTGATTGAATTCTGTAAATTTTTCATTCAAATTCATCATTCTTCTATATTGATTAACATTAATAGTTTACATTGATAATATAACGATTCTGATATATAAATATTATTAATATATATTATATAATATTTATAATATATATTATAATTTATTTATATTTTATGAAACGAGATATTAAAAATATTTACATTAGAGATAAACATATTGAATTAAATACTAGACTTAATTATGAACTAATTATTAAAATTGGTATATATTAAATTTTTTAAAATATACATCTAATTAAATTCCAAATTCCAAGAAAAAGAATATGCGTGTACGGATTTTCTTTTATTTTTGTTTCAGAGTATAAATAAAATAAAAATTGGAAAATTTAAAAGTAACAATATTTATTATTTTTCTGTAAAATTTTATTATGAATCTCTCGTGATATATTAGTTAAAAATTACTGATGACAGAATCATTCAAATTATAAGTTATTTTATTAAATAGAATATAAAAATAATATAATTAAAACAATAATTACAATGTAATAAATTTCAACATGAATATTAAAATAAAAATAAAAATCCAGGCTCGATTGATTTTCCATCAATATTAATGAAAGTTTAATTTATATCAAAAATTACTAATAAATTCATGTATAAGATCAATCATATACATATACATATGATATTTAAATATTAATGTATTAAATTAATAATATTTAATAATGTTCTTAACCTTAATATTTAATATTGATAATTCAATATTGCATTAATTAAATTTATTATTCTAAATATAAAATAATTTAATGTAAATATCTAGTTAAATTACACATTAAATTATTATGTTTTGAATAAATCATACATCATAAATAACAAATAATTAAAATACAATAGTATCTTTGGTTATTTAAATTATCCTTAAATTATTCTTTATCCTCGTTAATTCATTTAGAAATTTAAGCAAAATTATAATTAAATAAAGTTAAATTAAGATAAATAATTGTTAAGTCTTTGCACATCTATACAAGATTAACTATATTGTAAATATTTAAAGCAATATAGATATTTCTTAAGATCAATATCATTGTCTATAATTTATTATTTATACATAATACATTAAAAAATCTTGAAATTGAATACTAATTATAATATAAAAAAATTTCTTAAAACAATAATATTCAATTATTAATAATAAAATTTTCATAAATATAAATATTTAATATATAATTTTATCTCTAATTTAAATATTTAATTTATAATCTTGTTCTATCCAAGAATTAATAGTATGATTAGTGATACACTAATGCCACATGGCCATTATCTACATTGCAAATTAAATTATGCGAAATTTTTACACAAAAGAGATTATTTTTCTTTTTCAGAAACGAAATTAAAAATAAAATAAAATAGGTTTATCTTTGTCCATTTCACTTTATCCAATAATTTTAATTCCTTATAATTTAATAAATAAATCTTAATCAATATTTTTGTACATCAAGTTTTGTGTTTCTTTTTACTTTTAGAATTGATCCTCTAAAGATATTCCACAAATATATCAACAATTCAAATCCAGTTTATCTTGATCCTATAAAAAAAAGTTATTAAGTTATTTAAATTATTTTAAAGCTATTTATTTAAATTATTCTATCAAAGGATCTTTAAGAGATATTGTAACTGAAAGTTTTATTAAAAATTTATTATATAAAAGACAAAGAATGCACAAATTATATTCTTCTTATCTTTTATATAAGTTTTACAAACTTTTTAAGATAAAATATTTCCTAATTTAAAAATTCTTTATCATAAATAGATTAATATTTTTTTTATAAAAAATGATGAATTGCATATTAAGAATTATGTATTTCATAATTCCATTTAAAAAATTAAAGTCGATTTTCACATAACTTCTATGTATTTATAAAAAAAAGTATTAATACTATATGGTATGTATTGCATATACTAAACAATTTTTGTTTAAAACATTTTTTCCTATCATTCATATTTTTTTAGAGATATTTCAGCAGTTCGAGAAATTAGATATATTGTGTAAATACTTTTTCAACTGACTGTACAATATCTTTACAATCATTGTCGATACTCATTATCGAAAAAAATTTTTAAAGAGATATCCGTTTCGCAAGGCAGTAAGCTTTCCACAGAATCAGTTTAGCGAACAGAACAGGAAAGTTAGTTCAATTGGTTTCGAATCTGAGGATTACATGCTCCATGGCCAAAGGGCTCTTTGGCTTGGGTATCCCTGTTCAAATGGCAAATTACCTTTCTCCCATTGCCAAGGAAATATCGCCGAATCGACGAAACTCGGGGATAACTGCCACTCTCGTTTTTCTTCTTTTTTCCTTTTTCTTTTTTCTCCACTCAGCAACAAATTTATGCCATCAGATGGCGCGTGTGCCTCCTATTCTGATGATGGGGATAAGTACGATGACAGTCGAGCAGTCAATCGACATTATCCAATCTATGATCGAATTTTTTCACGTGTGACTCTTATTTTCTACGACAGGTAGAATCAAAATTTATTATATTATTTCCTTACGGAAATAATTTGTGCCAGATAAAAAAATCATGGTTTTTTTCATTGGATTTCATCATTCTTATTGATATTAATAATCTATTGTTTTCATCGATAGTTTTAGATTGAAACACATCGTAGTATGTAATATCTTTCATTATCTTATGAAATGAGATTTTATAAATATTTAAATCAGATGTAAAAACAATGAAATTAAATTCTAGAATTAATTACGAATTAGTTAGATAGTATAATTTTATGTTATACGTTATTTTATATTATATTTCCTAAAACATATGATTAACGATCGAATAAAATCTAACCTTAAATGATTCTGATAATCATTATATTATTATTTTATATTTGTCTTTTTTGATACATATAGCGAAACAATTTTACATTTTTTTAGAATTGTTTTAAAATAAGTAAACTAAATAAAGTAAACTAAAATGCATATTACTTTCCGTTTGAAGCTTGATTTTAATTTTTTGTATTCGTATCTCTGATATTATAAATCCTACTGTATTGATATGTTTCAATTATTTCGATATGCTATTTCATATTTACTTTTTGTATATTAATTTTTTTAGTTATTCAATAAAAAGAGAAAAATAAGTTTTATATTATTTTTTTCGATTTATTTTAAAAGATTACGGAAATATACTCATCATTGAAAGTTTTATTAAAAATTCGAAATAAAAAGATTAAAGATTATTTAATATATTCAATTTATTAATTTATCTAAAACAAAAATTATGTCGATAAAATAAAAATTAACAATAAAATTATCAAACCAAATTAAGTTGACAGTTGGATTATTTGTTCTTAAATCACTAAAAATGAACTAAAAAGTTTTTGCTAAAAATAATGTAATTAGGTATTAATTATAGATTTATAGATAATATAATTATACATCTGTAATTGTATATCTATTTTCATACTAATATTTTATTAATTCTAGATTTAATTTTGACAATAATTCGTTTAGGGATAGTTCAATATTATACAAATAATTGAAGAAGATCTAATTGAGCAAGATATCCATAAACCATATCTCTAAAATACTAGTGCATAAATACAATTTTAAATTTATATCAACAGAATATCATAATATTGTTTTCTATAAAATGATAGAGTATAATTACGTATATGTATACGTACAAAATATTATATATACATTGCAAAATAGCCACGAAATTAAATGGACAAAAGAATTTATAAAAAATATATTAAATAAATGATAACAAAAGTACATTTTTACAAATTAAATTTAATTTAAAAAAATTAAAAATCATATTCACAAATGAATTTTAACTGAAAATATTTAAAATATAAATATAAAATCTAAAATTATACGTTTAATTATCCAAGTATTTCAAATATGTGTGCAATATCAAATTTCTTCACAGATATTATAATATATTATTATTGTTCACAGATATATGAATTAATCGTACAAATTATTCATCTATTTATATACGAAACATTATATACGAAAATACTATTGAGTGACATTATATATGGATATTGTCTATATTCAATCCAATTACATATTGTTCTATTGTTTGATTCATTAGCATACACTTCTGGCGTAATACTGGGTCGATTACCATTCACACTGAATTTGGAAATCACATTTGGTCTTATACGTATACGCTTTGAAATGAACTCGAATGATTCGAAATCGTGATGATCGAATTTTAATATGCGATTTTGTAAACAATAGGAATTGGAGGAATTGGATAAACATGGAATATTTGCTATTCAATTATCATAAAATTGAATATTCATTTTTGAAATCATTCAAGTTATTTAAATATTTAATATTATAAAGAGATGGATACAATATATATATTATTCAATAAGTAAAAAGACAAGCTATAATTTTCTTATTTTTTTGAAATGTATCATTTCTTGTTGCAATTATCCATTTATCACTTATTACTTTTTTCAAGTTTTTAATGTTTTTTTCATGCAAAAACTTCTTTATCTTCTTGTCATTTTATCTAAGTCACTATTGTTAATTTTTACCTGATCCTTTTGAAACTTCACACATAATGATTCTTACACCTGATTCTTTCAGAGAGCCAAATAAATAGAAATTCAACGAGTTTGGATAGAAATTTGGATAGAATTTCCTTAAGACTATGGTTTCTATGGTTTTGAGAATTAATTGCATAGTATATAATTGAACATTATCTTGGAAACTCACTCTTAATACCATGACCAAATTAAAACACGAACAAGTGGGAATTGCGCAAAGATAAAACCATCTTTGTACTAAATAATCAATTTGGATACATAGAAAATCGTTGTACGTCCAGTAAAAGAGTCCAGGACAGGTGAGTCTCCACCTGTGAAAGGCGTGGATAACGTAGTGCTCGCCGCTTTTCTTATCCAATTGGCTCGCACATAAAACACCGCCATTCCGTTTTGCGACCTCGTGTTTCTCGATGCTGGCCATTAAAGCCTAGCTTTGATCACATGCCACAAATTCCTGGATACAAGAATGCGATTCTCCTCGATTTGATCGAACACAATGAATCGAGTTCACGAGACTTCATTGAACTTACTTAGAAACTTACATTAGCCTAAGCAAGCTAGGTTAATTTGCCAGAGTAATCGCGAATCGTGTTACTTTGATACGTCTTAAGGAGAATATAAGAAACTGGAAAACTTATTAGAGACAATTATTTACTACTTAGAAGATATGTTTAGTTTCGATGATGAATTTCGATATTTACGTTATTTTTATTGATTGCAAGTTATTTGAAAGTGGTAATAAATTAATAAAGAAGAAATTTTAATATTAATATTGTTTGAAAATATTATTCAGGAAATTGTTAAAAAAGATGTACTGCATTTTATTTCAAAAATTGTAAAAAATAATTTTGAAATAATTCTCGAAATTTGTTTGAGAGTTATTCAGAAAAAAGGATTATTGCAAAAGAGGATTTTTGAATTAATTCTTGAATTTAAGTTTTATTTTAAAAAATGTATAGAAGACATTTTTAAAATTTATCTGAAAATAGTTGAAATTTTTTAAAAAATTGTTAAAGAAATTTTGAATTTAAAAATTAAGAATAAAAAGACAAATCTTGATGTTAATATTGGAAATTTCTTTGAAAAAAGTTATTAAAGGAGAAAATATTAACTAATAACATTAAAAGGAATATGGCAAGTGTTATTACACAATTCACGAGAATTATCGGTTATTAATTATAATATTCAACGATGATTAAATAATTTAAATCATTAACTTAAATACGCATTATCCATTACGTATTATTGAAATATAATTAATTGATAAATTCTAACACACGTTATGAATTTCTACCAAAGTGTATTTAATATGAATTTATCAAAGTAAATTAATCTAGATCAATGAATAGAATAATTGGACTAATATATAATTTAATCTCAAAGATAAAGAGCACCATGAATATCAACAATCAAGAAAATTTCTTTGTGAAAGAAAAAAACTACAAGAAGAAAAATAGTATTTAAAATAGAATTTTTTTTTTGATTCTATTTAAAAAAATAATATTGATCTTCAAATTTTATATGTTCACATGTAAAAGAATTATTACCAATATAATATATATATCCAATTCAAAGAAATTATATTATTGCAATGTTTATTTTTTAATTTCAAATTGTAATATTAATTAAAACATTCGGAAAGATAAAATATATCTTTTTATATCTTGTGTATATCTATTTGAAAAAATTATTATCAAGTTATACTCTATAAAATATTTTTTATAAATATTATCTGAAATAAACGAGATATTTCATATGATTAAATTACTTTATATATCCTATTTAATGATAAGAAATGTAAGAGAATGAAAATTGAACAGAAAATTATTATTTATGAATCTTATGAAATTTTATGTAAAAGATTTTCATGAATTCCATAATAATAATGAAAACGCAATAAATTTTTCCAGAATTTTAAATATTGATATTATATGTAATAGTATAATAATAGTATATAATAAATATTAATAAAAAATATGCTAAAATTACAAAAAATTATTTTAATCAATTGTTATTTTAATTGAAATTATTGCTAATATAAATTGCATTATTTTAATAATCTATATATTATTTTTATATTCTCTTACATAAAACATAATTTAATTTTAATTTTCAATAAAACAGCAAACAAAATCTATAAATATTATCAATGTGCTAATAATCGCATAATTTTAATATTTTAAATATATTTCGCAATACATTTAATTTTCAGTCTGGAAATAAAACAACAAAAAAATAAATTTTAAATATTTTCAATAAATGTTAACAATAAATGCTAATAATAGGAAACAATTTCAAATATAATCTATAATATATTCAATTTTCAATCTCAATTAGAACAAGTAAACAAAAAAAAAATCCATATAAATATTAATAACATACATAATTGTATAATTTTACATAAATTAACATAATCAATATAATTAAACGTAATCCAAAACATAATAATATATTTATATTCATTCTCGAATAAAACAATATTACATAAACGATTTGATAAACGATTATTTACATTATGACATATTTTAAAATCACAAAATAAAAAGGATAAAAATATTTTTAATTACCTGATAAGCAATAATAAGGCTATGAATAAAAGTTTATAGAAATTAGGAAGAGGAACCGCATGAAGAATCAATCCACTAAATTTCTCATCGATTTGGTTGATTCATAGTCTCTTCCAAGATGGCGAAGGATGCAACTTTGATAGAGAGGCGAAAGTTTGCTAGGTTAATTAAATGTCTTCGCGTCGACACGTGCGACAGACGCGAGTCGAATTCCAATTGAATCGTGATTTACGATTCATGACCGAGCGGATAGGATAAGCGAAATAACGGCATTCTGTTAATAGAGATCAAGCTGAGAATAATTGATATACACGATTGCGACTATAATTTGACAAAATGTGAACTTAGTGATTATTAATTACAAATAATTATATTATAAATAATTGATATTTAATGAAATCGATCAAATCTCAGAAATGAGAAAATAATTTGAAATAATTAACCAAGTAATTTTTATTTAGTAATAAATAAATAATAAATAAATAATAAATAATTTATTATAATTATATTAATGAATTACATTTTTTTATTGATTGAATAGATAAATCATTAAGAAGTTAAATAGTTGTTAGTTAAAAAATTGTATAATAAGTTATATAACATAATATAAATATGTAATAAATTAATTATAATAATTTTAATAGCAATTAACATTATATCTAATGTATATTTTTCATACTTTTAGACATTTCTATATCTGTTAAATAATATACAAGTTATATTATAATTACTTAAAATAATTATATAAAATAATTTTTTTTTAAAAATTTGAAATATTAATAAATGTATAATGTTTATACAAACTAATACAAAAAAATAATCACAACTATCAGAAATATCATCAATATGTTTAGAATGTCATATAATTAACTTAACCTAATTGTATATAGATGATATTTATGTATGTGTTCAAAGAAATTTTAATTTTACGAGATTATCATCTTTTTAAGTCGATATATCGACTAAATTTGTCGATAATTGATATACCTACACTGTTGCACACATGAATGATCATGTGTGTAATCACAAAGCTTCAAATGGTTCCCTATAATCTATATCATAAATCTATAATCATAAATTTCTGCTTTAATGATCTCTCTCAGAAATTCCAGAATGGGTGTGTTTCGAAATGGAAACTTATAATATTATTATTATTGGAATTCAGAAAGACAAAAAAATAAACTTGTCGCATTTGGCATACGGACCAAATATTTATGTTCGAGCATTAACAAATTCGAATATTTCATAAGTAAATATCTATTTTGAAAAAAAAGTAGTATTTTTAAATAGATAAATTCAAACAAAGAATTCAAAATTTAAATAAATATAGATAAATATATATATACATATACATGTACAAATGTAAATGTAAATATAACACTTTGATTTAAATAATATATAATAATGCCTTAATATAATAATATCCGATTAATGAGATAGAATAATAAGCGAAATGTTTTATTTCATAATTAAGTTGTGTGAATCAAAAACCCAGTAATTGTAATCCCAGTAATTGATGATAATAACTCTGCGAGAATAATTCCAACAACCGGGTATTACTATATTTGGCAAATGTGAAAACATACATGTAATATAATATATTTTCCTTGTACCATTCGAACTCTATGAAATGAATCTTTTGCATTGGATATAATTCAGATTTTATGTGTATGTAGTTATAAACTTGATCCCTTCACTTAACAGCCATCCTACGTGGCAAAAACCGTGACAATATCAGCTAATCGATTTTCCATAAATGAACAGTGTCATCAGGCACAGGAAGAAATGTGTCCAATCGAATTCGGGATATGGAACACTCCCCTATTTTGCGGATGATATATTTCACGATTTACGTAACCTCCTTTTCTCCAGTATTCTCGAAAATTTTAATATAACCGGCAATTTTTTCACCGTGATATTCACTTTTACTTAGCTCAGCTTCGTGCGAATTTAAATAATAAATTCCGCCGTCGTCGTTTTTCTTTGTGTTACTTGTGATCTTCTCGACGTTAATGTTAAAAATGACGTATGGAGTGTGCACTTGAAGAAATGGGTGCAAAGAGCATGGTTAATCACGGATATTAAACGTACTAATGTATATTATTATACGTGTAGTGGTTTGAATTTGTAATAAATTATTGACTTGGTGGGAAAATAATTTCAACTTCTCGTGAGTAAATTTGTTTGAAATATTAAATGTAAAGAGCACGATTAATTACATTATTAAACATTTCTTCTAATTATATCATTTATATTTTTTTAAATTTTTAATTAGATGGATAAAAAAAATAATTTTCCATAATTTTCTATTTGTGAATGAATCATAATAAATCAATTCATCATAACATATTAAAATATTCAATTTTAAAATAAACAATTTTAAAATTATTTAATTGTTTATGAATATCGTAAAACTATTATATAATCTATTTTTAAAATTTTTTATTTATGTTCAAATAATGTACTGTTGAAATCGAGTTTCATTTTTGCTTGAAATTAAATCACGAAAATTTGTAAATAAAGTAGAAAGTAGGACAAATATATTTTTCGTGTGAATGGTTATATTTATAATTCTGGAATTCTTGCATTTAATATGATTGAAAACAGAAATATCGGATATTTAATTGTTACTTTCATAAAATCAAAAACTATATATTTTTGCAGGATTTTATAAACTTTATCATACTATTAACATAATATTAACATAATCACTATAAAAATTGTGAATTAATTCTTGGAAAAGAAATCAAATAAATCCTAACGTGATAATTTTTTTGTCATCTGAATTTCTTATTTAAACGATTTTTTAATATATACATATTGTTCATTACATGATTTTTAACATTTATATAAACATCTTAAACAAAATATTATTGTTTCTTCTTTTCTTTATTATTTTTCTTATTTGTTTATTAAATAAAATTCTACATTATTTTTTCAAATTATTTGGTTTAATTCAACACAAGTTCTACATTTTATTGCAAACTAATTATTACATTTCTTCTTTCACTTTTTTTATACATATCCATCAGATCTATCTGATAAAAGAAATCTAAATGTACTTAAATTTAAATTCAAATTTCTAAATCCAAGTTTGAATATCCAAATATAAACAACAAAAAAATTTCACTTCAACCATTCCTATCAAATCACAGTAGAACAGTTAATTCTATCCATGAAACTATATTGTTTTTTGCTTAATTTTGATTAGTTCATTGCAAATTGCTCGTTTGCCCAGTTAATAATTCTGTCCTTTCAGTGCATTGGCCCTCTGTTCCAGATCTCTTTTGAAAATAGCCGCCGCCTAGAGAACTTGTACTTACTCTTAACAAGCATCGATTATGATCCACCATGGATGCTTGTCACTGTCGTTGCGAAACGTTCGACATAGCCCTCGGTGACGTTTCCTCTCATGCTACACGCGTAATTATACCGCTAATAAATATCATGCGCTCGAAAGATAAGTGGTGATTTACGAGAATAAACTGCGATCAAACCGTCTGAATGAAAAATTCTCGGCTTTGAAACGATACTTTTATCGCCCACACAAGAGAAATCAAATTACTAGATGGATCTTTTCGTACCACTGTGCTCAACGAATAATTGAAAATAAAACCACACGGTGGCGCATGTGTTTCATTATTATCGATGTTTCTAGTTATCTCTAGTAAGTTTTATATTTAAAGACTAGATCTATTTTTAATATATTAATCGATATAGATCGATTTTAGTTTATTTTCTAATAAACTAATATTTATAATAAAAAATAATCCAAATTGTACAAATTTTTTTAATATACATTTGCATTTCATTGAATTTTAAATTTTTATCAGTTCTTTTCCACCATCTCGAATGTTTTGAAAAGAAGCATATTTTCATTCATTATTTTCAATTCTATTATTTCAGTATTGAAATATTAATAATATTTATTAATTCATCTTCATTATAATTTTTATCGTATCTATGATATTCTGATATACTTTTCAATATTGTAATAAATTTATAAATAAATTTTTCTAGAGAGATATTCATATTCATTTACAGTATACAGTTTGGATAATAAAATGTTCTAAGATATTCGAATAATGTAATTCTATTGTATTTTAATTTACAAGAGAAAGTATAAATAAAACCTATTTATTATCTTTTATGTTATAAGTTTTATTACAAAATATAAATTAAAATCTCTCAAAAAAATAATCTAATTTTATAATAAAAACTGTTTTTTATACCATTATCTAATTCTACTGTAAATTAATGTACTTTTCTTAAAATATGGATTAATTCATCGAAAAAAAATCTGCGTTCCATTATTCGAAAATTATTTTATTATTTCTTTAATAGTTTGAATAAGTTCTACTGAAATAACAATATTTTTTACTATATAAATGCTTTGATTAATAATTTTTTTGGGATGTAAAAATGTCAAAAAGTGCATGATTTAAAAAAACACAAAATTTAATAGCGTTAAATTATTCTTCTACATCGTGCAATATTTATACGAAAAATCTTTTCATACGACAAATAATTTACGAGTTATTCCAAGTAGTCATGTTGCGAGATTTATCCTGTATACTTGAGAATCGTCACGGTTGTGTTCCATTTTTTTTTTTTCTGTTGCAGACGGAACAATTCACGGTCTTGTGGCTGCTGTTCGCGATGATAGTCGTGGGTAATATCGCGGTCCTAATCGGCCTCCAATGGGGCAAACGGCGTAAAACGCGGATGGATTTTTTTATCAAACAATTAGCGTTTGCTGGTAAGTTTTTTTCCGTTTCCGTTTTTCGAGGATTATTGCCGGAAAAATCGATAAATTCGGATCGATCGGGTTCTGAAATATGGATGAAAAGAAAGAGGAGAAAACGCGTATTTACACGATAGTATAGAACAAAATATGATTATTATACAAAATAGGCCATTTGAATATATCGATTATTAGAAAAAAATATATCAGATCAAACTTAACATGACACGTAATTTAATGTGAATAATTTTTTTGATGGAAGGATTAGATTTTGTAAGATATTTAAAAAAAAAAACGAAGTTGATTTTTGTACGACTTTTACGTGTTCATCTATCTATATAGAAAAATATTTATATCAAACTGATGAAAGTTTAATTTGACACACTAACTAATCAGCCAATATATTGAGATAATTTGTTATAAAAATTATTATAATTAAAATTATATAAATAATGATGTTTTACAATTATATCTTATATCTCGAAAATAAATGTTTCATAATTTTTATAAATATTGTTCGAATCATTTGAGTTTTTACGTACAAGGTGTCTTATTAGGAAAACACGAATAGATCAATATCACATTCCGTGTTTCTTGCATTTAATGCAGAAAACTTCAGAATATAAAATTTAAATTAAAATATCTTTTAATAATTTTTCGTATATTTAATACGTAATATTTAAAGTTATGATTATGTATACTATTGATTATCGATATAATTGATATAATTTTTGATATATCATTAAGATATCGTTAAATATTATAGACTTTATTAAAAAACTATATTATAATTCAACTTCAACCATTTCTGTTTGTAATATTAATAATATTTTTAATCTACTATAATAAATGTGAATAAGAAAAAAATCAAAACTCTTTATTCTCTTTTAATTATTTTCATTCGTTACCGATATTATCAATATATTAATATGGTATATTAATAATCACCATTTTACACAATATTCTCTACTTTTAACGATATTTCTTTCTGTATAATATATATAATTGTATTGTACACCAATTATTTATTAAAAGGAATATTATATAAAATAAAAACAGGCTCAAAATATTCTCAAATCGAAACAATTGATTTTATTTCGTCGATTGATTCCTCGATGCCAGATAGAATAGAATTAAAAATCAGGATTAAATTTCAATTACTCGTTATTCTTTCAATGCACATGTGTATTCTCAAATTGATGCAATTATTATTTTATCGATACAAATGGAAGAAACAAAAGAAAGGTTAGAAACCCAAATTTCGTTACTCTTTCCCATTTAATTTTCGAGAGGACACTCATTAATATAATTTAATTATTTCGTCCTTTCGCCACTCGGACGATTAAATACACGAAGGAGGCGAATACGATACTCTTAAAAAAACGTAAAAGACCATAAATCGCGCGTGAAGCGTGATGTTGTAAAACATCCGACGGGTATTTTCGACCCGTGTATAACTTTGTCGTCTCCCAGGCTTCTCGAGTGTGACACGTGACTTAGAGCCACGCTTCTCATTTTTCAAACGATCCGCTCGTAACGTTGGAGAAGTATTTCGGTTGCCCAAAAACCGGCGACCGAATGTAAACACGCCACGAATAAAAATTGAGTTATAAGGAGCCATAAAGATTTACACAAGCGTTTTACGTTTTGGCGTAAACGGTGGATTTGTCCAGATTTTCGAAACGTCGGTGGAAAATGAGTCGTTTTTCGAGAGTTGGAAAAAAATATTAGGAATATATATTAGACAGGAAAGAGAATGAACATTGAAAATCAATGCAGACAGTGATAATACGGTGTCTCAATTAGTGAGAAATAATTTTAAAAATAATTTTTTCATCGTTAAATGTATTCGTATCTTAAAGATACGTATATATTTTTTTAAATTTTTTAAAAATTCTTTTTTTCGACTATTGCTCTGCGTGATTATTTTTCGCAAATAATTACATTGAAAATAAAAATTATCTTGATTAAACAGAACTTTCAATTTTCGATCTCCTATTTTGCAAGAAACATTTTTAAGAGAATTTTAAATGTATTCTAAAATATATTTCAAAAACTATGTAATTTTTAAATATTTGGAATATCAATCTGTTTGATCATAAAACTTTCAACAATTATTTTTCACTTTTGAAGAGTTAAAGTATCGTCAAATTGTTAGAATATCTTTCATGATGAAATGAAAAAAGAAAAAAAAATCCACGTATCAAAAAATATCATGAAATATTTTTATTTCAAATATTTTCAAACGTATTTCAAAATAATTCTCAAGAATACTTTTCTCTCGATGCGCATGCAAAGTTTTCAAAAAGAAAAAAAAAAGAAGAAACTTTTGAAAGTTTTGTTTATAAATACATTACTTGGATCTTAATTTATGATAGCAACCTTTGACCCGTTGGTCGAGTCATGCATATCCTCGAGGCCCACATCCAACAATCTCCTTTTGTGCAATACCTTTTCAAATCATTCTTTTTTTCTCTCCTTTGGTATTTGGTTTCTCGCGGTATATCCTCTTGAAATGCATCCATTGTGCTTGCTGAAAAGTTGGGCGCCAGTGGGTAAAGGCGAAGACGAAGAAGGCGGTCGTAACTTCAAGGTGGTCTGTTAATTCTCTTTCGAACAGAGACCACCGTATTTATTGTTTTCTTCGAGGGAAGAAGATGAAATTTCACGCTAACTCGAAAATTACGTTATATCACTTATATCCCTGGCGAAAAGTTTTGGGAAATTCGAAATTAAAAATAGCGTTAAATTTTTTAAAACGTTTAATATAAAATTAATATAATTAAATATATAGAAATGTGAATGAAAGGTAATAATATATGAAAAATAATATGAGTGATATAAAAAAGTAATTTAAGTATATTTATTTAATATTATATTATATGAAGGATAAATTATAAAGGAATATAGTGGAAAAACGAAATGATAAAGAAATTTATTAAATTATTTCATTTATAATGTCATTTTAATTTTTTGAAAGTGAAATTTTGTTTTGAATTTGTTCATTGAAATGAAAGTAAATATATCTATTGTGAATTAATTATAACAAAATGGCAAATATTATAAAAATAACATATATGGTATATATTATCAATATATTTTTCATTTTTTACAAAAATTTTAATTCTAATGTCAAAAGTTATTACATTAAAAATGATTTCCTCATTGTAAATATACAATATCATTAAAATCTAATTTTAACAGAATTAATCCTTTTACATTTTCAAAAATTTGCTATTTAAAAATATTTGAACGAAAGAAAAATTAATAAATTCTTAATTCTGGGATTTTAATAAATATTACAGTTACATTAATTTTTTATTATTATTGCTTTTGTATATTCAGGCATTGAATAAAGAATTTTTTTGTATTAATTTTTAATAGCAATCTTTTGATTATGAAATTAAACTCTATATAAAATATAATTTGATTTTACATTAATTTGATTTTGTTTTAAAAGTGAATGATAAAAATTATTTGGTCAGAAAACGTGGGAAAATAAATTATTATTGCATATTCTCAAAAAAAGAAATATCTTTTATAATATTTTGATGTTTTTCACGTCCACGTATAACAATTTTTCTATTTTAGATTTTATTTTTAACTCCACTTATATTAAGCTTTTGCTTTTTCATAAATATGAATGAATGGAAAAAAAACTTTTTTTCTTTGACTGATTTAACTTTAAAATACTCATTCGAATAATTATAATATAATATTATATAACATAAAATATTAATTTTTATAAAAATAAAATATATTAATAAATTACAGATATGCATTTATAAAAAATCAAAATGTAAAAGTGTACAAAATATGCATAATATGCAAAAATACACATATTCAATTGAAATATTATAATATTTAATGTTCAAAATAAAATTTTTCATTCAAGTTTGATTTTTTTAATCATATTCATCGAAATATTAATTTGCATAAATATCGTATCTGCATTCAAATTGTATTTTCGTCAGAAATGAGCATTAATTCTGAAAATATACACGTTTAATTGAATGAAGAATATTGTAAATATATTTATCTTATTATAGAAATTTTGAAATTTCATATTCTACCACACAATGTTACCTATTTTTATAAAATAATTTTATGCTCGTATAATTCAGAATTGATTATTTTGTAACTCGAGAATCGAATAATTTTATCAATTGTAAATTTAATTTGATACTTTGCATCGAGTTTTACTCGTAATTATTTTTTATTGATAAATTGCATTCGCTGTTATGAGAAACATGATTTCGAAATAAGTTTCGAAATAAATTATCCAATTCTTTTTATTTATAATAATGCATTTCAATCAATAAAATTATTATAAATCATCATTATTCATTACAAGAAATTTTAAATTATTACTAAAAAAAATATTTTTAACAGAAAGCAAAAAGAAAAAAAATTCTGTCAGAATATCAAAGTATTATGTTACTAATTAATAACGTAACTTAAATAAGATTAATTTCAATAAAATAATATATAATATAATCATAATGCATCGTGAAATAAATATGAGAAATTCCAATTATACTTGCCTAAAAGCACAGAATATAAATCATATATTAATATTCAAAACTAGAATTATTTTTTTATTTATCACAAATATAATATAAATTCTATCGAAAATATGCATATACATTAATTTCTTGTTAAGATGAAAATAAGAAATGTTTATTAAATGATTGCGATACCAGCGCCACACTGCATCACTGCAACTATTAGTATTTAATTATTGCATTCGGTTGACAATCCATTTTCCATAATATATTTTTAGAATTTACAATTTTCACAATAGTTATAATGATTAATCATTATATTTTTATAATTATTTATGCAAAACTTATTTAATTGCAAAACAATTTATTAAACAATACAATGTTCTTACAGAGAGCAAACAGCAACACGTCCGTTCTGCTCCGTGTTCGGAATACGACTTCGTTAAATCGATATTTTGGATATCAATGACAATCGATATTGTCATTTTCTGTATCATATTACAAAATATATTTATGTATTCCTTTAATTATTCATTATTAATTATTAGTTCTATTTTTTCTCTTTCAAATAATCAAATTGTATTTTTATTATATTTTTCTACAAAAATATATAAAAAATATATTTTGTTAATTCTTGACGTGAAACTAATTGGCGAATAATATTAATTATTATGGAAAATTATTATCATTTTATTCAAGTTTCAATTATTATTATTAATTTTATAATTAAAAAACTTGATCTCATATTTCTATACTCTTAAAATAAAAAGTTAAGACAATATCATTAGATTTAAACAAATAATAAAATATCAATTGTGAAATGAATTTTTATGAACATTCTAATTTTTATTCTATTAGTATATAAGATGAATACGAACATTATTTATCTTAGAATATCAGATAGAAAAAATTCGACATCTTAATTGGTTGAAATAATCCAACGAAAAATCCGAGCTCAACTTCCTTAATCCATAAGATCAATGGTCTGATTCTTTTTCCCTGCACGTTAAGAACAAACACTTATATCCTTGGAGAATTCGAGTAAATCGCACCTTCTTTCATTTTCCCCTTTCAAAACAAACCTATTTACTTCGACCTCCGCATATAGATCTCTGCTATAACCAAGCTGTATCCAATCTAGTGAATATTCTCGACGCGAAAAAGTTGATTTGCCCCTGTTTTCCCTTGTTCTATTCTAACTTACGAGATACCATAACTTCGCCCATTACTTTGTTACTACTCGTTCTTCTTGATATTCTTTCTTGGAACACTGTATTCTCCTTCTTTATTGTGATACATATCTTTAATCTATTTTTATGCATTTGTGATAAAATCGAAATTGGATTTTTAGATCCGTCAAATTCGAATCGAGTATTTTCGAAAATTTCAAAATTTAAAATATTGCAGAGTATAGAATTGTATCGATAATATTGCAATGTTATCAATAATAAGATATCGAACGGATAGATATCCATAATTGATTTTTTAAAAGTATTTCACGATAATATTATACAATTGTTTGTAATTTGAAATTTTTAAATTTTCAAAAAGTTTCGAGAAGTATTTTGAAATTTCTATGCGTCTCATTCGTAATTTTCATACAACTATGTATACATTTTTGTCTGTAACGATAAAAGTAAGTAATCGAAACACTGGCTCTTACTGTACAAATGTATAGTAATTTGATGCAATTTGTTATGTTGTCACGATTCTACATAAATTCATGATATATATTGATTTTCAGGATTCCATATTTGCAATATGGATTTTTACGGTCAAAAACACGTGTGAACGTTGCCTATGACATTTTACATCGCGTAAAAAAAAAAACCATTTTTCCATTCGACGACGATTGCCTGTAAGAGCCATCAAACGATTCACAAACGTACGTGTACTTATATATCGGAAACGTTTCTTACCTCTCTTTCGAAACGAGAAAGATAGAAAGAGAGAGATGAGAAGGAATGGAGGTTAAATCGTTCGTATTCTATCGATATTATAGTTCCACGATGTATTTCATGTTATCGCGTTGAATTGAATGTGTGCATTTGTCGTTTAAAGGGGAAAAAATAAAGGAAAATTTCGAAACGTAGATAAAAAAACAAAGGAAAAAGATGTGAAAGATTGTAGATAAAAGAGAATATGATGAATTTATTTGTTTGCTCTTTGTACGAATAACAAAAAGATGAACTCTCGTTTTTTAACGAGATACTTCGATATAAAATAAATGTAAAATTAAATCAGTGTTGGATTGATTAATGTTGGATCAAGAATATTTTATTAAAATTTTACTATATTATTTTCACTATATATTTTGCAGCAAATAAATGTTCACGAAAAGAAAATCTATTCTAACCTAATTTAATCTAATTAACCTAATTTAACCTAATTCAAATCTATTATAAATAATTAGCGTTTTAATTTTTCCGTGATGAGAGTTAACAAGGTTAACCTATGAGTTTGCAAATGAGGTTCATATATTCAAAAAAATTTTTTTCATAATTTATAAATCAATTGACATTTGATAATTTGCCTATTGTGTTTTATAAGATATTCATTTCTAGCATAAGAAACGTATCTATCGAAACAGATCTATTAAACACAAAACTTTAAAAAAATTATATATTTTTAGATTTTAAAAGAAATCTATTATGTATATAGGAAAAATTTATTCGAAATGATTATCTTATCTATTTCAAAGCTTTCTTTTTGAATATTTATCTATTTTATTATATTTTACTTTATTACAATTTTATTATACAAAATGTCAATGTATATTCGTGGCGCATTTTTGAAGGAACGATTCTAAAAATCAAAATAAACACAAAAATTAAGATTTTTATCAAATTATAAGCAATTTAAGTTCGCATTAAATGAAAGTGAGAACAAAGTATGGCATGATGCAACAAAAACAAAGATAACGAATAAATATTAAACCAACAATTCAATAATTTTCAATAATTCGAAATTAAATCTTTCTTTAATTCATTATAAAATCTAACTATTTTTATTTTTTATTACTTTTAAATAAATTTTGGATAATTTCATATAATTTATAAAAATTATCAATGTAGAAACATTCACAATTATTCATATATTAAATATTCTTTATTTTAAAATATAACTACTTCCAAACTTTGAACGATAATATGCATTTGAAGGTTTATCTGCTACGATCAATTTTTTTATATCTTTATATTAATTATATTATTCGCCGACTCGTCTCGATACGATCTTCATATCTTTATATTTTAAATAATTTATCGGTCCAATTCGTTCCTTGGTAGAAATACAAAAAATGGCATTCGAATTTGAATTTTATAGCTTGTTGACGCGATCGCCCATTTTTTTTTTACGACGGATCATGGATTATTCGCTCGTAAACTGGCGTTCAGTCGTTTTCAAATTTGGTCGATGCGCGTCGCTAACATCGAGTTGCTTAATTACGGACAAGTTGCTGTTTTCAGTTTATTCGCATACAAATGTTCCCAATTTTATGAAGCATTTTTGTCGACAAAGAGTTTCTCTATCATCGTCGATCTTTATTTCACGCGAATACAATTCTGATGGAATTATTTCTTAACGATGCATTGGTATTTAACATTATAAAGATTATAAATATCATATTGATTGTCAAAAGAAAAATTAATTTTCTAAACAGGAAAAAAATAAATTGAAAAGATTCTTTAGATTTTGTCAAATCATGATGTCATATTTAGAACATATTGTTACATGTATAATGCCGTATAATTGCACAATAGTGTCATATAATTGCTAATTTTACTTGTCAAAAAAAAGAGAATAAAATTTTTTCATTTCAGACTTTATCTAATAAATGAAATTTGAGAATTTTTGTATAAATAAAATTAATAAATACATATATATATTGAATGAATTATTATTATTATTATTAATAATAATCGATTATGTAAAAATATAAGATAAATTTTTTCATTTAAAAATTATTTTTTGATCGAATTTAAAAATTCATCAATTGTATACGATTTTTCGATAAGATAAAATTTTATTTTATATTTTTCAATTATTTTTATATGAAAAATAATCTTTTATCGATGAAAAATAATCTTTTTTCAATTTATCAGTTTTATTTATAATTTAATTTGAAAACAAATCCTTAAATAAGTGTTTTTTTCTTTTTTGATGCATTTTTGATGTATTTATATATATATATGATATCACCAATATATGATATCCTATATATTATTATACATATTACACAACTTTAATTTTAAATTTACTATAATTTATTAGTTATATATATAAGTTATAATCTATTATTTTAGTGCAATTATAAATATATAAATAAATAAAAAGAAATTATTTTGAATTTATATGTTATTATTTCTCTATTTTGTACATTGTTGGTTTTGTTATTATAATTACAACTATTGCATTATTTCTTTTGATATCATTATGATTATTATTATTGTAAAATTGCTAATAATAATATAAATATAAAATTGATTAACAAAATCTGAATAAATCTTAAAAATTAAGATATATACTACAATAGCTTCGATTAATTTCTTGGATAGAAAATCGATTAAATAATCCACGTTATTATCATATGATAAGTATATCCAATCGAATTTCAATATCAGAATATACGAGCAAGATTTCAACCGTTTCACATGGGAATTGGTAGAGTGAAATCTCACTTTCGAGGGTCTTTTTTATGGGTAACCGATCGCAACACTTTATACGATATCCTTTAAACCACTTCTTTATAGCACTTCTGTCCTCTCGTGGAAAATCAGAATCCCCATTCGTGATATATGTGTTTCAACATTCTTTAATAATGCCTAACACAGTGATTTCTAACCTGTTTTGAAGGTTTGCAATATTTTGTAATATATAATAATTATTTAAATAAATTTCTATAATAAGGAAAATAGAAATTAATTTCTTTAATTTATATTTATTCTATCTTCACTATTTCGAATCGATAAATCATATTTTCTTATCACTTTTTGAATTGTAATTCCATTTCATAATATTCAAATAATTTATAATTTTATAATAAGAAAAATTTTTAAAAATTAATCACTTTCTAAGATAATTCTATCTTTATTATTTCGAATTTTTTAATATTTTTGAATTGTTATCTCGTTGAATTTCTTCGTTTCATCGTAATATCTAGATATATAGATATACTGCAAGTTTTCTTTATCAGTGTATGGTAAAGAAAAACAAAAAAAGAAAATTAATACAATTTCTAATAAATAATTATGACTAATACTCTCTTTGAATTAAATAGCAAGAGAAATATAATAATGTAGTTATATCAAAATAAATGTTAAGGGTCAAATGGTTACTGACTATAAAAATAGCAACAGCAATTTCTATGTAGATTGCGATTTATAGGTTGGTACGATTGATTGATTTTATATCCATGTAAATGTACAGTGAATCGTTGTAAACAATAAACTTCCAGAATTTACATATTATATAGAAAAACAAGACATTGTAAATAACGCATTGATATAATCAATTTTTATTTATACGAAAAAAATATTAAAAATAAAAATAATGGAAATTATTTGATATATAGATAGTATTTGATTAAAATGTTTATTTATTTAAATTGTAAACCGTCTAGTTTAAATATTTCTCGAATCAATTTTCTTTATATTTTTGCAATATATTGATAATGCAATACGCTATGTACACACTATATGATCGATTTTCTTGGAAACAAAAATTTGTACGAGAATTAAAGCGCATAAAATGGATTAAAATATAAATTGAAAATAGTTCACGTGTTCTTGATAGCAATGACTTCGTTAAAATATTTTAAAATAGTTGGTCACGGTTAATGAGCACGTTTCCAAATGGTCCATTAAGTTCGTTTACCAGAGAATTATACTAACGTTGCATTTATTGCACATGAATAAAGTTGAGAAAAATATAATAATTTTTAAATGAGCTAACGAAATACAAAATAATATATAAAAAAAATGTAAGAATTAATCGAATTAATAAAAATAAGGAATTATAAAAAGAAATATAGAATTTTAAAAATGTGCATTTATTGCATTTAGTAGAATTGCATTTACAATAAAGAACATATAAAAGAAATTAAATCGGTTCAATTATAAAGATTTTGAGAAGACTTTAAGAAAATTTTAAGAAAAAGTGCATTTGCATTTATCGAATGCATTGATGCATTTATAAAAGAATCTTATTATTTCAACTATTTCATTTCTATATACAAATTTTGTTTTTTTGCAATCCTTATTTTATTTGCATTCCTATTATTCATTTCCTATTATTCTATTATTTTTCTTTTTATTATCTTTGTATTATTCTTTTATTATTTCTTTTTATCTTTATATTATTTTTCTTTTTTATTATCTTTACATTATTCTTGTAAGAGACAATTGTTCGAAGATTTCGAATATAACTTTGTAAATAAATGCAATTTCCTTCTTATTCGAAAAATTGTCCCTTACATTATTTCTAGGCATCTATAATCGAACATCCACGTAATAACATTGCAATAAATCATCTCACGACGGTGAATATCTCATTGCAGATTTATTGGTGGGCTTGATATCCGTGCTAACGGATATAATTTGGAAAACCACGGTGTCTTGGCATGCGGGTAACGTTGCTTGCAAGCTGATAAGGTTCATGCAAGCTGTCGTTACGTATAGTTCGACATACGTGCTCGTCGCTTTGTCAATCGACAGATACGACGCCATTACGAGGCCTATGAATTTCACTGGCAGATGTAAGTACTCTCGTTATTCTAATTTAATTTTTTATTAAATGTTTATCGAATAAATTAATTATTTATTTACATATTACGAATTTTTAATTTATTTTAAATTTCATTTGAATAATAAATTTAAATAAATATTTATTTAAATTATTTGCTCGAAAAATTAAATTTATATAAATATAATTATACGAATAATAGGTTTACATCGACAGATTTTTAACAATTTTTAACAGTGAATAATATAATAATTAAAATATATAACAGGACAAGGACAGGGTTTAAAAATAATTTAATTGAAAACATGGAATAATTGATTATCTGAACTTTTGTATAACATTTACTCAAATATTAATCAAAACTTGCTCACCAATTTATAATTACTAATGTAATCCTAGTGAGTGTTTCATCAAGATTATGGTACTTGCTTTCAACTTTTAATTGGATATAAAATATATACAACTTGTTATTTTATTATAACTTTTTGTTTTTTTGAACTTTATGATACCTGTATAGATCCATTTTGAGTTTACCGATTCCTTGCTTAACTCTTAATCATTTTTTTTAACTTTTATTTTAAAAATAATTTAATTTAACAAAATATATTATTATATATTGAATATTTCATTATTTATCGATATTGTTATTAAATTCAAATCTCAAATTTTGTTACATAAATGAAATTATTGAAATTCCAATTTCTAATAAAAAATCTATATGATCATAAAAATGTATCATTACTTTTATAAGAAAAAAAGTATATAATAATAAAATAAATAATAATTTGTGAAATTTAAATAATAAATATTTATATTTTTCATGTTTATCATTCAATTATGTTTAATTATCCATTTATAGAAAATTCATTAGAGCAATTATAATAATGTTATCACAAAATTAATTTAAATAAAAATTTGTTCATTTTTTTAAGATTCTCTTTTTATTCTTAAATAATATGAACAATCATCTGTAGAAAAATAGAGAATGTCTAGAAAGATTATTTTTCATTCAAATTAAGATATTTATAAATTAGATAAATATTTATAATTGTTCATAAAACATTTTCACATCCATATTTATATTTTTTTGTTTCCATTAAGCAGAATAAGAATATTTAATTTATAAAAATATTAAACAATCATTTCTAGAATTACAAATAGAGAATATTAAAAAAACTGTTTTCTTTTTTCTAATATATATTTCTATATATTTCTATTAAACAAAGTAAGAATATTTAATCTCATCTTTAAGAATATTAAAGAGAATATTAAGAAAGATTATTCTATAAATAATATAAAAGATACTTCCTAAAATTGTAATATTTATAAAATAAATATTATATATATTTGTAATTGTTCAACAAACATTTCCAATAATGTTGTCACAAGATTCATGAATGAAAATCCGTTTAATATATATTCTTTCTATTTTTATTGTTAAATCTAAATAATCAATCCCTTAAAATTAACAAAGAATATTTAAAAAAACTATCACAATATTTAATAGAATAGATACATTTTTATAATTATCCAGTTAATATTTAAAAAAAAAGTTATAAATAGAAGAAAAATACATGCTCCAACGAATGAATCATTTTCCTTCATATTTTTTCACATTTCTTTTTCCGTCACGAACTAGCATCTGAGATACATTTACCAATGATCAAGATGTCATTCTCAAAGTAGATCAACGAGCATTACAATCTCATTTTTTCTTTATTCCACCAAGCTGTACCTAATGCATATCATATATAGAGAAGCAAGCCAAAAGATGAAAAATCGTGACAGAATAAAAAGACATTAAAAAATTCCATGTTTCCTTGATTAATCAATTTTCTTTTCTATTTTAATAACATTGATGTAAATTCCTTTTTTTCTTTGAATAATATTTCTCCACATTACAGTATAGATTCCATATTTAAAAATAAAAATATCAAAACATTATTCTGTTATTAAAATAATGAAATGGAAGTTTCTTTATTCCATCGAAACTTTTGATTATATTTTTATGTATCATTATATTCCTTTTCTCTCTCTCTCTTTTTTTTTATTTTATCATTCGGATAAGGATATAAATAAACTTTGAGAATAAAACATTGTTTGAAAATTATTATTTTTCTATTATAATTTTCATTTTCAATAAATATTTTTTAGAAAATATTTTCTAAAAACACTTTAGAAAATATTTTTCACAAAATGTTAATAATTTTCATTCTTAATTTAAATGTTTACTTAATAAAAAATAATTCTCGACGAATAATTTTCATTTGATTTGTACTTTTTTGAAGAAAAGGATAAAATTTTGGCTTCGTGGTATTTATTAATTTCTAAGATATTAATGAAAAATTTTCGATACAATCAAAAAAAATTAAAACCAGTTTCGATTTTCAATATTTTTCGTGTTTTTTTAAAATTTAGTTTTAAAATTAAGTTTTAAAATTTGAAAACTTGAACGGAATTTAATTACAAATTTTAATAATCATTACCATATTTCGTATATACGTATGAATTTTTATTATTTTTATTTCTTTTTATTATAATCCTATAGCCAAACTCAATATAACTTAATTACGAATTAAAAATGATTAAAATTTATTTAAAACATTTGTATACCAATATATCATAGTTAATTTATAAATATGTACTAATAATTAATATAAATATAATCATTAAAAAAATTTTGAAAAATATCACAATCTTTTGGAGATTTTTTTATATATTGTTTATAATATACAAATATTTAAAATTGCACATATAGACATTACTGATCATTAAAAACCGCTAATGCAATAGCTTCACTGTAATAGCGTTGTAAGATTTATTTATATCACTTTAGGATGCTTTATTCATAAAATCTAATCACTTGTTCTCAAAAAATTAAAGCGTTTGACGATAAAGAAAAAGTTTGGCTCACAGATAATTAACAATTGTTATTATTATGCGTTTCGAAGACGAAATTTTGTAATGGATATTGAATCAAGTTAGAATTTAAAAGTATTTATTTACAATTTTTCTCAGAAACGAATGAACATGGAATATCCTATATATATATTATACACATCTTGTAGATGTCGTTATCGTCAATATAATATGTATACATCAGTTACTAGAAACTCGACGACAACGACATCTACTAACGAAGATATCGATATTTTCAATCATATTCTTTATAGGTAGAATTAACATTTTTCATTAATATCTTCGAAAATAAGTAGCTGAGGCTAAAATTTCAAATAATATTTATTCAACCTTCCCCTATTACTCGCCAATTTCGAATCGATCGATCTTTCTAAATTTTATCTTAACTTTCGAGAGTTACCTTAACTCTCGAGATGCGTTCGTGTTATGAATGGGATGAGTTCGAAATTCGTGAAGCTCAACTCTGTTCTTTATAGCTCGTGCCATAATCATAAGGATGACATAACGAATTTGCTTCCCCAGAATTGCTTCGCCATTGTGGAGAAATCGATTTAACGATGGAAATCCAATTTTAATTACAGGGTGGAGAGCTAGAGCCTTGGTGATAAGTGCCTGGGGATTATCGGCATTGTTTAGCGCGCCGATCATTTTCCTCTACGAAGAGAAGCGTGTAGAGGTATCGATCGATTTGTTAAAAAAAAATTTTCAGAAGATTTTCATTTCCGTTAAACAACAAACAACAATATGTCGTGGAATTTTTTCAAAGAATTTTCATCGCTTAATTAAATGAGAAATTGTAGAATTCTCCGATAAATTTTTTCAATTTTTTCAGTCGAAGATTTCGATTTTAATTAAACGAAACGATGAAATTTTTAAAATTGATGATCATTCGATTTAATTCGTTAACGATTAAATTTTTACACGAAATTGAAAATTTTTATCTAGTTTAGATTAAAAATGATCGAATAATGAAATTATTTATGCGTATCATTACGAGATTATTTTACGAGGAAAAAGATTATTCGTAAAATTACGTTAAACATCTATCGACCTGAAATGGTTTGAAATTATTCCAAATCGATTTTAATTACGATTCTATTCGATAGAATTGTTTCTTGAGAAGAATCGATCATTTAATTTTAAATAGAAAATTAATTGTTACGGAATCGTACGAAATTGAATTTTTAATAAAATTATTATGAAATCAGATCTTTATCTTAAGATGTATATAGAAAAAAAATACTTTTTTTCCAATAAAATGTTTCATGTAATTTTAAATTTTAAAAATATTTCAAACTTTCATAGAAAAAATAATTTCTTTTAATAAAATCATTTTAACACTTTGACGTTGGCTATACTGTCTCATATTCCCTATACAAAATTAATAAAATGTACACAAAGATATATATATCATATTTACAAAATTCTAACCTAACTAGATATTGAAATCCATTTAAAGATATTATCCCTTTAGCAATATCAAACATGTACACGTAAAATACGCATCTTGTTAACAATTGTTAACAAATTTGATCGAAAACATTATTTCAAAACGTCAAAGTGTTCAAAATCTTGTGTACCCCATTACGTGAAATTATACGAGGTGATACGATTTAAACGAACGATTGTTGGGTTAATTTCGGCCGTGGCACGAGGATAATCGACAGGACGGTTCACCAGGGGAAGACACAATGCTGGATAGACCTGGGCTCGCCTACGCAGTGGAGGATCTACATGAGCTTGGTCAGCTTCACCCTCTTTATAGCTCCTACCCTGATAATAGGGGGCTGTTATGCTGTGATCGTGGCCACTATATGGTCGCAAGGGGGGGCATTACGCCAGGGACCCACTAGGGACACCAGGAGGGTATCGTCTCGAGGACTTATCCCTAGAGCCAAAGTTAAGACGGTCAAAATGACCCTCGTTATAGTGTTCGGTGAGTAAGAATCGTGGACCTGTCACTTTGACTTTGCGCATCTGTCTTGCGCAGGTCACGTGACATGAATATATATATATATATAATATTGCATAAAATATATCAAATGTATGTAATATACGGTTAATCCGATCGCGTTTTTTCATTTATTCGTAAAACATCTTTGGAGGGGAAAGAAGAAGGGGAAAGGAAAAACAAATACGTTTAATAAATTTAAGCGATGTATGATACGCAAAATATGCAAAATTATACGATACTTTAAATATTTGGCTCGGTTTCTCATTACATTTGTTCGTTTACAAATTTTTTATAATACTTATTTTTATTATATAATACTTACTTTTATTATATATTACTATATACGTATAATTATTTACGCTTCGTTCCATTATTTACAAAATGATATGATATTTGCTCGGAAGCACGATCGTGTCCGGAAAGCGATTCCGTTCAATCAATATTTTGAATATTAATGACAATCGATGTTATCATGTTCCTGTGGCAATGACGTTTCATACCGTCTCTGTCAACAGAATAATAATACTTCTATAGAATCACCTGTAGAGAGAATCGATTCTAAAATTGTGATGTTTAAATAATTTATTTTATATATAATTTGAAATAAACATATATAAAAACCAAGGAAAAAAATATTTTTGCATTGAAGTATTAATACATTAAAATACATTAAAGTGAATTCAGATGTTCGGTTGTTTAAGGAATTTTTCATAATTATAAAATTATTATCGACTCAATTTTTTTTTTATTCTTACAACACTTATTTATTATTGTTTCTCGCTATTCCTATCCGCGAATCCCTGCCAATTCAAAAAAATCCATCTCTCCTCAAATCGATGAGTAAATTAGCCGAATATTTTTTGGCAAACCAGATAACCACGCATAACCATACTTACTTAAACACACGCACAAGTTTCGAAAGAATAGATTTACGTCTGGCGAAGAACAATAATCGTAAAACTCTCGACCGCGACGAAACTTCGTCTAATTCTGCTTTAGAATACTATTGAACCAGTTTCACGGGATACGGTATCAAAGTTAACCGATGTCGTAAACTTGCCAAAATTTTTATGGTCGTGAGAGATGATGCAACGATAACTTAATTTAAAATCCCCCGATTTTTTTGGAAGGGAGGGATGGGGGAGGGGAGGAGTGCCACTGCTATACGGCATAAAAATTTAATGAACGCGGGACGATCCAAGTCGAGCGAACTTGTCCAATTGAATCCACGTTTATCAGGGACGAGGAGAGGGGGGAGAGGGAGGGGAGAATCGTAAAGATGCCTTTTCCATTTCCTCGCCCTCCTCCTCCTTCATACATTTGCGGCGTGCGAAAAGGATAGGTTTGGAGGGGGATGGACGATTTCTCCGATCTCCCCTCGAACTTCTCCGGGAAATCGTTTGGAATTCGATTGGTGGCCGGTTAAGTGTCGCGCTCTCTGCTTAATCGTCGCGCGGGGATTATTCTTGTGGAATCTGAAATCCAGGTTTTTGCGATGGCCATTCCAGTGATTTCAATGATCTCGAGATATTGTCGTCGGTTATTATCTCGTGGGTTATAATTTTTGTTTCCATCAATTTTTATCTCTATCCTTTGCTGGAAAGAAATGTTCTCGTTAGTAAGTTAAGAGGCAATGAAGTAGAAGCCAAGAGAGGAAAAGTTGATAATTCTTGGAATTCACATTTATTTTTCTGGATGATCCAATCGATATCTATCCTACGATGAAAAATATCCGATTTTTATGAAAATTTTTGTGCATAATTATTGTAGAGCAAAATTATTTTTCGATTGGGAAAATCGTTGCTCGAGTTGGCATGAAATCAAATTTATCAATTTTCTCAATTGTTTTATATATAATTTTATGTAATTTGAAATATTAGAAATATCTTTTATAAGAGAGTATATTTTTATAATACAATATATTATTATTATATTTGTAGAAATAAATTAAATTTATAATTTATCGTCTTTCTTCTATTTGATTTTCATTCCTTTTAACAAGAAAATTATTAATGTTTTAATTTTATCAATAATATAAATAATAATACTAATACTTTGTTATAATTTAATTTAATTTCATAGAAAGTGTATTTACTTTGCCTTTGATACATTTATCGTCTTTTAATTTTAATTGAAATTATAGATTTATATTTCTGATATAATTAAATTGATAATGAAGTCTACGAATATTTATTTATTTACTTTTTATTATGTATTTTTAAAAAATTTTTTATTGATTTATTTGATTACAATTTTAGTTTAAAATTATAAAATCTGTAAAAAAATGTCCATCTATTAGTTTATAAATTATTGTACAAATATTTTTTTAATTTTGTACAAGAATTATATTTTTATATATAAACTTTTAATTTAAATAATTGCAATTTCAACTAATATTGTTGAAAATATTGTTAAAAAAAATTGTTAAAGCATCAAACATGATTTTATATTAATAATAATATTGCACGTTAGTCGTTCATTAAATACATTATGTTCACATAAGATGATTAATCATAATTCAGAGTTTACGAAACTTGGAACATCTTTTGCTAATAATTGCGAAAAATTGCTAATGAAAAATATCATACAATTTTTTTTTTTGTTTCGTTTGTATCATTTCTACCATTGAAATAGCGCCATAATGAAATTAAAATGTCGAACAAATAAATTCTTCATATTGCAAATGTATCTTAATGCATTGTAATAATAATAATATAATAAATCTAATATCAGATTGTAAATTAAGAATTAAAATTATTGTTAAAATCGGAATTATTGTTTTTATCTATTTAATTTTTGTTAATTTAAATATTGAAATACAGATATTGATAAATTTTTATAATATTTTATAAATTTAAATAAGAAAAAACTTTGCATTTATGCATTTATCTTTTCTTCCTAATTATATTATTTATTTTTAGTATTGTTTAAATACTATAAATAAAATCTTGAAAAAATTACACCTCGTGAAATCCAAGAAAATTTCATTCTTTAGAAAATGAAATCTTCCTTTGTACTCGTAACCACTGTTCTTTCATTTCGTTAAGTACAGAGCTGTAGAAATTCAAGCCCATAGAGGACAATACCAATCTTCTAAAACAACGGGATAGAAAGGAAGGAAAGAAAAATTATAACATAATTTTTTTTTTTTTTATAAACCCAATGGAATTGACGTCAAACGTGTACAATATCAAAGATCGAAATTATTTTTTGTCGTGATTAAGTTGAAATTACTAAGATGGCCGAGTTGAAAAAGTTTCACATCCTTTGCCTCGTTCAAAATAACTGTCCTCTTCTTTACATCTCTCGGGGGAACGAGTTTATATGTAACAAGAATTACCTTGCTCTAATCAGATTCGTTTCTCGACGATGTCTCGGTTAAAAATTCTTTTTTTTTTTTTCTTTTTTCTAGTCAAGGAAAATCGTCCCCAATGGAAATCGATCAAATGAGATTTCAGCTTCATCCATGCAACTCTCTTCGCTACAATTCGAATTCGAGAAAAGTATTAAAATGGATATACCGACAAAATCATTTCTCGTCGAAACAACCATGGATCATAACATCAATTTATAAAAGACTTGTTTGATTTATCGACTATTTTTAACACTGGGATGACTAATTTTAATTTTCGCGTCGAAAAAATAACTGTCGAAAGCAAACTCTCAAATTCATAATTAATTCTCTTAACGCTGTGACGAGTGGAAAGTTTCAAAAATTAATAAAATTGTAATAATTTGAATAGAAAAGTAATTAGGCATATAAGATACAAAATATAAATGATAAAAATAATTAGAAGAAAAATTATAAATGTATATATAATAGGTTATAATAGCGTGGCGCTAGTGTCGCATCACCAATCGTCTCCCCCCTCGACTCCATCGTTAATCAGATTAGAGAAAGATGTCAAGATTAAGCGATGTGCAGGACGAAAATCGAGGTCGATAAACTTAAGCGCGATCGATATTTCTACCGAAATAATGATAAAAGGGTTCGTTTAGAATAAGCAAGAGGCATCGAACAATGCGTTCGTTCATGCGAACACTTCGAAGCTTTTATGCAATTTCGTCGATGCTGTGTATTTAAGACAAGGAATCATCAAAAATAGAATTTAATTTAGTTCTCTGGTTTACCGTGGAATCTATTCTCGAAACTTTCATAAGTAAACAAGAGATTTTTACGAGTAAAGAAATGAAGATTTAAAGAAAGATTTGCTTTATTTCTCAGATATTATAATTCAAAGTATACTTGGATATAACATTTCGTATATTTTTGAATATTATAATATATTCTTGTCAAATTATGTTCAAATTTTGCATAAGTACATAAACATCCGCAGATAACCTAGAAGTTTCTTTGTTTTTGTTTATCCTTCCGAAGATGCGTCAAAATTTTCTGATGTAAATACATAAATACGAAACTCTCGAAACTCAGAATGTTTATCTTTTACGTTGTACGTCTCTTTTGATTTCTGAATTTTTTCTGAAATGCAAATTCAAAGATAAAATTCGTTTGAAATTTTTCGAATTTTTCAAAAGAATGGAATCACGCGATGCTTTTAATTGAAACTCTTAATTAAAACTATTCTTTAAAAGGAATATTTGCAGACGTGTATTTAATTCAATATTTTATTTGTCAAACTTTAGATTTTTAAGTTATATTTTACGTAATATTAATAATAATAATAATAATAATAATAATGATGATGAATAACACAAATCTTCAGACTATTTTATATCAAATATGAAATAATGAAATTTGGGATATTGTATAAATCCAGAGGCAATAATACTTCGTATTAACATTTTATTTTAATTTTCATTTTAATTTTCATACTCAAATCTTTCTCCCCTTTTGCTCCGACAATTTTAATACGAAAAATAAAGAAAAATCATTTTAAAAATTAAATTCTCTTAAAATGATCAATTTTAACAATTCATCCACGATTAAAATATCTCGTACTCTCTGCAAAATCTCATTATTCTTAATTATGTTTTCGATTATTTTCTCATTAACTTCTCGAGTTAAACGAATTAAGATAAGCTTTTATCCGATTTTCCTTAATCGTATCATATTATTTAGTCACGTTTATTCGAGAACGAGACAATGCGATTTAAGTTTGTTAATTTCTCTTGGCAAATATTCATTGCATTCCTCGATATAAAAATGTAAAATTTGACTAGATAGAAACTTACATAAATATTACATTAAACTAATTTTTTTTCTTTTTTTTTTTTTTGTTTTTTTCTTCAGTAATTCTTTGTTAGAAAAGAGATTACTCTTATTTATTTCGACGTCAAAGATAGTAGTAGCTGGATAATTTATTTTACTTGGTTACCAAGCATGAATATTCATGTCGTTGAGGAAAATGAAAAAAAAAAAATGAGAGGAGAAGATGGCGGGCATGATGTTTTACGAGGAAATTAATTTTGCAACTTTTATTCTCCACTCAACCGCGATAGATTTCCATCTTTTTAAAATTTCTCATTCACACTTTTGCATAACCATTCATTTAAAATTAATAATCGATTTCGAAGAGTTTTGAAATGAGATTTTTCAGTTATCTTAAATTTTTCAATAATTTCTTTGATTTTCGATATTAATATTGTAAATATCAATGATAATTTTATTAATTTTTACATATGCAATATTTATATTTTCACAAATGAGTAAATCCTTTCTATTAATTAAATATCCTTAATTCAAATGATATTTGTTATGTGTTAAATATAATAGTATATAATATCAAAAATAATATATACATATATGATAATTACAACTTAAATTGAACTAGTTTATTGTAAAAAAAAATAATGTATAAATCTTTTCTACTAATTAAATATTCTTAGTAAACAATATCAAAAATAATACATATATAATAATTACAACTTGAATATTTAAAAAGAAAAAAATTATGTATTTATCATAATTATGAACTATTATCATAATTAGAACTTTCGAAACAATTATATTTAAAAGAATAATGGAAATAATAAAAAGATAATGTCAAAGTAAGAATATTCAAAGTATGAAGTCTAATCAAAAACGATTTTTTCACGTTTCAGTATTCATTCTTTGTTGGAGCCCCTATATAGTGTTCGATCTCCTTCAAGTTTTCGGATATCTGCCAAAGACCCAAACTGTCGTCGCCGTTGCCACTTTCATTCAAAGTTTAACGACTTTGAATTCAGCTGCTAATCCAATAATATATTGTCTCTTCAGCACGTCGTTTTGTAAAACTGTAAGGTAAGGTTCCAAGATATGAAAGTAAAGCTTGGTGCTTTGAGCTAAAGTACCTATTCGAGATTTGAATATATCAAAGAATTTAAAGAATAAGTCGATCGATTTCTCGAGAATTTTAAAAAATTTTAAGTTCTTGAAACATTTTTGCTGATTTTTCTGATTTGAAATTTTCGAAAATTAACTAAACAATTTATATAAATAATTCACGAGAAAAAAAATAAATTTATATGACGATATGAATTTGTTTCTATTTAAACTTAGAATTTTTTTTTAATTGATTGGTTTTAAAAAATAAAGAGTAATATCGGTTATCTCAACCAAATAAGACTAAGAAGTAATTCATGTATATTTATATAGTTTATAAATATGGAAAATTAATTAATTACTTACTTGAATACAAAAATAATTATTGCTATAATTTAAAATATATTATACAAAATATTAATTTACTTTTGAAAGAAATACTTTTAAATAACAATGTATATTAAAAAATAAAAAAAAACAAATATAACATATAGTTAATGTTAATGTTATTATATACATTATGATATAAATTTGTTATATTATTATATTAATAGTGCACATTGTTTTAATAATAATCGAGATTTGGATAATTGATACTCTGTTATATTTAAAATCAAAGAAGTAATTACTTTTATTATTGGCTAATTATAAATTTGGATTTAAAGAATTTTAATAATGTTAAGATTTTGAAAAAAACAAATATTCTTTAAAAAAAGAAAAAAAAAGAAATCTGAAACTTTAAAGATCTCTCAAAACTCATTTTTAATTTAAATCAAATATTTTATTCTGGAAAGATTAATAATTCAATTCAAAAGAACGAAAAGTTTCAATATTATTTTATCTTTTATACAATTAATGTAAAAAAAAAAAAAAATACAAACCTGTTTAAACCAAACAGAATGATTCTAATTTAACAGAAATACACAAGTGATATCATGGGTTTCTGGGTGGTGTGCGACGAACCCACATCATTGTTTCGGCACTGGTGCTCCAAACAGTAGCACAAGGACGACAGTGACGACATCTTTAACGGCTCAATCTTCGAGAAGAAGCGGTCACATCGCCATGTTACATTCTACATCTAGGAAACGAGTTATGGTGTCACTGGTGTAATAAATGGACGATGAAAAAGAAACCTGATCGCATTTTCTTGAGTGAGATACATCTTAAATCTGCATAGAATTCTTTCATCGAAAAAATTGCTCCTTTTGAGCTTCGACGAAGAGACTACGAGTATTGTTATGTCAATCCAAAATTATCAATGCTCCGTCTATCTTTCGTGTAGACGTGGATTTCTGAAATTTTCTTTTCGATCGTTTATCCATTCTTTTTTATGTCTCAGGTATACGAAAAATTAATACGAAAAGAGATTAGAACTCTCTGTTACAGTACAAACTATATCTTAATATCAGTGCTGTTTAGCCTGCCATTTTGCAGATAAAGAAGCTTGCGGTTAACCAAAAGAGATGCTGAGGGTAAAATTAATAACAAAATTAAACTTTGGTCTTGTTACATTACTTTTTATCTAAAGCTTCTCGATCTTGCCCGAAAATAGCCGAATATTGCTTTCGGCTATCCGAATGTCGACCGAAGTTTCACGATATTGCCCGAATGTTATTCGCGACTTCTTATCGCTCTGTACGTACAAGCAACTGCTGAACAACACCAACGTACGTAATTAATATTAAAATCAGGAGAAAAATATGAATAAAATAAGTTTTTTATGCTCACATTACATGATCAGTATTTAAAGCAAATTTGATCGTGGTGTATGTTTTTTTCATCCTCTAATTAATTCCTTCAGAGTCAAATCTTTTTTTGTCAATTATTTATAATAGAATTGATGTAAAAATATAATGTATTAAAGTTTGAGATCTGTTTTACCGAAAGGAAATATATTCATTTAACGATTAATTGAAATATTACATTGATTATATGCGATATCGTGAAAAGATTACAACCAAAGATTGTTATATAAAATTCTAAAACTGAAAGAACAAATATAAATAGTTTATTAACAGCGGACAGTGGCATACGAAAAGTAAAGAACTATAACTCGAATTATCGACTTATTGAATAAGTTTTACTTTGATGAAGCTGTTTCAAACTTTTAGGAGGATGGAGAGAACATTAGCTTGGCGAATCGATCAATTTATGCGGAAAATGATACGCTCAAAATATACATATATGTACATATATACATAGCGGACATCAGCTTCATGTGTACATTATATACACATATGTGTCTATATACTGTACGTATGTATATAACGTAAGCATACACAAATACAGGGTGGTTCAATAACTCATCGTTACCTTGAATATCTCTTATATTTCTTTACGAAAGTTGTATCTACAGTATGGGACTATAATATGTATATAATAATTTTTTCATACGTGAAAGAATAATCTGAATACATCTAAAATATGATAAAATATGATAATGTAATTATAATAAAATAAATAAATGTTAAATAAACAATTTATATCAATTCTTAAAAAATCCTTAGTGCCTCTGAAATGGATAAATTGGGAAGCAATTTGGCCATTGTTCTTATCTTTCTTAATAAAAATTTTTCATATAACATTTTATTATTTTTCAATATTTATTGAAATACATTGATCACTGATAATCATTACTAATAATAAGTATAGGGCATTTATTTCATGTATCAAAAAATCCTAAGTATTTTGTAGAATTATTTTTTTTAACCCAAAAAAGAAAAGAAGAAATAATAAAAATTTCAATTTCAAAATTCTAAATTTTATCATTTTATCTACAGAAAAGATAAAAGTTAGATGGTCAAAGTTATCAAACCACCTTGTATAAGCAGACACATACGTGTAATCATAAATGTGTAATATATTCATGTATTCCATTCGCTCGTGATCGTCGCGAAAACGTCCTTGCCCTCGGGAGTGCAATTTTGCGAGCGATCTACGAGAACGATAAATCAATGCCCAATATTTTTCTCGACTCGATCGATGCGCATCCCTGCGAATGCGAATAGCAATTGTACAGCATATTCACCTTTGTATCTCTAAATGACACTGAATATCTTTATAGTACATCCATGAACTCTATTAAATGAGATTGAAAGTTCAACGATAAAATGGATTTTCTCGTACAAAGATTCGATCGTCGATGAAATTGAATAGTGAATTTAATCGACCATTTCAACTTTCGTACTGCGTATCGCGTGTTCAAATTAAATCGTACTCTGTATAAGTTATGTTTAAAGAGTAATAGATGAAATTGTTTTTTAAAACTCGTTTTATTCTTTATTTATTGTATATTTTATTTAAAAAAGGAACATGTTACCATATATTTATATTTTCATCGCTAAAGAATTTGTACATATTATCGAATAAATTCGTCCACGATATAAGAATGTAATATTAATATATTTTTTTAACTCCTTATTTTCAGATAATTTAATAATTTAATAATTTATTTATTTATTTTACAATTCATTGCACAAATAAGTAAAAAAATCAATTTATGACGTAAGTAAAAAAATTTATCTTCAGTTTTTTATTTTCATATCTAACTTTTAAGAAGCTGTATGAAATTGTAAGAATGTAGTCCAATTCAAGCTCAAATTGCAATTGTTTCCGATTCAATTTTTATCGATATATTTGTGATATCTTTCTGATTAAAATAAAATCAAAAAAGAATATAATTGTATTTATTTACTTATATAATATATAAAAAAAATTATTATCGTTTATTATTATTATTAAAGTCATTATTATATCGAATCGATAATTGCAAAATTTTTGAATTTTTTAAATCAAATCTTTTTCTTTCATTCATTAATTTTTCTAAGAAACAATATCTCTTTAATCTCTTTTGATTAAAATCTCAAAATTTTCTCTCTTGTTCGTAATATTTTTTTTCTAAAAATTAATATTTCTTTTAGATAATTACAAAAGTTTCTCTCTTCGATAATTGCAAACTCATAAATCTTTCTCTTTCACTATATTTACCCTAAATAGGTCAATAATATATTTCCATAACCGCAAAAAATTTCAAATCAAATTAATTATCGAATATCTGTTTACACTTGACCAAATAATAACTACAATCAATTTTAACATAAACAATGTTATGTTGTCTCTCATTTTTAATTGCTCTAAATGTCCAATTATCGTATTTATTTGAAGCAACATTTAAAACTCGCGATTGAGATATATAACCTAATTCATGATCGATATAATTAAGTTGATTTCTAATTTACCTGCTAATTTATCTTCAAACATTCCCTCTTCCGTTCTCCTTTTTTTCCCCATTCTCTCTTCCACTCATTTTACGTAATTTCGCCCACGTCTCGAACTCGTAAATTCTTTACGAGGGCAGGCCCACGCACAAACGGACAAATCACGCGGAAGGAAGGCCGCCACTGTGCGAAATAAAATTTCTTCGCGTTTCTCCATTTCCTTTTACGGCCTATGCTTGTACCAGTTATAAAATTCAACGGCATGGTGGCGCCACGATAAAGAGGGAGATACCTCAAAACGATCCTTTTCATCGTCTCTTATTTACTCGCTCGAAACGATTTGCAACGATGATTCCGTGAAACATAATTAATTTTTTAATTTTGATATCTCGTACGTTGCAAACTTCTTTTAAAAAAAAAGCAGACAAGAGCGAAATATTTAGCAAGAAACAAATAAATTTGAAAGAAAAAGAAAAATTTTCCGTTGAAATTCTTTTTGTAGAAAAGTTAAAGAAAGATATATCTTGATTTATAGTTTTTCGAAAGTTTTAAAGAATTTTATTAGCTTTTTCTGTAGAAAATCAGGAGACTTTGACTTTTCGTCGCCAAGTGTACTGATTTTTCATCGATTTTAAGTTATAATATTATTTTACTTTAAAATCTTTTTATTATAAATCTGTAATTTTTAAGTTGATGTTACTTATTGTGTTATTCTTCTATGAATAAAAAGCAATTTGTAGTTCGTATTTCTTACTTCAAAAGTCTCTATTTTTGATTTCATGAATTTGCAATGAATGAATTTCATATCAAACGATTTTTCATAAGAATAATTGTTAAATTTATGCGATAATTGAGGTTAAAGAACTCAAGACTCATTCGTAAGCATTGGTTTGATTAAAAAATTTATCATGTTTGCTGACTTAATAAAGTATTATTTTATGCAAGATTTATTTCCGAAATTGTAAAATTAAAAATAAATGATAAAACATCATTATTTTTTATTAATATTTTTTACTACTTTTTATTTCACAATTACATTATAACTTTTAGATAGAGAAAAATATTGATTTATAAAAATTTAAATTTTAAATTTATCAAATAATTATTAATATTTTTCAAATATGCAATTTTTATATTTATTATTATATCTTTAATGTTATTATAGCTGACAAGTCTTTTCAAAGAAGATACACTTTTATAAATTTTCATCCGTTTTTATCTTGCTTATGTCATAAAAAAGTTACATAAAATTATCAACAATTATTTAAAATATAACGTCTGACAAAGTATTTGAATAAAAAGGAAAATCATTATTAATATTAAATTTTCTTTCTTTTTTTAAATCGTCTTTTTTTTAATCGTTGTGTTGTAAAAAACATCAACAAATTATTTATATTTCATATAAAATACGTCAGTATATTATAAGTAAAATAGGTCATACATCAGTAAAAGATTAAAATCAAAATTAGAGAAAGCTTTATAATTTCATTGTTGCAGACAATCAAATAAAATAATTAAATTATTCATAAGATTCATTGAAACAATAAAGTACAATTTTACAATTTTATTAACAAGAAAAAATCCCCAATCTGAAAATTCAAAAAATTATAAAATATTTTTATAATTTTTAATTATAAAATTATAAAAGAACACGTAATGCATATGTAGGCATGAATTACACAATTTTTTCTTTTTTTATCCAAAATTATTTTAAGCGGATGAAATCAACTTCTAAAAATTCTATTACTATTTTTCAACTTTACTTGAATATTATAAAAAATATAAAAAAACTTTTTTCAGATAAAAGTTGTTTCTTTTCATTTTTACTATCGGCTGGTAAAATTGTTTATAAAAAGTTATAAACAAAAAAATTAATAATTTTGTTTGAATTTGTTTTTCAATTCAAAATAAATATTTTTTGTTTTTAATAAATACAGTTTTCTTGTGTTACCAACTTTCATTGTTGAATTTTTATTAATTTTCTGAATTTCCAAAAGAGAAAAAGGATTCTTTTCTTGTAAGAATAATCGAAATTTGATTCGACAAATATCTTATATAATCTTATCATAAATAAAATATTCATGAAAACCAATTGATAAAACAATTTATATTAATAACACAAATATTCAATTTTATATATAGTTATATATAAATATTCAACTTGCATAACTTCAAGCTTCAAATTCACATCCAATATTATTATTTCATATTATAAATTATAAATAATTTCACGAATTCCTGAAATTGACAATTACGCAATTTAATTAAAATTTCAAGAACGTCAATAAATTGATATAAAAGATTAATTTTAAATTAATTTTAAATGAAAAAAAAAGAAAAAGAGAAAACGAAAAATTTTCAAGAATCTCATGTTTCCAGGTAACATCAGCTCAAAGTAAAACAAGACGTAATACCTTCAACATCATTATATGACTGACAAATCTTTTCGAAGAAGATACACTTTTATAAATTTTCATCCGCTTTCATTTTGCTTATATCATAAAAAAATTACATAAAGTTATCAACAAATATTCGATAAAATATAGTCTCACAAAGTATTTCAATAAAAAGGAGAATTTATCTTTTCTTTAAAATTTTTATTCGAACGAAGATATAGAATCTTACGCATCATCTACTGCGTAATAGCACGAACATTGCACATCCACAAACATGAAAAGATTAAAATCGATGTGTTATAGAACTAAGAAGAGATCAAAACCAATACTTTTTTTTTTTAAATATTGGTATCTTAAATTATTTATATTATTTTCAATTATTTTACGATAAATTTCTTATTTAAATATTTTTACAAAAATATAATCTCATATTATTTTATCATTTCAAATCAAATTTCGAATATTTTTGCAGATTAACTGTATTTACACAAAATAATGCTCATATCACAAGCTAACTCCTCACTGTTATAACATCAAACAAATAACGAGCAACTAGCGATTACTCGAGGCAATCAGGGAAAATTTCAGAGTATCAGGATCGTTGTCTTTCGTTCGTGAAACATTTCTTTTCATTCTACTTTTTAAAAAATATTATTCACGATATTATGTAAAAGCAAAATAGGAAAAAAAGAAATCATCATTTCTTGTGATCCAGGTCGTAGTGGACCTGCTGATCCAATTTCAAACATCCTCTGGCACCCCTTTATTTATCGACAATAGTACAATCGCCGAGAATCTCTCAGCAACATGTCTTGCGTACACTATCAGCAATCAAACCCATCGAAGGAGAGAAGTTACTTCGATAGCCAATACAGTAATCGTTACAATTTACCTCCGCAATATACACCGCGATCCGACAATTATAGAAATGGTACGTATCGTGACTTCGTGTCCGAGGCAGCCAATTCATTACGTAAGCATCGATTAACTATGTTTGAATGAAAAAAAAAAATCTTTGATTAATAATTTAACTCTTTCGAGACGAATTTTATAATGATTTTGGCAAATTTGAAAAATATTACAATCGCACAAAGTACAATAAATAGGTTAAAATTGAATCTGAATTTTCAAAATGGAATTATTATCTTGTTTAGAAGAAAAAATTGTAATAAATTTAAAATTCTCGAAAGAGTTAACAGTAGTAAAATTTTTAAGAATTATTTTTTATAAATGGATTTTTCTTCTCGAAAATTTCTCAAGCAGACATGCATACTATAATTATGATAAAATTTTTATATAATTTTTATACAAATATATTTTTCATTTGTTATTTTTATTTTAAAATTAATATTGATTTTATTTGTATAATATTATGAACAAATTTAATCATATTTCGAAAAAAATTAATAGTTATGATATAATATTGAAAGAATACTTTATAAATATATTTTGAATATATATATATATAATATATTTACCTTCGATAATCAACTTGCTCGCTTAATTTTGTCACATTCAAAATAATAAAATTATTATTAATATGAAAAATACACTTAAATTAATTATTTTGTATTTCATTTTTGCAATTTGCAATCTCAGGTTATTGCACCACAGGATGGAGAGAGTTAGAGTTTCAAGGAAATCACGAAGGATTCAAGGAAACACCGACATCAGGTAAAATAGTTAATAAAGTTTTCTCAAAAAAAATTCACGATGCAAGCGCCTCTCTTTGTGGGTGGCGATATAAGAATACTAGAAATGCGCGAGCATGTATTCATTTGTGGAAAGAATAATCCGTTTGACGCTTTAAATATCCCGATGTCAACTACTGTATGTATTGCTTATATTCCCATTATCGATTATTTATGTGATATATCATAGTAATTAAAATATTTTTTCATATATCCTGCTTTTGATGTAATTAATAAAAATTTTTTTTGATTTATGTCAATTTTAATTGAAATTTTTTCATCGTGATGTACAGAGTCCATTAATTTTTGAAATCTACTTTTTGTATCTCAAAATATATACAAACGTTAGTTTTTATTAAGTTATGGATATATTTTATTTTAACGAAATTCTTAATTGAAAATTTTTATTGTAAATGAATCTCATTAATCATAATATATATTATAGAATTCATTAACGTTTGGAGTTTAAACATTAACCTCAAAAAAATCATAGATTTCTATTAAATTATACATATCTTTTGTAATGTTTAACAATATTATTGAAAAATTTTTTTCTAATCGTATATATTAATGATGATGTTTCGGGTAATTTGATTATCGAAGTTCAAACGTAGATTCTTATGAAGTTTCAACAATTTTTAGAACATAATTTTTGAAATGCTTTTTCGAGCACACTGCTTTTGACAACAAACTATCTATAATAAAATTATAATGATCCATATTATAATTAATTATGCGAAAAATAATTTAATGATGATAAATAATAACTAACATAACCTCAAGAAAAAGATATAATTTCTTCTCTAACACTTTGTAGCAGTATCATGTTATACACGATTCTATTTGAAAATTTTTTAAATATAAAAATATGAAAAATTTTCATTTATTTTGTTAGGAAGAGCTGAACCATCTTATGGAGATACTCGATTACAAGCAGGAAGGACTGTACCAACCTATAAGCAGGAGACAACAAAACATGGGGACGCAACCGTGATGGAGAAGATACAAACGAAAATGAAATTCCTCGAGGACAGCAATATTGTGATGCAGACGCGTAATCAAAATCTTATCACCGAGAACAAAGCTCTCACGGCTCAGTGAGTATATTAATACACGGACAATGGACAAATCTTAATCAATATTCTTCTGGTTTGCATCTGAATACACGAATCAGTTGAAAAAAAAAAAAAAAAAAGAAAGAAAGAAAAAAATCGAAAAATATAAAAATACGTTCTCTTCTGCTTCGTCATTATTTGCATCATTGACTATAAATTTTTTCTATTCTTCGAGAGATTTTCATCATTAATTTTATTATATAGGATATTAATACAATTATGGAATGAAAACCGAGTCTAAAGATCAAAACAAATGTAAAAATTAATACAAATATCGATTAAAGTTTATTTATTAAGTTATGATTTTGGATGTTTATGCATTACAATTAAAAAAGCGGAAGTTAAATAAATATTTAATTCGTTCTCTATTTTCGTAATGAATATTTTATTTTAGATATTTTATATATTTTTGCATATTATGTCTTATAAATTTTTTTACGTCTCTTATAAATGTGTAAACATTCGTAGTTATGAATAAATAAGGTTAATTTGAGGTTAAGAAATGATTAATTTTACATGAAATAATCTTGAAGGAAATATATTAAAACAACATTATTAAATCTTTGAATAGGAACGCAATTTAAAAACCTGATTAACAATTTTTTATTAATAATGAAATCTCTTTATTCATATTTTAAAATCTACACAAAAAAGAAGATGACGAATCATGATTATCATCTTGATTATCATTATTTCATCTTCAAATCTTATGCAATGTAGCATCTTTAAATTTCATTCTGATTCTAAGCTTATTTTATTATTAAATACCAATATTTTCTTTCCGAGAGCCGAGAGAAAATAGCGTTGAATAATCTAGGATCCTAACTATTCTTCTTTTGTTAGATTGAAAGAAGAACGGAATGAGATAAAAAGATTAGAGAAGAGGCTGACATTGCTTCGAGAGGAGCTCGATTTTGAAAGATCGAAGATCGAGGAGATGAAGAAAGAAGCAGAAGATGGAGTACGAATGTCTAAAAGCGGTTTGATTTCTTCTAGAAATTACATTTCAGTATGATCTTTCAGAAAAAACAAATGTCAATGGGTAGAAATACCGAAACATCAACTACGAATATCATACATAAGGCTGATCGTGGAGTGCAAGTCTGGGCAGTATGCATGGGTTGTCAAAGGAAATTGGAAAGTTGTGAGAAACAACCTCCTACTGTCACAATTACAAAGTAAATACGTTATTTTTTATATCGTGAATTTTCCTTTTGTATTCAATAGTGCATTTGTTCAAACAATTCCAAATATATCAAAGAAAAGATGGAACAATTAGTTTTAAATAATGTTCATATAGTGGAAATATATTTCGAGAGTTACTTTGAATTGAGTAATTTTTTATTTTGAATATAGTATTATTAATAAAAAATAATTACCAAGAGAAATTGTGCAATTCTCAATATTTTTAATTTTTAAATATATATTTGCAATTTTAATAATATATATAGCAGTCGATTAATTTCAAGCATAATTTTAATATCAAAAATTAACAAAATATATTTATATGCTTATAGAAAAATATAATAATTCGAATATTTGAAAAGTGAGAAAATAATAAAATAATTAAAGAATTGTATGAAAAGATAAGTAAATAAATATCTAAGTACATATATCTAAGTATATTAATGCCATAATGCCAGTACTGTTTCACTGATAATCATTATTCAAGTGTTCACATTTTTAAAATGATATAATTACAATAGATCAGAATTAGAAGTATTGGAAAAGGATATGCAAACTCTTCGAGATACCATAATCGCACGAGAGGAAGCATGGGATAAGGCGATGGAACGAGAGCATAATTATAGGCAACAGTTGACAAGACTAACTACAGAGACGATCACGGCTCGTCATCTTTCAGAAACGCGCAACGAGGAACTCAAAGTCGCGACAAATACATTATTGGTAATGGTGTTAAGATTCATTAAATGCACATCGTGATTTATACGTTATAATTTATTTAATTTTTATTTCTTTCTTCATAAAAATTCCATTATTGATAAAATTTTTCTGATTGAAATAAAATCGAACATAATAATAAATAATTTTAAAAATAATAAAAAAAGTAGATAAATAAGTATAAATATAAGTTTATTGAATATATATATAAAATATAATTAATGATCATGGCGTCAAATAGTCCTATATTTTCTATGATTAATTCCAAAAGCAATATTTATTCATATTATATTATTCATATTCATGTGATAAATAAATTAACCAAAAATTTAAAATTTTTATATAACACAAAAACATTGTATATACGATTAATAATTCGAAATAATCAATCATGTTTAATTCAATTTCAGGAGAAGGAATCGGAATTGAAGTCATTACAAAAGGACAACTTGTACCTGAACAAATTAATTGCGAAACTGTACAATTACCAAAGGTGAACAATATCACTTTATTTCTCTTATATCGAGAGTAGACACAATTTTATGCTCGTTAAACTTCAATTACAACTTCAATTTCCTCTAATGTCGAGAATTTCTGACAATTAATTTCTTGAAATAACGTGATGCAATAAGATAAAAAAAATAAAGAAGAAACGAAATATAAATCAACAGAAATATTCATTAGAATAATAAACAGAGTGTGAACAAGAAAAAGCGAGTAAAAAAAAAATCGCACATAGAGTCATTCTCACTTTTTATCGGAGAATACAACATAGTATAGTATAATCCTTATCGGTTAAAGCGGGTTACACTCTCCGCATTTTAGTCGTTTCATTAGCGAAACGTTCTCCGGAATGTACCGTCGAGAATGTCACTTCTTCGTAACGAGAAGAGCGAGCTTTTCTCTTTGCGCCAGACAGCCGAAGATTTCCCTTCGCTTGTCTCTTCCTACGTGCAATAGTAATTTTCTATACGTATAGCGTAATTTTAAAACAATAATTCCTTAATGCTTGTGGCCAAATCTTGCATGAGAAATACAATTGTAATTTAATTATTTATTTATTTTTATGATAATTTCTGTGAATTTCAAAAATTACGATATATGTATATAGCTATATAACGTGGTCCGAAAATTAAAACATTAATTTCTTAATAATTAATTTCGTGTCGTACGTAATAAATAATACAATTTTTATAAATATAATACAATAATTTACAGTAAGTAATAGTAATATACCTAGTTAATTAACGTAATAAATAGTTTAATTTATTTTTCTTTATCATCATTTTTATAATTTATGTAGAAAAGTTGCGATATATATTATTGTGTATAAATGAAATTTTTATTTTAAATTCAATTGGTTACATTAGAATTGGTTTTAGAAATTTTGTCATTACGTGTAATATTTTTTTGTTATTTCTTCTTCCAAAAAAAATCTTTTACAATAATATCTTAAAAACCATGATGTTAAATTAAATTTTAATATGTCTGATTATAAATTTCAAATGGTAAAATTGGGTAATGTTGAAAATTATTTAATTGGTTAATGAAAAATTAAAATAAATAAATAAATAAATAAATAAATAATGAAAAATTAAAATAAGTTAAAAAAATAATCATAAGTTATCTATATATTTTGCAGAATGAAAGAGAAACAATTAAAAGAAAGAAAAATTATTGTAATATAGTAAATTAATTATTTTAAAAAACAGTTAAATTTATAATATTATAAAAAAAAAATAAACTATTATTATCAACTTATATGTAAGTAAATTAATGTCTGATATCAACACAAGGAATAAATGATTTTTTTACGATTTATTTTATAATTCTTTTTTTATTATTTTTTTTTAATTTTTATTAAAATAAGTTTGTTGCCTTATATATATTTTTATATATATATATTATATATACTATATATATATATATATATATAGTACATGTATTATTGACTGGAATTACATTTTTTGATATGTTCGTTTAAAAATTCAATATTTGTTACTATAAATATTGCACGATTCATTTTGTTATCAAAATTAGTTTTTCGATAAAAATAAATTTCTATTTAAATTTTTATTTATTTATTAACTTATTTGTTGTTGAAGTTGAAAAATCAATTATTTCATTTTTTCATTTTTTGTAGTTAAAAAAAAAGTTTTTTTTTGTAGTTAAAAAAAAAGTTAATTCTATATTTATCTAATTCGATATTTATCTGTTCTTTAAAAATAAATTAATTAGAATTATCAAACAAGTTAAATTGATTGTTACAATTTTTGGTTTTCCAATTATAAAATTAGAATTATAAATAGTATAAGTAGTTTTAAATTAAATTAATATTTTTTTATTCAAATAGAAACATAACTATACATATATATAATATATGATTCTGTATATGTAGATATGTATATCTATATTTAAATCTGTATTATAAGATAATAATTTTGGTATTAATGATAAGTATAAAATTTCTATTGAATTTGTATCATAGATAAAAGAGTCTTTTTGTTATATATTATATATTTTGTTATATAATTTCCTAATCAATGATATTAATTAAGTGATAAGTTATAAATTGTTAAATTATAAATTGTATGTTATGTTGAAAATCTTATACAGAATTGTATTGATATTAAATATTCGTTCACATCTTATAATCAATTTTACAAATGAAAAATATGATTTGATATTTATCCTTGCACTAAATATTTATATTATATCAAAAATACAAATCAATTTTTTCACCAAGTTGCATAAAGTTTGTTAACGAAGAAAATGAAATCAAATAAATATAAATTATGAATAAAATTAAAATAAAATTAAAATAAGAATCTACAATTTATAATCTATTTGTTAATTAATATTATTGATTCATACAAAAGAATCTTATCTATCCAAATATTTATGATCGGTATTTAATCTTTTCTTTTAATTTCTTCTCTTATATAAAAACGTTCTTCAACAAAATTCTTCAAAATTACTTTTCGAAAATATTTCTTAAAAGTGGTTTCTCTGAAAAGTGCTCTGAGAATGAAAATTATTTTTTAATTATTCTGAATATTAACTTATGCAAGATATTAAACTTTTTTAAATATATATTTGTTCTTATATATTACATCTGTTATTATCGTTATAATTTATTATTATAAAAAAATTTTAAATATTTTAGCATATTAATGAAAATTTAGCGAAGAAAATTAATGGATTAAATATGAACATCGATTAATGCAGCCTTTCGGAGTATTTTATTTCTTGGAAGAGACATCAATATTTCTTTTATAAAAGGACTGTTTGACTTGTAATTACAGGGGACAAGAGGGATGTCAAAGGAACATTTTGGCAGCTGAATTAAATGAGAAAGATCAAAGATTTATTGAAGAAATTATTCGGCGAATAAATGGGAAAAGTAAGCAGAAACCAAAATCGAAAAGTTGCTGTTCGGAGAAAACAGCACATTGTTGCTCTCATCAATCTACTCCTCGTGAGAAGACTTCGAGATCCGCAAAAGATCAGACAGGTTATACGAAAGAAATAAAACGGTAATGGTGACTTTATATAAAAGTCTTTTATAATATCAAAATCTTTTATTGAAAATGAAAAATCATAAATTTGTATATATAAAAAAAAAATTTTTAAGGACAAACTAAGTTTTAATTTCGTTAAATAATTATTTTTTATTATTTTAATCACTATTTAATCGTACAATATGTATACACATTACAAGAAAAATATTTATGAAAAAAAGAATTATTTTTCTAATATATATAATAGTACATATGATAATACATATATTTATATTTTCTATATTATCGACTGTTGAAATATTACCATCGATTAATCAAAAACAAATCTTTAAAATAATTTTAAAAATAATTTTAAAAAATTGAAACAATTTGAATATTTAAATATTTAAATTAAATTTTTTTTCATAGATTATTTGCATAATTTTGTTTTTCATGTTTGATTGATGCTGCGTGATAAAATTAGAACTATGTATGCGTGACTTTATCAATTTTTGATTCATATGTTCTTTATTGTATGTAATTAACATCATATTATAAACGATTTTTTATATTAAATTTTATTTTTACATATCCTTTCATTTTGATTCTTACCTGTTTATTTCAGATATTTTGCAATATTACATTGATCACAAGACTTTTATTTCAAAAATAATTTCCAAGATATCGATTTAATTAACAGTATAGATTTCCACTTTCTTGTTCTTTAGTTTAATTTCGGTTGCTTAATAGAAGAAAATTTTATGATGATAGAGAAAGTTTTATATATCAAAATAGAGATCAAGAATCATTGACACAGATTAAATATATTTGTATCTGTGATTCTTGTGTTGAATAATATTGTTTTTTATTTTATATCTATTGCTTATTATTAAGTCGATAATATAGAAATCTTTATGACCAAAAAATCTTATAACAAAATATTGGAGATCGACAATAAATATTAATTCAACACAGAATATGCTTTTGCAATTGTAATGCTTTTTCTTAGGAATTTAGGGATCACTGTAGATATGTGCATATAAAATATATTTACATGTAAAATTAATTTTTTATAAATTAATTTTTTTTAGTATTTAACCTGTGGCGCTATCTTTTATGATCACACTTGTCACACATTATTATCAACAGAAAAGAATTTGATAATGTTCTTTAACTATCATCTCTTGTTTAAACTTTTTTATATATAATCATCGATAGTAACTCAATAAATCCAATATTTTATAAAACTTTATATTATATATTCTAAACATCGATAACATAAAAATTCATAATGTTTTTATGTTTTTTTATGACTTACTATGACTATCGTAGAAATTATATGAATTATCAAATATAAAATAAATAAATAGTTAACGAAATTCTCATGTATTAAAAATTTAAAATATTAAAAATAATGTATTCTATAATACTCGGATTAAAGAAAAGCAATACGAAAATTAATATTTTATATTATTTTTTAATTTAATTATACAATGAAGTTCAAATGATATTTTAGCAATAGAATTCTCAATGTTCTATTACTTAGCATATAACATTATTTATAATAGTTTTAACAAATTTTTTAAAAGTAATTTCATTTCATTATCAAAATATTTTGTTAAATTAATATTAATAATATATTTTTATATTCAAAATATTAATCATCATATAAAAATGTATAGCAATTATGCAATAAATTTTCAAAATTATTTATTTAGTATTCTTTATAATTCATTCTTTTTATTATATTTATTTTTTATTATTATTTATGCTGCTGTTAAATAATTACTTGATACTTCCTCGATATAAGAAATATTTAGAATCATTTTTTCTATATGCATAAATTTCATGTTCGCAAAGCTACAAAATCTATTTTCATAGTAAAATCGAAATATCAAAATGTTGATTCTTTTTCATATTTTTTTACTATTTTATTTTTAAAAAAAAATTAAAATTTAGGACAAATAGCATAATGCATAATTAATTTTATTATTTTAAAATTTTTTTAAAAGAAAAAAATAGAATGTGTTTAAAGATTTTAAAAGAATATTAATCTCATCATTAATAGTACTATTTTCTATTATTATGTTCTTACAAGATATATGTATATGTAAAGCATATTAAATAAATAAGAATGAACACAATTTTATTATTGAATAAAATTGATTTTGTCTCTTATTAGAAGTCAAATGTTTCATTATTAAAATTTTTAATTGAAAATTATAATAGTAATATTTTGATTATTAAAAATAATTATAGTAATATACTTTCTCAAAGAAATAATTATAAAATGAATTATAAATTATTATAATTATTATTCATTATATTCATATATTTTTGCATAAAACAAAAATCCAATACTTGTATTCCTTTCTTATGTGTGAGAAGAAAATTTTTATGAATTAACATGTTAATTGGCAACTGTTTCCTTTATAAAAGTAATGATAATTAATTTATGCTTTTCATTATTTACTTTCATTATACGTATACGTATACTTATTCATAATTTTTATTAAATACAAATATCTAAAAAAATATATTTCCTAACATATTATAAATAAATTCTTCAGTTTTCTTTTTCTTCTATGGCACTTTGGGATTTATATAATTTCTTTAAATCAGAAATAGTACTTTTATTGCTATTCAATTCTGGAGGACGTCCTATTCTTTGAGTTTCTACAAATGATTTGTTCTTTTCGCTTGAAATATGTTCCATAGATGCTTGATCCTCGGTTGATTTTGTCATTTCTTTGCTCCACTTAGTTAACCATTCATTGCCTGCAGTCTAAAAGAAACAGGAAATACAATTATTATATTTTGCTTTTGATTTTTTTTCAATTTTCAAGAATATATCTTGTCAAGAATAAGGGAGGAAAAAGAATTATTTGAATTTACTTTCTTATTATCATTTTCCGACGTAACCACTTTTAATTTCTTCTCCATCATATCTAATTTTTCCAATTCTTTCCGCAATTTACGTTCTAATTGATATTTAGCCACCGCTTGAGCTAATGGACCTAGATCTCCTTTCACTGCTGCGCTGAGCATCGCCTGTATGAAGATATTAAAATTATAACAAATGAATTATATATTTAAAAATAAAGTAATTATTTAATTTATTAAAAATTAATCAAATAAAGTAATTATGAAGTAATCAAGAAAATTTTGTTACATTTTTTGCAATGGAAAAGAAAAATCTAAAAATTAAATGTAATAAATATGCACAAAAATATATAATTCCAAATATTTCTATTATAAATATCTATCCAATTTTAAATTTTACTAATTATTTATAAAATAATATTGTTTTCATAATGCAGAATTTTTTATTTTATTTTATATTTTATATTATATTATTTATTATATTTTTTATCATAAAAAAAATAACAAAAGTTTCTTAGTTACGTAATATACGGTGGCTCATAAAAATACTATCTTATAGAAAAATTCACTCAAAAAAAATTTTGATTTTAATGAGAATATAATAAATGCAAATATATGAAAAAAATTTTTTGAACGGTTAAAATAAACCTTCAAAGTTCTATTATCTTTCTACATTTTGAATAAAATTTTATTTTTTGAACTAAAATAATAGAAAATTGAATTTAAACATAATATAATTTAAAATTTTATCCTAAGTCACTATTGTAGAATTATGCAGAGTTTTAAAAAATGGAAAAAAAGCTCTTTGAACGTTAATTTCATTTTTGTTAAACAATATTTATATTAAAAGAATTAAAAGAATTGTTTTACATATACAAAATTTCATTAAAAATAAAAAATGATTCATTAAAATATTATTAAAAAAATGTTCAAATATTTTCATGAGCCATTCTATGAATACGTATGAATAAAAAAGAACACCTTACCAATTTTAATGATATTAAAATGTATTGTTAGCGAAAATTGATGAACGTTGATTTTCATTTCATTGATGTTTTTGACATTATGTCAATTTGACAGATGAGGAACACATTAAGTTGCGAAAATGAAGAATTAATGGATGAGAATTAATTATACACAATTATCGATAATTACCGATTATTTGTTGAAAAAATACTCACATCTCGACGTCTTTTAGTATCTGTATTACCAATGGGTTCAGTTTCCGTTTGTGGTCCTAATTCAAATAACATTTGAAAATCTGCATGCTCGCCAAGCCGGAAACCAATGCCTATTCTCGAATCGGTACCTGTTTGCATAAATAAAACAATTTTAATTAATTTTAATTAAATGTTTACAATTTGTATTTATCTGCAATCATGTACAGTATGTTAATATTTATATTCGTATTTGAATTCGATTTTAGAAAATCGATTCTAGATGTTAAAATAAAAATCAATATACAAAATATTAATTAAATCTTATTTATTTAAATTATAAGCAATAAATTCACATTAAATAAAATGAAATCGTTGTATTTCTCTCTCACTTCATATAATATAATTTTAAATTGATTATAATTTAATAAATAAATTTTAATAAACATCTATATTTGGTATGTTTGGTATCTACAATCAACTATGTATCACAATATTATATCAATACTGTGTATATACATGTATATTATTCTCTTTAATTAAAATTTTCATTCACTTTTTTATTTTAATATTTCAAACTATATTGAAATATTTGAATATTTTCAAATATTTTCAATACTTCAATATTTTAATTTTCAATATTTCTATGTTTTTTATCTTTTTAGTAAAAGAAGATTCTAAATATTATTTGTAGAAATAATCTAATTTGTTTTTCTTAATAAGTACAGAGAAAATAGAAATTCAGTTTTCTTGAATATTTTAGAAATAAATAAAATACTTTTAATAAAATCTAAAGAGAGTATACTAGAGATAAGCTTGAAAACGCGAAACACGACTGGTCAGTGAAAGTGGTATGTATTCGCGTGACGACGATAAAACGTTCTCAATGCAAATCATGCCTGAGAATGTTTTATTTTCATTTGTATTTGAGAATAGCTAGACATAAGCAAGTTGTAATTTAATCTCGTTACCTTTCTTGATTGGTGGAATGTTGGAATATATCAACGAAAGTATCGTTGGCAACTCTTCCGGGATAACAAAACATGTTGCATCTGAAACAATTAATAATAATGTTTCTATTACTATGTCTATTATTTATGTCTATTATTATGTTATTATGTTAATATTATTATTATTTATTATTTAATCTTATTTTTCAAGATTTTTACCACATTATCAATCTTTATATGATAATCATTATTAATAACTTCATAATAATTATTTTGGAACAAATCTTTTTTATTAATTTTTATTTGTCTTTCTTTTAAAAATTTATGGTACAAAACTGAAAAGATAGATCGAATTTGAAATTTATATTCTTTTAATTATATTGAAACTTATGTATTTAATTTAATATGTATTTATAATTTTTTTAAATAGGATATGAATGAGATATGCCTAGTTAATTGTCATAATTTTTGCTGTTTGTTGCGAAATTATCTCCTTTCTCTAATTGAAAATAAAACTTCAATTTTTTAAGGCACACACATGATTTTAGAAAGTCAAGATACACTTCAAAAAAAAAAAACATTAATGCTGTTTTCTATCTTATTCAGAAATGCTTTTTCTATCTTTTCTTACCAGTAAAACTTTCTTTTCTAAAAGAAACCGTTAATTATAAAAATAAATATAAATTTCTCAAAATATCTATATTCCCATTTAATTGTCACTTTTATAAGTTAAGAGTTCGAATTAAGTAAAATATTATTTTCTAAGCTAATAATTGAATGTAATAATAATATAGAAAATTTCTTTGTAAAAATTTTCTATCAATATCCAATTTCCAAAGTTTTTTTATTTTTCTAATTATGTGCTAAACAAAGTATTTAAAAAAAATTTAATTAAAATCTATGAGGCATATTGACATATTTAAATATTTATTGCAAATATACTCTGTTATTTTTGTACTTTTTTATAAATATTTATAGATATTTTTTTCTACAGATTATGATCAATAATTTATGCGAAGCAGTTTTTTTACTTTCTGTTGAAAATAGGCGAAGGACGGAATATATGTAATGTATAATCATCACTTACATTCATAAAGAAGCATCAGGATACACAATTTCACTAATACGCTTGTCATGTTCGACATTTTTTCATCAAATAGACCTACACACATGGAAATTGCACGATTTTCATTCTGTAAATCTTTCACTTTTGATTAAAATCCTCAATTATCGATCATGATTTCTTAAATCTTATTTAGAAATAAAATAAATTATAACATTATAAATGATAGTAATTATTTTAATCGCCGTAATCTATTATTTCCACAACACTCTTGAAATTAATTAATTGTAATAATTAATATTATATGCAATTCGGCAATTCGAGATTTTTATTTGCATTCAAACGTAATTTTAATTTTTTTTATGAAATCATATTTTTGTAATTTTACTGATAAAAAAAGATACTAATAAATTAAAATATATATAAATATATATAAAATAAATAAATTAATTTAAAATCGATAAATGAAACGATATCGTAAATCTAAATTCTTATTTCTTTCATTTTTCTTTCACTTGTCACTTATTTTCACTCAGTACATTTTTTTTTTGTTGCCTATGGATTAAAAAATATCAATAAAACAGAAGTGAATTCGAATTGCCAAATTTAAAAAAACTTCAATAACTGATACGATTAAAAATTTTAATAATTAATCTCGAATTGATTAAATTTGAGAAGAAATTATTATATTGGCCCACAAACAATGTGAATTTTAATAATGCAGATTTAGTTACTCACAGATTTTTTCCTAACAAATTTCACAATGTTTATAAATTATAAATTATATTTAACACATATATGCACGATAATACATTTTCTTTTTCTCACACTTTGTTTAATCAATCTATTTGCTTAAACTAATTTTCTAATTCATTTTTTTATACTTATTTTATTATAAGAAAATTATACAATGAATATACAATTTTACATTGATTCTCAACTTATGCCGAAAATTAATATCTTTAACTTCGCGTTGTTTGAGGGCCATCTGTAATTGGTTTCGTGAACTTTTTTTATCAACATTAAAATAACACTGATGGTAATCTTTTCTTTTTTAAGATTCAAACGAAATCATATGTTTGAAATTTTTCGTAGAAATTCCAAAGGCAATATTAATTAAAAAATTAATGAAATTAAAATATTTAATATCTTTTTCCGAACACACTATCACATAATGAAAATCAATATAGGAAAGAAAATTATCGAATAACGATCCAAACGTTCCGAAGATGCAAGATCTCGACTCACTGATTCTCAATCGATCTCGACGAGCGCGAAAATGTTCACCAACTAGACGTACATCTGTGACTCTTGATACTTACATGAAAGTGAAATCTAAACGTCTGGCAGGTAACGGGACTTTGAGCCGAGCTATGGCACGTCGCACGCGCGATCGAATGCAATCGCGTTTCTCGACAGTCGGTGCGAGAAAGAGCTCTCAAAAAAAGTGTTCGAGTGAAAGGAGATGTCGGATTGGGGATCGAGGTCAAAGAGACTCAATAGATCGAGGATGAACTCTCTCTACGTTTCCTTGTTATCCTCCCCTCCATTTAATGATATTTGAATAGTAATAAATATTGTATTTTAATATATATAGAATCGGAAACAAAAACATGATTTATACGAATAATATATTCACGAAAGATCTTTGGAAGATTTCGATTCTAAAGATCGAAATTTTATACGAAAATATCGATTAAAATTTGTTTATTAAGTTATAAGCAATTTAATTCCGGATTAAAAACATTTGCCTGTAGATAAGCAAACTGTGCGACATTAGCTATACATATTATATTATATTGTCATTTAAAATCCTTTTAATGGAATTTCAAAAAACAATGTATTCATATTATTTTACATTAAAGAAGAAAAAAAATTAAAAATAAGAACAAATATTAGAAGACTAAAATAATTTTATAAATAAATATTATTATAGAATTATGTAGAACATAAATTATATTTTTATTTTATATAGAAAATTTTATTTAATATGCATCTGTATTTTACACATTATAATTTTATAAATATATGTATATTGAAAATATTAAAATTTCGTGAAAGAATTTTCAAAGAATATTTGGACATATATATATATTTGCTTATCATATTATATAAAAAACTAGTTATAGTTTATTATATAAAAAACATTTAAGATTAACTTTGATTTCCTTAAATACAAAGTGTCCGTAGAAAAAGTAAATAATTAACAAAAAATTAAAGTTAAAATTTGTTCTTTCTTTTAAATTAATCCAGCATTTTTAATTCTTCTTTAAATGAAACTTTGATTATATCTTTACTATTTTTATATTTGGATTCAATGTAAATGAAATATTTTTTCTATTTAATTCAAACATAAGAAGTATTCTATTTTTTATTTATTTTTTTGGTATATTATTCGGAAATAGATTAATCTTAATATTAGATTAATCTAATATTAATCTATTGATCTAAATAATCTTTCATATATAATAATAATGACTTTAATATATTATAGATAGATATTTTCAAGTTATATGAATATTATATAAATATTTTATAATTTAAATTATTTTAATATTTATTTTAAAATAATATTTAAATGATTTGACATTAAAATATATAAATTGTTGAGATTTTAATTTTAGAAGATCAATTTTAGGTACTGAAACTAACATAAAAATTAATATACAAAAATATTGCTTATTTGTTAAATTATAAGCAATTTAATTTTAAATAATTAAAAACTAGGGAAATTAAAAATTAGACAATATAGACAAACTGTGTAATATTAATATGATATTGTAATATCATTTAATTTTATTAATCAATAATTACTTTATGAAAATTTTAAAGACTAATATTCATTTTAGATGCATATAATAATTATTTAAAATATAATATAATATTCGCGTCCAATGTTATTTTTATGAATAATTGATTATTAATAACTAAAAATAAGATTGAAAATATATAAATCTTTTTATTTTTATTTTTAATCTTATTCTGGATTAAAAAATCATCTTTAAATTTTTAGATATTTGTAATTGAATATCTAGTACATAATAGTATATATAAATAATGAACAATAATAATCTTCACAGCTCTATATTTTAAATATGTTACTCCAGTATTTTCTGAAATAAAAAAGAGTATTAAAATAATCTAATTGTAAATAATTGCAAATAAATCATTATTTGCATAAATATATTATATAAAACTTAATTTTTTCTTTGTATAAATAATATTTATATAAATAACATGCATATATTATTTATATATTATTTATATTAAAATGTATATTATTTTGGTTTGAAAAGATAAATGCACTTAAAATTTTTTCTGCATTACCTACCTTTTTCATATCATCTTTTCATTTCATGTTTTTTAACATGTTCTATTTATTTCAACATGGTTACAAAAACGCATTTCAGTTTGCAGAAAAATGAAAATAATGTCTTATATAAATATTTTAATATTGTACATAATATAGCTGAAATTTTTTTCTTTTATTATACACTGTTTTTTTCTCACTTTTTTTTAACACAATATTCATATATTAATCATATTTTATATTTCAAAATGATAAATACAATCAATGGCAGAAATTCTTATACATTACCTTACAAAGAAAATTAATTTTAATGTGTACAGATTGTAATTTCAATATATTGAAAAACCAAGCCAAAATAAACATATAAGTTGATAAAAAAAATAAATAAAAAATAAATCAGTTGATTATTTAAATAATGAATAATTTAAATATTAAAGGAAGGAGAACGAAAATATAATGAAATCTTTCTATTTCTGTTATTCTGTATACCGTGTATTCTGTTTTTAGTCTCTAGAATCAACTTATCAAAAATATTCCAGAAATAATATTAACATTTTGTACATTTATAATTTTATAATATAAAATATAAAACAGTATGTTATAAATATAAAACAAAATTATTTTTTTAATTAGTTTAAATAACGCAATTTATTAATTGAATTCATAAAATGAAAACTTTTATAATTATATTGATTGCGTAATATGATTCTTTATCGAATTGTATAACTAAATTAATAATCCATTGCAATGTCTCGAAAGAATATAGAAAAGAATGTTTGGAAATGCGCCTACATGAATTTTAGACGTATCTCAGTTATCCATTTTATAATTTTCTACAATTTTTTTTTTAAATTTACACATTCTTATTCCACATGAATATAACTGTAAAGATAAATAATAATTAGAAGAATTTACAGTTTCTTTTTTTTTACCGTTTAACGAGACCTTGAGTATTTCTATCGCAAAAATTATATAAAAGTTATCGCTTGAAATTATCATATCGCTTGAAATAGTAATAATTTTTTGACGCATCTTGAGAATATTTTTTTTATGAAAATAATATTTTTTAATTAACCATAGTTTATAAAAGATTTTATAGAAACGTATAAATACCTTATGAGATATAAATTCGCTCTCGTTTGAGGACTTGCGGAAAAAGACGGAAATTATATATTCGCTCGGTTGAACAACAAAAGTGAAATTTCGTTTTATAATCTATTATTTTCAATGGTAGTTCAAGATCTTGTTTTTTTTTTCCTATTATCAGATCTGGACATACCTGAAAAGACATTATTTGAAGTATTATTTGAAATAATATATTTGTTTTGTAATCATTTGAAATATTTTTAGTGCTACAAAATATTAGCATATATTATTTTTCAATAAAACGTTTTTTATCATGTCCTTCATTTCATTTGCATAGTAAAAATAGTAAAAATCATAAAAATCATATATTTTTTTATTTATATATGAAAATATTATTAAATGATATAATAGATTTTGATTTAATTAATTAAAATCAAAGTTATAATAAATAAAAAAGTGTGCAAATATTTTTTTTAACTATTGCACAAAATAATTATTTTTAATAATTTAAAATAGAATCTTCTATTTTGACATATTTCCTTTGGAATAAAAATAAATAAAAAGATATAATAAATAAAAAAAAGATATAATATAAAAATAATTACTTTAAAAGGAATAAAAAAATAAATTTAAAATAATTATATTTTAATATAATATAAAATAATTATATTTAAAATAAAAATTTCCGAATAAGTTCTAAAATCTTACCTGAAAAATAATTTTATTCAGATATTTCTTTTAACTGATGGAATTCAAAATAAAATATATGATTGATATATAGTTTTTCATTTTATGTATCATGTTTCACGATATCGTTGAATTTTATGCAATCTAGTTGCACAACTGTCAGCAGATCGGTATATTTCATTCAAGAATAATGAATTTGAAATCGATATGCATAATCTTAATAATAAATGCATAATATTAATTAACTAATTAATTAATACAAATCACAATATTAATTCATAATGAATGATAAGTCAATTAATTTTTTACTTGAAAACATTACGATGTAATTTGATCGAATTTTTTCACATAAAAAAAAACAAAAGCCATAAAATTAATATTAAAATATTGAATAACATTAAATATACTGAATATCAAAATTTATGAAAAGGAACAATTCAAATGTATTTAATTTTTAAATAAAATATATTTATAAATGAGCAATCAATTTATTAATTTATTTATTTACACATGTAATCGTCAATAATTGAATCAAAATAAATTCTTATTTAAATAATCATTTAAATAAATTTTTATAAATTTTATTTTACTTTTAATTTATTATGTTTATTTATTTTAATTTATTATGTTATTTTATTTTAAATAATATTTGAAATCTAATATAATAAAAATATAATGTATTTTGAAAATAAATTATTTTAATATTTATTATTTTATTTGAATACTTACATATTCATTATTTGATTACAACTAAAATGAAAATAAAAATATATTTTCTTGCCATGAAATGGTTTTTTTTACGAATAGAATTTTTATTCTCAAAAGCCATTCTTCTTTTGTCTAATTGTAAGCGTACGTTTTGTATTTTTTAACTGATACCTAACCTATTTCTTTTTATCCTTTTTAAATACTTCTCGATTGATGAAATCTGTATTTCTAATGTAAAAAAAAAGTTTTATTATTTGTTAAATATCTTTCTTTTTTATTACTATTTAAAATAATCTAATATTTGATAAATAAATTATTTGAAAATAATTTATTTCTCAAATTATCTCATTTATTTTTTTTTTTATTTGAAATAATGATGAATTTTAATGATTATTAGTTAAGCGTTTTCTTATTCGTTAATATTAACACGATTATCAATTAGTTTTTTAATGTAAAAGTTGTTTTTTAATCAAAGAAAAAGTGTAACGAAACTTATTAAAATTTGCTTAATAATATATCCGGATGGAATCGAGAGTCAAGAAAGTCTCCTTTTAATGAGAATCTTTTTTCTTTTTAGAAATCCTTTTCTCGTATACATATTGATATAGTTGTAATTCAATGAATAGCAAGATGAAGTAGAGCAACAAATACACGTAATAAAACTTGATCAGTGCAAACAAGTTCTAATTTAATTAAGCAACATACTTGAAAAACTTTTTCTCCGATGCAAAAGAAGTTGAAGTTGCTTCTTAAATATTGACATAAATTTTCCATTACTAGAAGTACTTTGTCAAGTATAAGATTGATAGTTTGTCTACCATTGCTCAAATTACTATCAAAAGGAAACACTTATAATTATTTACTATTTTACATTGCAGATATGTTGGCAGCATTGGATAACATTGACATAGTCAATGCTTTGTTGATAATTATAAATTAGTCTATAGATTTTAGTTAAGATAATTAAAATATTATTTTTAATTATGATGAAAATAACTAAATAAAAATATAAATATTAATAATTAATTATATCAATAAATTAATTAATATAAAAATAAATTAATTATTCAAAAAAATAAATAAAAGTAAAAATAGAAAACGAATAAATTTAAATACCAAATCTGAAGTAAATAATAAAATAAATAAAATAAATCTAAATTAATAATTTTAACTTAATATTATTTGTATAATGTGTCAATGTTATTTTCATTAGGAAGTAATATTGGTAATTAATTAATATATATTATAAGACAGGAGAGGAATAGTAATTTTATGTATTATACTTCTATTAATGATCAAGGATATAATGTTAAATATAATAAAACATTTTAAATAAATGTAAATATATTATTATAAATTAAAAATATTATTTATTTTTATGATATTATACAATTGTTATATTTTTATGATATTTTATATTTCTTAATGTAATATTTAGTTAAAAATATTTTACTTTTTTTTTATATAACATATAACACGCAAAATAATCTTTGTATTCGGTTGAATATAGTATATTTATTTTTTATATATCATTGTTGTTCAGATTAATAAAACTGCATTTTCAGCTTCGTTTTTAATTATTAATAATCAAAAATTAATAAAATAAAAATATATGCAGGCAAACATTTTTTTTATGAAATAAATTGCTGTTTGTATATTATTGGATTTGAGAATCATTGCTTAACCTATATTTATTTTTTACTTTTTTTATTTTATTTTCAAAAATCAACTCTTAAATTTTTAAACACCTATATCAAATATAAACAAAATATACAATATACAAATATAAAGTAGAATCGTTATTCAAATACCTTAAAGACAAGACAATTCAAATAACTATCAAGATATATGAATAAATAATTTCACAAAAGAAATTCACTAGCACCTCTCACTAGTATGTTGTTTTTGATATAGTTTTGACAAAGATGTTAACTAAATTATATTAAACTAAATTTAATTTGAATTTAATTTGAAAAACTAAAATATATTATTTTGATTCTTCAAAAAATGTTTTCTATTCTATTTAAAATAGTCAAAATTGTAATACGAGATCATTATTTTAAGTTTCGTGATTAGTTGATGATAGTTGATAATAATCAATGTTAATTAGTGAAAAATATGTGATTGTTTCCTTAATCATTTAAAGAAATTTGCAAATTTAAAGGTTTTAAATAAAAATTATTTTTATAATTAATTAATTTTTATTAATTATTCTTTTTAAATATAAATGTTTTCTTTAATGATTTCTATTATTATTATATATATATTTTATATCATTATTAAAAACATTTTATGTTCTGGAATTGAAATTATATATTATGTACTTATAAGTTTCTCAATGAATTGCAAAATGCAAACATATCATTGGCCTATAAAAATACACATTCGCATAACTGAAACTACGCTCATTAAACATTAATTCGTTCGTATAAACAAGTATTCTACTATACCTAGATACATAAAATTATAAATATAATAAAAAAAATATTTATTATAAAATGCTATTAAATCTTTAAACATTTTTTTCGAAAACATAAAGTTTTTAATATTTATGTAGCAAGTCATTAATATATAAATTGTAGTTATTCAATGTTATTCTGTTATAATACTTTCTTTGACACATTTAAATTAATATAATTAAAATATAATGATCAGAAAATGAGTTTATTAAACATTAATGAAAATTTGCCAAAAAATGCAAATGTATATATAGCGAAGAAAATTTTGTTGAAAAATACATACAATGATATTGTCTATATGCGTTCTATCGTTAATGCTGTTAATAGAAAACGTGGACACATGCATGAGACCATGCATGTTATCAGTCGTAACCCACAGTTTCCTCGTTGAGCATTAAGGTTTACTACGTATAACGGTGTAATACGGTAAAATGTCTATCGAAGAAAACTTCTTCATTACTTTCTAAAATTTTGTCTTATTTTATTCGAAATATTAGACAAATAAAACGATAAATATAAATCCTTCAATTGTTTTCGTTCGAAATTTATACATTTATACATTTAACGACGCATAATACTTACATAAATCACATATTTAAATAAAAGATCAAAAAATATTCTTATATGTCCATGAAACTCGCCTTCGTGATTCACACGCTTGGACACCTGGATCTTTTCCAAGAATCATGAGTCAAATCTGGAAGAAATCGGATGAGTATTACCAAAATAATAGTTTTATTCATGTATATTTAAATGTATATTCTTTTTTCCGTCGTTTATGAAAAATCAGAATTAAAAATTCTACGTTGTTTGGGACATTCGATGTTAGTATGCATTAAACGTAAGTCGTGCACCGCCAGCTACCGGCGGACTAGGCAGTGTCGTCGTAAGTTGGAGAGGGGCACGTAGATAGCACGTTACTCGTTCTTCGTTCTATGCAGTCGCGTGTAATATACGTTTGTCGTTCATCGGTAGTTGACGAGCGCGCTTGAAGTCGTTGCTTTGGTTTGCGAAGGACATTCGTACCGATTAGTCGTCCTTTCTCGGTTTACTTGTCATTTTTTTCGAAACAGCTCGTAAATGCTACCTAATTTAACCTAATACTATCAAACTTGTCTCACGTCATGATACTGTCTCTTAGTCGAGTGAGTATTTCAAAAATTTGTCGAATATCGATCGAATTGCAAATTCGATACAAGATCGACGTCATGACTGCGAAAAAAAGGAAGAGTAGACGGTGATTTTAAAAAGAAACGTTACATAGTTAGGATATGTGATATTGAAAAGAAGTACAGTCGTTAATATAGATAACGTTATTCATAATAGTTTTTCGCTAAAAACAGTGACTTAACTTGAGATAAACATTGATTCGGTTGGTATTAGCCATATGCCATTTTCCTGGTACACTCGATATATATGTCCTCCAACAGGTGCTTTATCCCGATACGGTTGAAAAACTACGCAAGTGCAACGAGTAAAGAGAGAGAAAAAAAAAAAAAATTGAAGCGCAGTGGTTTCATTCGACTCAATGTGTACCTATATATGCGTACTTCTTTGCATTAGGAATCCCCTTCCATTTTTTTCGAACGGATAAAAACGAGCGTAAAAAGCACAAGTGTTTTCTACTTGCATTAACATACCACATTTTTCGTATTCCTCTAACACAAGAATCGTATAAATGAATATAATGTAAAACGCTAATATAAGTAATTTTCTTGTTTTTCATACGTCAATTATGGTGCTTTGAAAATGTGAAAAATATTTCAATTTATATGTAAAATAAAAGTTATACGTAAAGTAAAATATAAATTAGAAAAATTAAAAATTGAAGTAACGAAACAGATTTCAATATATCTGTAGTAAGTTTGAACATTTGCAGTGAATGGTGGACGATGAACTTTTTGGCCCATGGGGCCGAATACTCATCATAGTCGTGATAGCATTGATCGTCATCGTTATCTTACTCGTGATCGCCTGTTATCTAATACCAGGATGCCATGGATACGAATACATCAGGAAACGAAGTAAGTTTTATTATATATGATGAATTATTAAATTATATACTGAATAAACTTGTTAATTTATTGAAGATATTAATTTACTATATATGATACTATATATGATTCGTTGCAAACTAATTGATTATTGTTATTAATAAATAGTGCTACTATTTATTTGTAAATTGTTATGAAAATACAATTAGATCATTTATGCACGAATATTGTTAATTCGTTATAGATCATTTATTATGAAATTAATTTTAATTTTTTTTTTTTGTATTGAAATATTTAAGATTTTTTTTAAGATTATTTTATTTTCATTGATTTTATTTTTATTCAAATTCATATTAGAAATGGGACATAAAATTTTAAAATCTTGAAATTCTTCAAAACTTAAAAAGTTTTTGAATTTCAAATCTTTTTGCAATTTTTGTAATTCAATGTACCCGAAAAACGAAAAATAATTTATATAAATAAATAAGACAGGATTTTGTAAAAGATTCATTTGTAATAATTTCAAGAAAATTAGCATAATTTGTTAAGTACAGTACGTGTATAGTAATTCAAAAATAATCATGTGAATCTTCTTTTATTATAAGGTTTTCAGTTTTATTCCAATTTTCTTAAATTTCCTGTAATTTTATTACATAATCAAAGAAAATACTTTTTTTTTAAAAATTATTTGAAACGTTTACTCATAAACGCTGTACAAGTTTTTATTTCCAATGCGGAAAAATTCTGTTGTTCGCAATAGCAATCATCATAGCAATTGAATTCCAACGGGTTAAAGTGTGTCATTTGTTTCAAATCCCTCCAAATATAGAGCGAAATTCTACGTGGCGGTAACCTTTGTTCTACTCGTAACACAAGATTTCCTTTAACGCGATATTATTTATGATTTATCGATATCATTGAAAATATTTCAGCATTATAATTACGAATTAACTCTACCAATCTGATTAATTACCAAAAATGGTATTGAATAGTAACAAATATTTTATTTGGGATTCAAATAAAAGAAAAAGTAATTAAGTTAAAAAATTGGTATTTTTATTTAACTACTAAATTTTTTATGTTTTTTTTATTTTTAAAATATTTTCCAACCTTCCATAGATATTCCATGAATATATTAACTGATATTGTATCTAATAAACTATTATATCAATATTACATTAATCTCTTTTAGAAGGAAGCGACATTCTACATTCTACATCTTTTTTAATTATAAAATTATAATTAATCAAATATAATATAATTATATCTGATAATTAATTTAATTAAATGAAAACTCACCTATAATATACATATATATATAATTAATATAATATATAAATATAAAAGAATAATTAATAATCAATTTTTCATAAATTTTAATGCAAAATATTGACTTTCAAATTAATCAAAAACTTTTAATTCACTAAATGTCTATTAAATAGACCGTTTCATTAACTATTTAAATTTATGTAAGACAATAGGTGCTAGTATTTTTGTGTTGATTAAACGCGTCTGGCAACTAAGCAAAGTAATAATATTTAATTTTCTCGACACGTTTAAGAACTCTGCTTCCGTGCACACGTGCTTGTAGATGAAATGCGTGCCGGGAAAAAATAATTTTGTCTGTACATATACGTTTCCTTTTGATATCTTTCGAGCCCTTTGAGGCGCATGCGCTCGTTAATATCTTGATAATCGCTCGGTTTACCGGATGCTCGCGTTTGTCCACTCGTGGAACGATGCTTGATGCGTTACGATTACTATGTGGAACAGTGATTTTTCACACGTGTTTAGACATAAAAAACTGAAATGGTAAAAATGCGGGAATTATTCAAGAAACTATTCTTGTGTGCATATCGGTGATTATTAAAGTGTATCTATATTTAAATGGATCTACTTATTTAATATCTATTCTGGAATTATCGAGGTTAAAAAAAATGTATATCATATTCTATACACATTGAATAAAGGTTTATTTATATAATGAATATTTAGCGATGATTTTAAAATTGAAAATAAGGTATTTTTTAATTGTTTTTGTATTAAGATTTATGAAGAATTGATATTATTAAAAATTATTATTTTTCTATGTTAATTATTATTTTTATGAATAAATTGTTAGGAAACGAAATAAATATGAAATAATGAAGTAAATATCGAAATATAAAGAAAAACTTTGTTACATTATAATAATAAACTTTTTATAATGTGAAACTTAATATTTTTAATACTAATATAATGAAATCTTTATTTGATTACCTTCTAATTATTCTAATATTGTTTTTTAGCATTTTGTATAATGAATAAATGAATAAATTATATTGTTTCAGGAAATAATATTTTCACGAAATAATATTAAATATTTTATATTTTGATATATTATTTTAATGATTTATTTAGATAAATAAAAGTTTTATCTGAAAAATATCATAATTTAATTACTACATATCTCTTTTCTATTTTTTTAAAAATTCATTGATTGTTCAATTAATGAAAAAAAAAACTACTGTAACTGGGTCATTTTACTGTATTGCATTTTATTATATTGAAATCAAAGTTATTAATATTAAATTTATAAATTATTTATAGTTTTTACGTATATGTATGTTACCTACTTTAATCGCTAAAATTATATTTATATTAATAAATTTAATTTGTGCAAATAAACTAACTAAGCCAATTTGAATAAGAAATTGCTCTACTGCTTATTTTTATCTCTCTTAAATATAAATAATAACAAAATTGTAATTATAAAAAATTAAAATTAATATAAATTATAATCCTAATATACAAATCATTGCATAACATCATATCAAACAATAGTAATATAACATGAAGATATACTTTAAATCATTATATACATTAGAGCACAATTTTTTCATCTGAAATAATATTTATGCAACGAAAAGCTGTACCTTCTCTGAAAGGAAGGAAACTTAAATTCCTGCATCGTGAATCGTGCATATACGTAGTTGATACATTACGCCATTGTTCGCACAGTTATATTTATACACACGTGCAAACGATGTTTCTTTCGTTTCCTCCGCGATATTACGTAATTAGGTATGTCATCCTGCAAACTAACTGCATGTATAACTTTCCGAGCACCTATGGAAATGTCCATCCATACAGCATCAAAAAATTGTCTTTTTAAAAAATTTCAAATGTTTATGCACAATAAACATTGTGCAAAAAGCATATAACATTAGTGCTAAAGTTTATCAATTATCGATATATTATTGATAGTTTTTGATATATCGATAATATCGTTATTAAATCGTTATTGTTAATGATAATTTGAATATATTGAAAATCAATGAAATCGATCTTTATCTTATAATCCGTCTCTTATATTTTAACGATATATCGAATTATCGATAACATATCAATATTATAGATATTTATCGATAACAATATCGATAATCATAATTTTTATTTATGCATAAAAAATATGTAATATCAATTATGATTATTAACATGTAATATTATTTCAGTAATCATTAATAATAATATATGTGTAATTGTTATATTATAATACAAGTTATAATGAATTACAAATCTTTTTTTCGAAATTCAATGATGCATTGATGACGATGAAAATTGATTTACACACTAAAAATTTGCATTATACATGATATTATTAGTCCATATTTTTTTCGAATTTTATTCTTATAAATTTAATGATAAATATTTTGTTCATTATTTTCATTATTTAATTATTATGTTTTTATACATACACAAATTTTTATTAAAGTCAGAATGATGAATTTCCTTGCAAAATTTTTGTCTTTCGTGTATATTTTTAAAAAATACAACTTAATTAATTGACTTCTATGTATTTTCTACGTATCTGAATCTTCTACGTATAATCATTATTATTATGATTATTTTTATTATTTGAAAGTTATGTAAATAAAGTTATTTACCATAATATTAATTATAAATTTTTTATCTCTTTACTTCTTGTGCAATACGAGATGTAAATTTATATGCGTAAAATAACATAACATTGATGACGATGTAAGAATAAAGTAGAACAAAGAAAATGATTTTTACTCATATTTGATAAAATGAACATAGAAGATGAAAAAGTATATTTATAATAATTTCATTTTTTGAAAATATTTAAAAATTGAGAATGAAATATGGATATCTACCGTGATAAGATGTGTTTTATTATACGTAATAATATTTTAATCCGAATTGTTATAGAAATTAGATCATAATATATTTAAGTAATGTATAGCAGATTAACTAAAATATAAGATAATTAATTTTTAAAAATTGCATAATCAAAGCCAAGAACAATTCTTTGCAGAAAGAGAAACAAAAAGTGTGCCATTATGTCTAAAAGGCAAACAAAATGAAAATGTGAAGTTAAATGATGTCAGCTACAGATCTTGGAGATTGGGCAGTCTTTACGAAGGCAGCAGCAATGGTAAAATTATATAAAATAGTAAAATTATATTTTATAATATTGCCAAAATTTTTTATATATATACTGATATATTAAATATTTTCAAATTTTTTTATTAAAATAAAAATTTAATATTAAACTAAAAACACCATTTGTTTCTTTATAATAGAATAATTGATAAAATAATATTGAACTTTTAAATTGACATAAAAAAGTATAAATATAGTAAATACAGTAAGTATAAATATTGTTCAACAATATAGTTAGTTTTACAAATTTAAAATTGTTAAATTTATAAAATTGTTTATTTCATATGCGGTAATCTAATATGATGTAAAATGCAAATATTTTTTGTAGTTGTATATTTATAGTTCTATGTATTATTATATTATTATGTTAGTTATAGTTTATAGTTGAAGTTCCATTTCAAAAATTTATTTTCTCTAATTCTAACCTTAATTATCATTATTTACTTTCAATATCGCTAATTAATTATCATTATTTACTAATTTGAAAATAACTAACGTGACATTCGTTTCATGATATTAATAAATATTATACAGGTACGATCGATGAGAATGCAAGTCCAAACGAGAATTCCTATAATTCCAGCAACGCTCAGTTTGGTTTCACTGATACCTCATCCACCCTGGTAAGTGCCGTTACCCGTGCTAAATTTCATTTTAATTACATGAGCTCCCTCGTTAACTTATTCAAGTGTGACACCTTACAGAACTTGGTGCAGAAGGATAAGCAAAAAAGCGAGAAGAAACAAAAAGAATTCCCCACTGAATTGACAATAAGCTTACAGTATCTGCCGCCTTGCGATGAGACTATTACCGGAAAACTCGTTATCGGTGTCGAGGTATTATTCTTTGATCTTTATATTAATTCAAAATGGAAATCGAGTTATGAATCTTTAATGAATCGATTATTGTAAAGAGTTCTTTCGATTTATAATGATGATATATAAGATAATATATAAGATAGAATACATATATAGATAAGAATATGTATATGTGTAGTAAAAGCGTTAACTCATTGTCATTAAATATATATACTTATTAGTTAATGTATATACATATACAATAATTTAATATAAATGTATTCATAATTAATCAAATGTAAACTTTGATTGGTAAATACATATATTTTCAGATATTTGATTTAAAATAATAAAAATATACATAAAATAAAATGCCATGATATTATTGGCTGATGTATTATGTATATTTTGTTGCTTCAATTAATTGTGATGTATATTGACATGTATGATGTATAAATATAATATTACAATTATAATTGTTCATTCGATACGAATTAATTCAATATTGGAAGTAAAATAACTTATTAAAGTAATAATGTTGATTATTTTAGGAAAAAATCTATTAAAAATAATTTAGCAACTTAAAGATATTATTTAAATTTGTTTTAAATTTAATTGATATTTTTAATCTGTTCAAAAAACTTATTGTATATATAAATGTATATTTATTAGGAATAGCAAATATTTTTATATTGAGTTAATATTTTTACTAAAATTTTAGATAAATGATTATTAGATAAATGAATATCGAATAATAAATATTTAAATATATATACATGTATAACTATACATTTATTATATTTTAAATCTTTATTATAACATATATAGTGTTCCAAAAATATATAGTTTAATTGCAGATTCAGACATGAAGTAATTTCAATCAATTTTTTCTTTGCAAAAATTATTATGTAAGAACTGATTACTTTTATGTATTAATAAGATATAGATATAGATCATTATTGAATTGAAAATATTTATCCTTATATCTTTTTACAAAAATCAAACTAAAGTTCAATGATGTACAGGCGTTATCCGGTCTTCCTCCAAAGCAATATAATTGCACGTTGGAGCCATACGTGACACTAAACATTACGAAGCAATCGTGGAATCATAGGAAACGACAAAGGTTACATAGTTTTCGAACAAGGAGTATCAGGCATACGGCGAGTCCCATTTTTAAGGAGGCGTTCGGTGTGGCGAACGTAAGTCCTCAGGAAGTTAAGGTATACATAATTTTGTACTAAATTTATTTTATTATTATTACATTTAACTATTCACACAAGATAGTTTATATACAGAAATATTGTATGTGCTTTTTGGATATATTTTTGAACAAAACCAATTTTAAAATTCAATAATATTTCCTCATTAAATGAATTTTGAATTGTATATAGATTGCTTCGTAATTACCAACTGCATATTGCTGGATGATTATTCAATATGTTAAAAATTATAAAGAAATATATAATAATATATAGGGTGTTAATATATTTTGTGAAATATCTTTAGAAAGTTAATATATTTGTGAAATACCTTTAGAAAGTTGATTTTAAAGATTTTATAAACACGAGAAATTCATATAAAAATATCATTTATTTTTAGCTTTCTATATATATATAATATAAATTAAAATTATTTAATTATTTAATCAGTAATATATTGTTATATATTTATTATCTGCAAAATTATCTGACAATAATTTAATAATAATATTTATTTTTAGAAAGTGGACATACTATATTTAATCAAAAAAAATATATTTATTTAAAAATTAATGAAAATAACTAAATAGTAATTATTACATTTAAAAATATAAATCAAATAAATGAAAAATCATATAAAATAGAATAAGCATTTTGAAAATGTTTTTTTTAAAAGTATTTTTAATTATGTTTATGAAGAAAAAAAATTGAGAAAATAAACAGTATTTAGAGAAGAATAAAGAAGCAATTATTTTAGTTAAAAATATTAGAGATGTATAGTTAAAAGTAAACGTAATATTTAATATGTACTAAGCTATCTATGCATACTATATTTATTATATCTACCTCATTTTTCTTTCTAGGAGTGGATTCTCGACTTTATGGCATACGATCATGACAGATATGCTAATGACACGGAATTGTGCAGCTTGAAAGTATCCATGAAGGAAGTAAAGCACGTTCTACAAAGCCCGGAAATTCATATGTTCAATTTCAGGATGAAACCATCTAATTTGGTATTGCTAAAATATATATATTGAATATTTTAATTTTTTTACATATTTAATATAAAAAAATTAATAAAGAAATAAATAAAGATAATTATAAATAAGTTACTTCTATGTTATAGGAATTTGGAAACATTTTATTAGGTATAAGTTATTTACCCACAGCACAGAGATTAGCTATAAATGTAATGAAAGTACGTGATGTCAAATTTACACCACCAGCATCGAGTTTAAACAACTTTAGTAAGCACTACATATAATTCACGTTCTCGCATTTTCTCTTTCATTTAAGAAATTAAACTATTTGGAATTTTCAGATTTTTATGTCAGGATATTGATGCTCAATGGACGAACTGGACATCGAATAAGAAAAAAAAAGACTAAATCCGTCATTGCGAATTCACAAACAGAGTTCAACGAAACCCTGACATTTGACGTATTGTATAATCAATTAGACATTGTGCAATTTCTCATCGTGTTATGCAGCAAAGTGTGTATTAATTTTAATGATAGTTTAAATTATAATGAATAAATTAAAATTTAGAATGATTGAAAAATATTTTAGGCTGCACCTCTTGATATTGTTACGAGTATTATGGATCATCCGAGTGACAGTGAAGATTCATTAACATCAATTCAGAAATCAAATAATATTTATGTCGGTAAGGTTGCGTTAGGAAAAGGAGTCAGAGGTTCGACAGAAAGATTACACTGGTTCTCTATACTTCAAAATCCTAGAAAATTAGTTACCGTATGGCATGTTCTAAAATAAATAACTAAATTGCGAATTTAAATTTTTATGAATACATAATAAAATGAGTACAATAATAAGATTAAAATGAAAATTTGTTTCATCTCTTAAATATCATAATATATATTTTAGATTGAATTTTTTTTTTGCATATCGTATGCATTTTATAAATTTTTATAGATTTATATTTTCTATAAATGTATAAATTTCCAAAGTCTAATAATAACTGAAATTTTATCGATATTAAAGGAATAATAGCAGAAATGCAAAAGATAATTCAACGTTATTGCTCAATTTGTATATGGATGACATCATTGTTAATATCATTTGAAGATGATATTATTGTTATTGAAATTATATTAAATTTATAATATTATAAAGTAACATTGTGTTTACTTTCAAATATTATTAAATATATTATTAAATAAAACTATAAGATTCCATAATATATGTTATTATTCCTAGTGAAAAATTTCCGGTCAAAAATAACATTACCAAATTCTTTATAAATATTCTAGTTTTTGAAATGTAAAATGTTATAATATAAATATAAAATATAAATTTATAAAGAAATTAAAATTATTCTTTTAAATATTTATAATTATTTAATATCTTGACATTTCTGTAATTATAACTTTATTGATATTAAAATTATTAATTATTTTATTTTTTTACTTTTTTCTTCTCGATAATAAATAATTCAATTATTCTTGCCTATTTGGCTACTTTGAATCAATTTAATATTTTATTGTATTTTATATTTATACCATAGTATTTATTAGTATTTTAAAATTCGAAAACTATAGTATTTTTTAAAAAATTTTGAATTTGTTTGAAAACTTTTTATCAGGAAGTGTCAGGGTTTTCAGTAATAATATTATATATTGAATAATTAATTAAATATATTAAATTAATAGTTAAACAGTGCCATAGGCGATTAATATTTCAAGGAATATAAAAGTTTCAGATTAAAAATAAATTGCAAATAGTATAAAAATCTTATTTATTCGCTTAGTTTATTTCAAAGTACCTGAATTTTAAATTTTTGTTGTTATTTTTGATACTAATTTCAGTACAAATTTTTAATATTTAATATCATATTAATTTCAAAACATATTAATTTTTAATAAATAATTTATTGATTCATAAAAATATTGTTATATTTTGGGCAATAATGTTAAATTAAATATTATATATAAGAATGTATGAATATACGTATAAAATATATTTCTATATTTATTTCATAATTATAAATAATAATATTTGCGTATAAAATCGCAACCAAAGATTATGAAAATTAATATAATATATATAATAAATATAAATTTTATAAATATTGTTATGTTAATATGAATTGTTATTGAATGTTATTTAAAATTAAATAAATAATATATATATATATATGTCAATTAATTATATTTATTTAATCGGTATATATGTTATATAATTAAGTGTAATGAGTTTATCTTATGAGTTTTATCTTATCGTTTTAAACTTTTATTCAATTGTGTAAGAAAATAGAGAGAAAAGAATACGTTTAAAATTTGGCGCGATTAAACGTGCTAAGTAAATAGTTCCGATATCATTTGTAGAGGGCAGGAGTATCGCTTTGGTTCGTCTCGTAGCAACGTCGAAGAGAAGTACCCGGCCAGTTAGCTTCAGTCTGTTTTCTGACTTTGTGAGTGTGTTGTGTTCGTCTTCGTCGTGTTCAAATTATTTCGTTATCCCTTTGTCTGTTGTGAATTTAGTTCTATCTATTGCCTAAAAAAAGTGTATCGTGTTCGAAAAACTGGACATTCATCGAATGGTAAGTAATTAAATTATTAAATTATATCAACATCCTGCTCGGTTTCCTGCAAGTCAGAGAGCGTTACGTTGGAAATGTAACCTCCAAAGGCGCTCGAGGTCCTTCCACGTAGAACGATACATATTTGATGTAGCTATCTTTCTCGAATTTTGTTGTCGCGTCAGTATCGCGTTATCGATGATTTAGTAATACATAATATGATAGTAATCAGCAACCGGCTTTGTAAATCGCACAATTTGTGCTTGAAAAGGACGAAATATATACGTATATATATATTAATATATATATGTATTATAACCGTTTCTCGCGGTAATGTCAACCGTTTTTGAAAATCGCCCAATAGCAACGCTTAGATTCTCTATTTGAGATACTTGAAAATTCTTAATTGTCGAAGGCCATATTTTCCGGAAAAATTAATTCTCTTATGATCAAATTGATGCAACGCTTCGATAACATTGTTTGTAAGCAGAAATTTTTATAATTCCACTAAAACCATTTCGTTTTGGAATGAGATTCGTCTTTTCTATTCACATGCTGTGCTATCAGATTATAAAAAAGAATGGATATGTTTATTATCTACAGTATCAATCTTCAGTTTGATCTGCTCGTTCGTTGACCACATCGCTATCCTCTGTCCGTTTTACTGTAACTAAAGTGAATTTAGAGACGAACCCGCCCTAGGCGTCGGTTCGTCCATAATCCCTTTTTCTTCTACTACTTCCCGCCATATCATTTCATGGATTCTTTTCGAAAACATTTCATAGTACTTTACTGTACGATATTGTGTATACACTTTCGCACTAATCTTAACCAGGCATCTAAGATTGCTGTCAGTAACGAGACATAGTGTCAAGGAAAATTACGACATAATCGGATGCCGTTATCGAAATTGCGTGCAATTAACGTGCTTCTGAACGGTTAGTAAACTTATATTAATTTAGTATAACGATTCATGCGTACGATGCATCCTCTATTCGATTACAGAGAGATTTACAAATAATACATATATGAATATTTAATATATAGTTTGTGAATTAATCATAAATATAAATTACAAGATTACATTTTTTAAATGTCATAAACTATTAGAACACTAAAAAATATAAAGAAACAAAAAAACATACACATAGAATTAATTTTTTTTTGAATTTATTGTGGATATGAAAAAATATAGAATTCATTTTAATCTATTTTTAATCTATATTTTTCTATCATTTTAATCTATCATTTTAATCTATATTTGTGTTGTAACAGTCGTTTGATTTTTCATGTATTGCAAATCAAGTTGATTTTATTTATTTATATTCTTCGAATATAGCGATCAATTTTTGTTTATATTTATAAAAAAAGGATTAACGATCAAAATTTATCGTTTTTTTCAATATATATATATATGTAAATGCATAGTCTGGCAATATATTTTTTTACAGATTAATGATTTTTCAATTTCAAAAATAAGATTTTGCATTCAAACACATACTTTTATATATATTATGCGAAGGTCATCTTATAGTTTGTGACAAAAAAAAAATAATGCGTGATACTCTATATTTTTAAAAGTGTTCATAGTTAATACCTGATGAGAATCGTTCAGTTTAAGGACACTGTTGACGATTGATGCCGAAGAGTATCGGCCAGGTAACTTGATATTGCATGTACTATCGATATTCGAACGCGGTACATGTTTAAAGACTACTTATATCGTTCTTAGAAATTTACTTAACGATGCTGCGGTAAATTTACACATGCTGCAATTGCAATTTAGTATATGTAGCAGTTAATAAATGTATATGTATAAATATTTTATCATAGTATATTGCTTAATATTTGCTTTGAATTCTTTTTGTAAAAAAATTATAATTTAACTTTTACATATTTACACGCTTTCGCAGAATTCTATACTTATTTATGAACATGCTTTTACTAATTAATGTAAATATTTACTGACATACTTTGTATTTAACAATATCCTTTTTTATCAAAATTATTCTAAATTTATTCCAAAAGAAATATAGATATTGAAATATAAATGTAGAAATTTGCTATATTTTTCGCTTTTACTACGATGTCGGTATAAATAGTAATATATTTGTATAAATTCATATTTTTATGCAATTTAAATTACGAATATACTTCATTTTCCAATTTTTTCTAATAAACTAAATGATTCATAATAGTATTCAAAATAAGAAATAATATTTGCATAAAATCATATCATATCAACTATGTTAAGTAAAATTTATAGTTTGTGACAAAAAATTAATAAATTTCATTAAGTCAAATACAGATATATCTTTAAAATAGAAATATTGCGTTTACTAACAAATTTCTTTAGAGATATTTTTATATAAAAAGTTCTAGACAAACGCATCTTATTTTTTATTTCAAATATTATTATAGAATTACTTGTTATTATATACCATATATATTTCACATCAATAAAATAAAACTTTATAGTTACAATAAAAGTTTTAATAACTTTATATAGTTGCAAGAGGATTTCAAGAAGAAAAAGTCCACAAGTTTTGTCTGGTTAACAATGGGAATTGAATTTGCAAAGAACGATTGACAAGCGATGTCACGCGCGTTTCTGTCCAGAATGCTCGATTTCCCATAGGTTTTTCAGAGCTGGCGTGCATTTTTTCGGGCGACCAGCTAAACTATCCAACAGGCGATCGTATTTCATTGTCATGCAAATGATTTTTGCGTAATCACGAAAGCGATCCAGACGTGCCCGTTTTGTACGCAGATCTGTGTGCCGTACACGTGCATGGGAAAAAGATACCGGAATGTCCACGCGTCCCTCGATCTTTTCTCCGCGTATTTCAATTCTCTGCTTCGCTTCTGGCCACTTTCCTTTTCCTGCTACCACTCGCATCCTAATCCTTCGCCGCCATATTGGCACGTGACTTCCTGGAAAGCGATTGTTGTTTAAATAGCGCACGTTTTTCTTAATTCTAATTATTCTAAATGCACTAGTATTGTAAGAAGATACAGTGAAATTTCAAGTATTAATTTTTCTTTTCTATTTTTTGATTGAAATGGATTTTGATGAAAGAAAATGGGGGAAAAAGGTTGAATAATATATTAATATTTTTATATAAGATTTGATAATTATTAATAAAATTTAATTTCATATTTCATAGATTTTTTATAATTAATTATATAAATTATATAAATTTTAATTATATAAATTCATATATAATTATTTTTCGTTATTTGCGATATAAATTTTTTAATTTAAATCCAACAAGCAAAAATTTAAAATATGGTGATATATGCGCGATATATATGTAAATATATATTACATTTATAAATTATAAATTATAATCTGCCGTAAAATATATGTATAATAATATTTCAAGATTTTTAATTTTTTTATTTAAAAAAATTAACACTGCAAATTATTTATATTTGAATTATTTATGAATTCTTAAAAATTTTTAAAAAATTATTAAACATCTTATTTTCCACAATATCATCCTTAATAATACAAGCATTTAAATATGCATATAAAATATATGTAATATGAAATACATTTATGCATTTGTATAAAAATCTAATCTCTAGTAATAATATTCTAGTGATTCATAAAATCTTTATATTGTTCCTTTAATAATATCTGAATCATTTATTTTGGAAAAAATATAAATCTTAACAAATTCGGATTTTTGAAATTTTTATAATAATCTTCCAGCTTGTAAAAACTTTTAAAAATTATTTCATCTATATTTTTTTCATGGATTCGTACTAATGAAAATTAAAATTTAAAATTTAAACACAAACGCAATTATTTATATAAATTATTATTAATATTTCAAAATGTTTAGGTCAAAAATTGAAAATTTAAAAATTTCTTACTTTTTCTTTTTTTTTAATATTTCTTATAAAAGTTTAATAACATATATATATATTTAATTATACAAATATTATTCAATAAATTTAATTATACAATATCGGTTAATATCATAATTAATCAATCAACCGATGCAAATACTTTTTACATCCACTGTTCTGAATCTGAATCGAAGAAAGTTAAATTGAGAATAAATAGGAAGAAAGAATTTTCAAAGTTGAGGAAAATTTATTGAATCCGAAGTCCTTCGGCTCAAACTGGAACATAACTTTTCAATTCGTATTTAAAAGTTGTTCGGTTCCTGATTAGTCCTCTAACGAAGTCTTATAGTTTGTTAAATGAAAAAAGTTGTCGTTTCTGTTTAGCCTATGTTCCATTCGATAAACATATGGCATAAAGGAAAGCGAGTGGGAGTACTCCCATAGAGATATCAGCTGGCTTCCTTTTCGATCGTTGAACGTCATTGAATTCCTTGCAATTTTTCCATCGGCCTTGTTCATCTCCTTTTTGCATTGAAATAGAAAAAAACATAGTTGTCATTAAAAGAGCAAATAATCTTAATTATTGGTATGGATAATATACGTGAAAGTAATAATATTCTAATTAATAACCTAACAAATATTGCAATTAATCAACTACATCATAAAATTATATAATCGAAATAAAAAAGAGGTTATGTCTCGCAAAAAATTGGAATATGAAATAATAACATTTATTTTCAATCTTGAATTGATTCTGGACATTTATTTGAGCGAATAATATTTTTGCAAATTCATTTTTTCATTCCAAGATTTAATTTCCAAGAATAAACGGAGATATCGACGGATGTTAAAACAGGAAGTAATCGAATGCTTTAAAATAAATATTTATATATTTGTTATTAATCACGTGATCAAAAAGTTTATATATTTTGAAATTATTAAAAATCTAATTATATTAGTTATATTAGTTGTATTAGCTGTGGATGTAATTTTATTTATATTGTTTTACATTAGTTATAGAATTATCTATTAATGTATTTAAATTAGAGAGTTTTCCATATTTTGTTTCTCTTTTTATTATTCGAATTATCGAATTATTCTTAACTATCGTTATTCCGAATTATTCCGTTGCGTCCGAATACTTGGATTATCTGAAATATTAAATAATTAAATAATTTCTATCATCCGCTCATCTTAATTGGTAGGATTACCCTATCGGTAATGTCGTTTGAAAAGATCAATGTTAGTCGCCACAAATAATCTGTACAAATTTTTCGTTAAAATTAAATTCGACTACTAAGATTCATAATAAACCTTGAAAATAGTTATAATATGTAACTTTGAAAAATAGACGATTAAAAAAATTACAAAAATTTTTTGAAAAATCCTATAAATTAACATTTTAGAATAATATTCTACCTTAAAAAAGCAATATTTTTAAAATGATATTATTCATGATGCGATCCCATACAATGAAAATATAACATCGATTTGAAATTGTCTTCATGCTCGTCTCCTGTGCCGCCCAAATCGGCTGTTTCCTTTTCGATTCGTCGAACGTCATTGGATTCCTCGCGATTTTTCAATCGACCTCGCTTGCCTCCGGTCTAAACTCTTTCACACGGAATTCGCGTATTCGATTCACATATACGATATACCTTCCACTATATATATATATACATATACGATCATAAGATACACATCCTATGCGGTATCCAATTTCATAGCACTGACCTTGTTCAATGTCGAAGTTAACGATTCGTGTAGCTGCCGCATAACATCACATTTGTTCGTACGTTTTGAAGAAATTCAGTAGAAACCAACTGAGCATACACGAGATTGTTTCTGAACCTCACGAGAATTATTATTTAAAACCACAAACGTTCAAAAGCGCGCTAGCATTTTTAATATTATCTTATGTTTTCCATCTAAAGAAAAGGAATTGCTTCGTTGTATCTGTCTTCTATCTTGCGATATAACGTTAAAAAAAATGGATAGTACAATGATTTAATTATAAGCGTGAAAAAAAATCATACTAATGTATACATGTTATATAAAAAATTGTATAGTATACGTAATAGTGAAGTATATAATTAATTTGAGGATTCCTATTTTCGAATTCCATTCGAAGTTTCGAACAATTATATGCATGTTGCGTAAAACGAGATAATTTTCAAAGTACCTTTTAATTCTATTCTTCTTTAGATTCGGATTTCGGTAGATTCTCTTTTGCTTTTTAACCGTCGCATCGTGATAAAAATTGCACTAGAAACAAAAGACGGGCGTTTGCGAAACTAATTTTTTTTTTTAACGTAAGCATAAAACTTTACAATGTACAACGGATTTTGAAATTGAAATATTATAACAAATTATCACCCATGAAATATTACAATAAAATATCAATAATCGTGAAAAGATGAAAATCTTTTACTGTATGGAATAATACCAGAAATACTGGTCAGTCTAGAAACTTCCATAAGGGCACAAGTAGCACCAGATAGATGAATCGCGATACACGAATCATTGTACGAAAGAAGACTAACTTGGTTTCGAGGATATGTGTTTTTTTGAACAATGGCAGGAACGATACCGTTATTCGTATCGAAAAACCTGTAAGCAAATAAGCCAATTGGATTAAACTGGCAATTATTTGTAATTTCTCGCAGAAAATGCAGCTGCGTTCGTTAATTAAATGCAAGTTCAAAAGAAGGATATTAAACTTGTTCGCGATTTTAATCTTAATTAACTTTGCGATATTATTTTTAAATCGTTCGAATCGGAAAATGGGTCATTTCATCCATTTATATATCGTTAAATATTATTATTTTATCAAATCGTATAAATAATTTGAAAACGATATTTTATTATATTGAAATTATTACGTTATATCGGTTAAATGAAAAAATTAAAATAATTTGTTTAATATATTTAAACCATTAATGGTTTCAATTCAATAAAAATATTTTTATTGAATAAATCACATAAATAACATCGCTTTATATTTATAAATATAAATATGTCTGATATATTATTATTATGATATTATATTCAATATTTTTCCTATAAAATTTATAATTAATTAAAATAATTTATTAGTATTAATTTAATTTGTCGAAAGTTATTTCGTTAAAAATGGATATTCGATAGTCAAGCTATCGATACATAGGTTAGAATCATGTCGCTATTAAGAAAGCGAAGGGGTCATTCGCGTGATTGTTCAGTGATGCATCGGCTCGCAAACGTGGTGAAAGCCATTTAAAACAAAAATAGTGGTCTGAAAATAGGTGGTCTCCTAAATACCATCGAACAATGATTGGCGCGATCGTCGTCCACAGATCAAGACCGTCACCGTTACTATTTCTGTGGCCACTGTGGCACGGAAAAAAATAATGTTTATTTGGGTTACTCAAAGGAAGAACAAAAAACGAGGTTGTCCCGTGACCGACCCTTGACGGGCTTAATCGTCGCTGTATCAGCCGCATCCGGTGCATCGGTGGCAATTAATTTCTTCGCTTAAACGTCCGGATGAAAAAATATCGCGACTCTGATGTAAGCGTCTAATTAGAATTACAAATTCGGGATCGCAGATGCGCTTGCGCGCGCAGCAATTACCTTTGCCCGCACCAATGCTACCAACCGTAAAATTTTACCCTAAAAGTTGAAAATATCTTATCTAATATTTTTTTATTTTTTTAAGATATATTTAAACAGAAAATCTATCTAAAATTTGAAGTAACTTATTTTTATTATTTCTTCATTATATTATAATAGTTGTATATATAATATATAATATATATAATAGTATCGTAATAGTTGATTATAATTTATATAGGATTAAATTCAAGTTTTTTCTTGTACATAAAATTTAAATATATGTTCAAAGGTTAATATATTCGCGTATATATAAGTACGTATTAGTTCGATTAATTGTTTAAAAATACAGATTGAATATTTTAGAAAAAATTAATCAATAATTGGAAAACACGAAGGAAGGATATTTTTATATTCTATTTTATTTTATTTTCCCTATATTATCTGAAATTATTATAATCAAATAGCGAATGTGTTGAACGACATGATTGCAACTGTCGATTCGATTCGAATAACTTGTCCGACCAAATAAGAATCCATTTGCAACGCATTGTAACACTTGCGATGAAGGTATTGACGCGGTCATAAATGTTTCATAAAATTGGTTAGCATCTGTCATTTCGTTCCGCCAAAAAACAAACCGTTTACACGTTACAGAGACATCGGTGTGGGGTGAACGTTGAAAACACTCCCATAATGCGTTCGAGACGTTTGATGACGATTCCCGTTGCACGAAAGAGGCGCATGCGCAAACATACGCGCCGGGTTGACTATTTTACCGTACTTTCCGTTTAGTTCAACCGAATTGAAGATAGTTCTCGTGGAAGGTTCCCAGATCATTAAGTTGAATTCAAACTTACCTAGTTGTACAGAATGGTAAGGAATATGTTATGTTAAATACAGTTACAAACGTAGTAAACAATCCAAACATCTGCCACGTTGAATATTCGGTATATTTTTTGAAAAAACTTGGAGAATGTTTTCTACAAACAGTGAAATATTATTATAACTAATTGTATTAATGTATGAATTTTATAAAACTTATCCCATTGAAAACAAAGAGAGTAACAGTATAAATAATAAAGTAGCAAACGTTATAAACTTCAAGTTACTAAATTAACGTTTTTTAACGACATAAATAATTTATTAAATTCCACTTGAAAAAGAAAGCTTATTTTCGTAAAATCTCCACAGTAACTCAATATTAATATTGCATAATGTTTTCAAATACAACTTTTATTACAAAAATTTTTCTTTAAAAAATACTTTATTGTATTTTATGTAAAATATTGTACAGACGTCTGATAGAACTAAAAAATCAAAGAGGAGGATATATTTTAAGAACATTTAGTTTTCTTGAATGTTCCGTCATATATCTTGGCGAATTTTTTCCGGAACTTGATAATATTTCATCGATAAAGTACTTATGAGTGAAGTCTCGAGATAGAAATTCGAGAACGCCGGTGCATAACTGGGTCGCCGTTGGCGAGCAGGTTGGTTAGAATGCAGTTTTCAACGTAGGCAGTCATTCTGCATTCTGCGGAACTATAAATACATACGCATTTGATGCCATTACCCCGTAACGACAGTTTCATCGAAGAATAACCGCGTTCGATCAACTTTTTTACGTGAATGTTACATTTTGTCTCGACTGGTGCAAAAAAATGTCACAAAATTGTTACAAGTCGTACATGGTTATATCACTCGAGAAAATTGACAAATTTTATTTTTTCCTTCATATTAATATATAATCTCTCTCGTAATTCAAAATCATTGTAATTTCAAATTCTGAAATTAAATTACATCTTTTTTTCTGCTTAATTTACTTTAATCATATGAATATGAAATAACGTATAATGTTACAATAGAAAATTGATCGAAATCAGTTTTCCACATCATTTTTATCACTTCCAAGTATCTCTTTTCCAAGTAGTATGAAAATAAAAAAATGATACGACACTTATTTTAAATTAAATATCTTATGACCATTACATAATCTTATTGATTGATGATATCAATTTCGTGTTTTCTTCCATTTTTCCATTCTTGATAAATGATAAATATGTATTATACTTTTCTATTCTATTCTATTTGTGCATACTTAAAAATTCTAAGATATTTCTCACTCGAAAACTTGTTTTTTCCTTGCACGAGGGATCCCACGAGGCTTCCTGCTGCGAACGAATTTTCTTCTTTTTTTTTTGCTGCTGGAATCTTCTCAATAGAAATAACTAGTTACAGTATTATGGTTGAAAGTTAATGGAAAATGGGTCAGGAATATTCTCCCCGCATTTCTTTCTACGGTGATTCCGTATCTCCTTGGAGGAGGACTTAAAGAAGGGGCTTCTTTCATTCGAGTTTCACGGCGGCCCAATTACGTATGCACCATGAGCCTCCATTTTAACGAGGAAACGCTTGTTCTGTCGGTGTTGGATCCTTTGTGGATCTGAAAAAATTTTGAAAATAAAGAATTAATATCAATAAACGTAAGTTATTATAAATGTATTAAAGCTAGGTTTTAAATCAGGTTAGATTAAAATTTTATCGTGAAATGATGTGTATAAACATTTTTTAATTTTAAAATATTTATTTATGTAGTCGAAATCTTTAAAAAATTCGTCATTGTCATAAAATAAAAATGTGAGATAATTTTCTTAGTGACGAAAATATTTTTTAGATATCGGTGGAAATTTTAATTACAAAATTAGAAAATTCTTACTCGAAAGAAATCATTTGATTCGTCGAGAAAAAAGATTTTCCAAGAGTATTCAATCACTTAATTTTTTAAGTAAAATAAAAATATGTATCAAAAAGTATTGTAATTACTTTTATTTCAGAATTTCAAAATTATTAAAAAAAGCCATTTCGTGAACTTATTTTTAGTTTATTTTTATCATACGTATTAATATATCGAGACACCAAAAACTGACTCATACTTTTATAAACATTTCAAATATAACGAGAATAGATAAAATTAAGTGCTTCAAAAATCTACAGAATGTATCTAATAATTCGATGTATCTAATAATTCGAGATAATTCAAAGTTAAAACGCAAATCGACGAACTTTTATTCCTAAACAATTATATTTCGTATTGATAGACTGTCATTTTTTTTTTTAACAATTAGAAGATAACTCAATGTCGCGCGATAACGATAAGTTAACGACAAAATGGTGAATCACAGTCTTAAACATGAGTGTAATCTGAGTAGTTAATAATCCAAGTTAACTTGCTCGTGTTGTCTCATATTTCTCATAAGCAGTAGTACTCCTACGTTAATTAATCGTTGTGAGAAGATAGTGCGTGGGAATCAATATATTTGTAGTGGTTGGTATTCGACACCGATTGTCCCTGGTTGACTTCAGTAGCACGACACCTATTATTGATCATCAAACATGTATGTATATATATATATTATAGCAGTACGCGATGCACGACTCGAATCTATTTCGAATTTGTAAAGTGTTACACACTAAAGTGTCTTAATTGGCGCAGTTTAGTATATTTGGTTGATACGGAGTTATTATCTTTATTAAGTATTCTTGAAACTGCTAATTCCGCGAAGCGAGTATCTGTGTTATTTCTATTAATAAAATTTTCTTTCTGGAGAAACTTGAATAACAATAGAAATGAGAAAAAAATTTATATAAAGTTAGTGTTATACTTCAAAATCTGTTTTCTAACCAAATACTGCATATATTGTTTACTCGTCGTAAAGTAAGATCGTTTTATCAAACGATATTTCATGAATAGTAATTGACGCATCACGTAAAACTTGACAAACTTTACTAAAAAAAAATAAAATTCGTTTAATCTTTAATTTAAAAATTTATACGAAAAAAAAAAGGAAGCAAATCTTCTCAATGTCAGATTCGTAGCATAAGTGAAAGGAGAATAGATGGTTGAGAATAAATAAAATAACTCGCGAGTCACAACAATGCGAATTCCGGGACAAAAGAGATCGAATTCTAGAGCAAAAGAAACGACTTTCTTCTCGAACTCGATCGATCTCGTCTTTTCTGCAATTAGAAATCTTGCTATTGATCCTTATAGAGCGCGAAAACATTTTCTCGGTGAACACGTGCGGTTATACGTGACGGTACATAATCGTGGACAGCGTATATCGATGCAACACTCAGTATTAAAGAAAACTAGAAGAAAAAGACGCTAGTTCTTTATATCGAACCTACTGCGCAGTCGATTCGCGCAAGACAATTGCTTCGCGAATATTCGCTTTATTCTCGTAGATGGCGATCTAGTTGGCTATTTGAACTTTTTCTTTCGACACGATGCCACATCGTTAATCTATTCCGTTGATTCGATGATATTGCTGAATTAATGATTTTATAATTTCAGTTTGAATCGATCTTTTGCGTATTTTGAATAAAAACTTACTAATTGGAATTTACTAATTTCCAATAAATGTATATTTATTATTAAAAGTAAATAAAATAACTTAATCGTATCTTGGAATATCTTCAGTTAAAAATGAAATGGTAATAAATTGATAAGATTTTTTATTGATATATAGAGATTATATGAATTTTTTTTTTTAATTGATAAAGTATTTCCTATAAAAAAGTATTAATTTATTTTTAATAAAAAATATAAATAAATACTTACGTCTTCGTATATTTTTTGATTGTGTTGTACATTTCTTTTCTTATTATCATATTAAAGCAATATTTAATAAATTTAAAATCAAACAATGTTGAGTTACATTAAAATAAATTTGTAAGAATTATTAAATTATTAAATTACTTTTTTTATAGAAATTTTATAGAAATTATAACATTTTTATCACTTTTTAAACTTATTTATCATTCGTTAACAAAATCATTAGAACCAATCAAATCCAAATAAACGTATATTCATCTATGATTGATGTAAATTAGGCTATTGTCTATTGCTTGATCTCACATTCTGTTACAATTTAAACAAAGTCTATTTATTTATTTTTGAAGCGTATCGTATCTACGTGGAAAATTTTTTCGAATTAAGAGGTTAGGTCTTACAACAGCGATCTTTACTGAAGGCAATGATTGATGCACTGGATCTTGGTGAAACAATGAGAAAGACGTTTGGCCGGAAGAAACGGGAAATTCTTTTATTGCGCGATGACTCGTCGATGCGTGAAGCGACATGCAAAAATTCTTCTGCGCTGCTCGCTCGCCACTTTCTATACATCCACTCGCGGTTCCTTCGTATTGGACCGAAAACTCTCGACTTCTCACCCTTTCTCTGTGTTTCTTCCGGTTCTTGGCGAAAGTATTCTTTCCTCGTTCTAGCTAGCCTCGAACGATTGCTCGATTAGGAAGAAGAGAAACTTAAAAGAATCAAGGAGAATATTTGAAACTGGTCCGGTGAATTATAAATTAAATTTCAAGTTTTTTAGAGTAAATATTTTTAACGCGTTAAATTCAATTTATTTTTGAAAAATTTAGAAAATTGCATTTGATTCACTTATAAGATCTTTCAATATCACTAAAATAGACAGTTTGAATTTGAATGAAAGATAGAAATATCATCTGCAGTTGAATTAAAAGATTAATATTTATTAAATAAGGTTTATATAAGTGCATTATCATCTTGAGCATTACTCGTTTTATCTCAAATGGATTTTTCTCGATAAAGGAAAAAAAGTATCTTAAGTATTAAAATTCATAAACGTTCATTTTAAATATAATTATTAGTAATGAAAAATAATTGGAAACAGACAATTCAAAAAATAATTTAATATCCTTATCGTGAAAAGTTTTTGAAAAGCACATATTTTCATTTTCTCGTAGCCAATAAATTTTATTAATAATTATATTACGCGTTATATAATATTTAACCAAATTAATTAATTTTGATTCATTAAACATGTAAACATTTTTCTTGCATCTGACTCGAAGAATTTTTTCCATTTCAATTTATTTAAGTCTTTCTCATGTTTTTATTATTATCGTTATTTCGTTTCCGTGATACTCGAAGCCAGCAGGCGATAAATGTTCGTTCTTTATGTGCTCCAGTATATCACTTTTTATTGTCCTGCAGAATCGATGCATGAATTATTTTGAGGTTCTCGAGTAACACTTCGGTTCTATTCCAGTGGGAAAAAGTTGTTAATATTTAACGAAGAAGAATTTATTAACTTTCAACAACTATTTATATAAGTAAAATATATTTAGATAGAATATAAATAAAGTATAAAAAATATATTTCATCTTTTTTAATTTTAGTCGATCAATTTATTTATCAAGTTATGAACAAATTAAATTTGCAAGATAAAATGAGATGAAAACAGAAGGAGGCGACAAAAAACAATGTTATTTTAATTTTCTACTTCATCTAAAATTTAAAATTCCTTGTAATAAATATTATATCGCTGGTAATAATAATAATATATATTATATTAATACATAATTAATTATTTTAATTTAACACGTTCAATACACGAGTATTATATATATATATATGTACGTGTGATTTCAATATACGTTCAAAACCATAACTTCTAAGTAACACGTTATTAATACGTTACTAATAACAACAGGTGCCGCAATTAGTCACATTTCGTATATACTCCAATAGAAATTTTATCATCGAAAGTCAAGTTGGGAAACAAGTTCTGCCCAGTTTTCTAGCCACAAACGTCCAATTGATCGGTCACGTTTCCTTTCCGGGTGAACCTAATCTAACCTTGTTTGCAAACTTCTCCCCGTCGCCAGAGAAACTTTAGTCGACGGCCGATTTTTCGCGTAGCTCGTACATTTTCCACGGGACGTTTAGAGGGTATTATTTTTAATCTCGAGAATCGTCGCATGAAAAAGTAGGATGTTTCAATGTGTCGCGGGAGACGATGATTCGCATACGTGAGGTGAATAACCGTGAGTAAGTGTACGCTTCTCGTAAACTGTTCGTTGGAAGCAATAAAAATTCAGTTAGTTGATGCGTGACGTTTACGGTCATTCCTCGGCGCGACATGCTGGAAAAAGTTCGTAATTGCGTATCATCTAATTTTTGCTTCGAAAATAGAGATATTTCGGGCAGTTTAAAATATTTGAAGATAATTAATAAAATTATTTTAATACGTAAATTTTATTTCAAAATTGGTAAAAATTTTAACAAAGATCGCACTCTTTCTTTATTAATATTTCTATCGTCGAGATCTAAGAAGCATATTATATCGCACTGCGTGTCGCCAAATTCTTCGATCTGAAAACGAAAACGAAAACGGCATCAATCGCGGAATCGTGGGGCAATCCGCGTTACACCACACTGTGTCCGGGTTCACAGTGCGTGCATAGGTGTGTATACAACCGCGTATAAACAGGCCGCGTATTTTTAGCGTGGACCCGTGTCAGATTTCTTGTATACTCGATACACACTGTAAACTCGGTGGTGCGTAGACTCACGGGGGATGGATGGACGGATGGATGGATAGATGGTTGGTTGGTTGGTTGGTTGGTTGCCATGCCTACGTTTCCCTCGATATCTCGTCTCTTCCATTTCCTTCTCTGTCCAACTCTCTGCACGTCCGTCGCTTCGTTCGATACCTAACCTTCCTTCTCGCCTCTTACATTGTCGCCTTGTTGTAATATTTATTCGTTATATATCCCGAAGCCATTAATGATTAATTTTGTAACTTTGTAAATTGGTACATTTTAATGATTTAATTATTATATTATTATATGAGCTTATTATTTTGTTTTAATTTATTTTATTTATGAATTTATGTGTAAATGTATGATTCTATTCGTTTAAATAAATAGATAAATATTTCTTTTTAAAATATATTTTCAATTCATTATTTGACTTTTGAGATCAAGAAATATAGTAAAAGTAAAAACTTCTCGAAAATCATGACCAAAGTCATTTATATAATAAGAAGTTTAATTCCAATATTGGCTCGTTCTAAGCAAATTCAGCCGGAATTCTTTTATATTGTCGAACAATAAATAAATATTTTATATTTTCTAAAATAAATTTTTTTTCAAGTATTTATTTTATTTTTCTCTATAATCATCAAAAAAATATATATTCTTCCTTATTTGTTTTCCTATTTTCTACTAGACCAATTAACAATCTTTTAGAATGAAATTATTTATTTAGTAACTAAACTTGTCTGTCCAATCTTGTATATTTACTACTTTTTATTTTCTGTTCCCTTTTTCTTCGTTTTATGATCAAGAGAAAAGTAAATAAACATAGGGAACTAGACTCACATATGTATGTATCTGTGAAAAATTCAAATCTCCCTTTTCTTTGTCGGGAAGAATTCATCCGAAATTTGAAACTAAAAAATATAGTCATTTTAATATTATAATGTATAATAATGTAAATTGCATATATTTGCATATATTTTTCAAACTGAAACACTACACTAATAAATTTCTTCAAATACTTGGAGTCTCGATTCCTCTTTGTCTCCCACTACCTGTCATTCTTTATATTCGTCGCGTCAGCAAAGACGAAAGAAGGTTAGAATTTCGTATCCGTTGCAGATACGAATACACGTATATTCACGGCTGGTTGCGAACTGCGAGCTTATAACGAATAAATACTGCATCATTTATGGTTTCCCGGTTTTGCTGAATCCGCGAAACAACGCGACTTTTGACGAGATTGTCAAAAATCGAAGCGACCTTCTCGAATCGCTCGAGAAGATTTAGTGTTTAAGCTGTCATCGAACCGAAACCGTGACGCAGTCTCTCTTTTGTACTCTCGCTGAATTTTTTACGTTCCATGTTTCGTCCCTGAGAGTAGAGAACGTTCTTTCACGCTTGCTACTCTTGCCGCGATGCGCATACTCTGTATATTAGCACGTGAAACAAACCGCAGTCGTTTAGTCGCGATGTAAACGATGTGTACGAGACGCGGAGTGTGTTTGGTCTAAGGTTGCGTGGATATCGAGATCCAGAAACTTTACGCGAAGTGTATGCGCGCGCAGCGGTTTTGTTTGGGCAGTCGAGCCATAAAATCATGTTTCACGTGCGAGAGAACATAGCGAAGGATCGTATGGTCACGCGCGGCCTTCGTTGTAAGAATACGAAAGCTTTTTAACGACTTTTTTTCGAACGATCGAATGTCGAAATATCGAAGAATAAAGGTATAATCAGTCGCGAAGGTCTTCGTACACTGTCTTAGGAAGGAATTGTCGGTAAGATGGATCTTTTAATCATATATATATCGATAAAAAAATATATAACAATCTGTTGTAACTTATAAGTATTTTTAAATGATTATTGAAAATGCTTATTGATTATTAAATATCTTTTAATCGTAACTAATCATATTAATAATTCATAATTCAGCGAGAACTTCTCGTTTTAAAGAAAATTTAAATTGAAAAAAGATTTGAATGCTAAGCAATTAATAGAAATTATCAATAAGACAAATATTATAGATATTAATTACAATATTCGTGCAATACGTAAAAAACATATTGTTAATAGAAATTTTAATTTGTCGAATAAAAAGATTTGAAAATTAGATGCATTTACAAATTTAAGCGAAAAAGAGAAAATTGAGTCAAATGAAGGATCTGCTGGATCAAATTTCATTCACCAGTTAACCTCATTCGGCATACCTGAAGGTTCCATTTCCAAGAATGGATAGCTAAAGAATATTTTTGTATTATTCCGTTCTTCTTCGAAAAAGGAAAAAATTAGTGAAAAGTCATTTTCAATTTGAATCGAATTATGTTCTTTGATTTATAAATCTTAGCTTTTCTTCGCTCAACGTGTTCTTATATATTATTAAACATTTCTGTACACTCCATTGAGTAACGATAAATATTATTGGTTAGATTTTCGCGATCTCTTGTCGTGGTTAATTTCTAACTCTAAATCGTCGGCCTATGTATATACATTCGGCGTCTGGTGTAATCCTGCTTCCTTCCCGACTGTTTGTAGATTTATTCCATAAGACCCTGGTTCACGTGGTCTTTGAGTGAAAATAACTCTCGTCGCAAGAAAAAACTCGCGCGTGTTTCCGCTGCGTTTTCTCTCGGCTCGATAATAATGCTAATCGAATGGAAATAATTGCAGCTTCGTACAAACAGCTCGTTCTTGTGCCTTTGGCTGGAGATAATCATTTTAATTAAACTATTCGAGTATGATTTAACGATCGCGCAATTGCGATTGAATTTTTAATAAAAAAGCGTCATATTTATTCACTATTTGACAGTTTTTCAAACATAAAAATATATAATATATAGTTGTAACGTAATTATAGTTATGAAATAATAATGTGTATGTAATTTGCAAATAATATTATTTTATATTTTAGTTTACGTTTAATATATTTTTTGTTTATAACACAAAGATTTAAAATAAATATACGTTTGTAAAATAAAATAAATTATGCTCGCGTAGAGTTTGATTATTGATCATCGATTATAGTTATTTTATAGTTTTTGATATATCGATAATATCGTTAACGAATAAAAGTGACTAGATTTCCTATTCAAGTTTTTTCTTATTCGAAGTTCATACATCATTAATTATTAATTAATTGGTATATATATAATTTCTAGCACATTCCTTAAATTTAAATTAAAAAATTATTTAAAACTTATATATTATATTAGAATTGAAATACATGCTGGAACATATACAATAGATTTCAAACGACAGTTATATTATTTAATAGATGCGCGCGTCTCTAATGTCTCATATCTTCGGAAAAAGTCGGGCGTGTTCGGTCAAGTTCGGGCATGCTTTCGGCTTTTCATTTACGCGTTCGTCATTATCTTCATCAATTATTAATCTTGCAATTTTATGGAACTAAATATTGATGCTTGCGGTTTGAATTCATTTTTTGTTCTTTCGCTTATTTATGAACTGTGAATGGCGAAAAATAAGACTTGTCTTTGCGCGTCTTGGCTATTTCGCTCGTATTTATTCCCTCGTTTGAATTCGAAGAAATTATCTGCTCGCATAAACGTCTACTTTTGCAGCAGATATAAAGCGAACACTATTATATGTAAATACTTGCGATAATCAACTTTTTAATAATTGAATTTTTAGCGTGTTATGTATTTTCGAGCGCAGAGAAAATGAAAGTATAATTTTCACGAAACGTCGATCGAATTAGAAGGTGAATCTCGCCTTCTCGTTTAAATACTGCTTTCACGAAGATAGATCGGAGGCTGATGCTATTTCGAGGGGAGGCCGACGGGTCATCGCGAGTAAAAAAGTGTGACGTTAATTAAAGGCTCGGCATAAATCACGGTGAACGCAGAAACGCTTTTCTTCGTGCAACCACCACGCATTTCCAAGTTTTGCCAAGTACTATACTCTCAGACGTGACAAGTATGTAATCAAGGGACGAGCGAGTGATGCATAACGCGTGACTATTCGAACCGAGTCTTGGAAATACCTGGATGGATTACGCCTCGTAATTGAAATGCTGTTAGCTTCAGAATTTTTCTATTCGACTCGAGATGTACGTTCTTATCCGTAAGTCATTAGACGTTAAAGTTAATGCTGAAACTATCATTGTATCCAAATATTTCGTCTTTTATACATATATCTTACATATATATAAATATGAAATGTACTTGTGACGTAATTAAGATAAAGATGTTTTTAGTTATGTCTTGCTTCGTCTCTTGCAAAACTTCAATTTTGCATATCGATTATTTTGATAGTATTGACCCTCAAAAAATGTCCTACGAATATGTTAATATTTTCTATAAAGAATAATTCATTATGAATATATCGCTATTGATGCTCCATCTTTTTTAAAATTTTGTAAGATCGTGCATTTGGATGAATTTTCAAAAAATTAACGTCAGATGTAATATTATTGTATGCAATGCAATATTTAAAAGAGAAAAAATTAAAAATTTATTAAATATGTAATTTAACAAATTTACATTTCAAATTATATGATAAATTCTCGCAGTTATGGAAATGGTGATTTATGAGTTGGCGTGTAAATAAAAATCTCACCGTTGAAAAAGTCTTGTGTGTCACGTGTAGAACAAAGGTAGCCGCCGCATAGAAGAAGGTCGTTCTATATTTGGAAAGATTTGCAACGAATGACACACTTTGAACTGTTGGAATTCAACTGAATGACCGTTATTGCGAACAGCAGTATTGTTCCTTCCGCTCGAAGCGAAACGTCCAGCTTCACTTATGAAAAACCACTTTCAAAGAGATTGATTATTAACGATGTAATAAAGTTGCGAAATTATATATATATATTTTTATATTATTATATTACACGCAACGACACGTTGAATTTTGACATATATGCGATCATAAAATAAAATATATACTTATCATTTCGTCCTACAATCATAGGCTATTTATATTAATTGTTTTATAAAACGAAAAAAGAATTAAAAATTAGGTATGAAACGTTAACCGCCGTAATTAACCTATTTCAGTTACCTAAGCACACTACTTGTATTAAAAAAATATTTTTGAAACTATTTAAACTGCATACAAAATAGTTGAGGAATCGGAATCGAATACGTTGATTTTATTGAAAATGGTATACAGAAGACGGGAAAGATGATCGTTGGCGGTAGCACGTGTGTAGCGAGGAAAACGGTGTTATTTAACGCTGCAGCTATTTCCAGGTGCGTACGTCGCCGGTGTCGAGTGGGTACTCACCGACGAACTACGACGCCACTCGAGCCAGCCTTTATACCACTTAATCTCCTTTCACCTAGTCCGTCGAAAACGAGTCATTTTTAGTGGCACTCCTTTTACTGCCATTTTCGACCTCCGTTTATCGTAGTCACGGGATTTTCAGTTTAATTCCGTGCATCTAGAGCGAGACCCGCTTCACGGATGATGTTGGTTAAACGTTTTGCCATTTTACGCGACTCTTTGATGAAAATCTACGTTTTTTCTATAAATAATTCGATAATATTTTGCTTCCGTTTGCGACATGTCGATAAATTTGAGCGAATTCGGAAAAGTTGCTTTGATAAGTTAAAAATTAATGTTATTTTTTTAACGAGCCAATATTATACGGATAAAACTTAAGTTTAAAATATTAATGGAAAGTTCGATAACTAGATGAAAAAAGAAATTAATAATGTTGTCATAATCTTAATAGTTAGAGAATGTTGGGTCCAGTGAAATAAAGATCGCATTAAATAGCATTTAATGGTATCAACATGTTCAAATTATCTTAATTTATATTAAAGATGGCGATATTTAAAAAAAATGAAATACTTTATTTTTATTGTTTTTATTTTTAATCATTATGGAAATTTAATAATTCTCTTTCTATTTATAAAATTCGCAGCTAGTTCAAAAAACTGAATCCTATTCCAAACGAGGAATCGTTAATTGAAGGAACAAAATGGACAAAAAACGAGCACGATTAAGATGATTATCTCGGTCGGTAAGAAATTAATGGGAGTGGGAATATGACGGAGACAAGAGCAAGAGCGCGTGCAACGAATTGAATCGTGGCGCTGTTTCCTTGCCGTTTGATTTATATTAACCGACTTTGTTCCCTCGCTGTGAATCTCTGAAACAACTGTGTCGCTTGAAATGTTTTGAATAAATCGCGCTATTTCGATAAAGAAAATATTTTTCCATCACGTAATTCGATATTGCATCATAACCCTCTTTCAATCTCGATCGTGCGTTTATATATATCTGCGTGGTAATTGTTAGGTTATGTTCGTTTTCTTTTTACACGATTCTCCACTCATTTGATATTTAGAAATTTTTTAAGTGATTTCTTTCAAAACTGCTTTTTATTAAAAACTTTTAAGGAAATGTACGAAAAAAATCTAAGATAATTCAATCATAAGTGAATAAACGAAACGATTCTTGTTCGCTTTCATTTGAGATGAGGTACATATAAAAAAGGATTTTAATATAAGAATAATATAATATTTCTCACTTTTGGAAAAGGTAAAGAAGAATGATAACACATATATATAACATGTTAATCGCATTTTCAACGTAAATAGTAATAAATTGAGATAAAAAACGAATATATCGATTTGAAACCGAACTGCTGTCGCATAAATTCGATTACTCGCGTAATATCTTACGACATTTGTGATAATTATGTCATTTGTTACAATATAATATTCGATCATCGATCGATGACGATATGATCGATTATGATAGATTATAATTCACTACGTTCCTTTTTCTTTTTTCTTTCTTTTTTTTCGTTGTACTAATTTTTGAAAATTTTCAAACTTAAATTTATCCATAATATCGGTTCTTTTCGTCTTTTTTGTTTAAAATTTTCGAGAATCGAGAGTTTGAGAATTTCGAAATGTTGACATTTATCTCGATGTCCGATCTCGAAATAGAGGATATCTGCAATTACGAGGGAGAATTGGATGGTAAAATAGATTTTCCCCGTCTTTTGGAAAGTTCGATCAGATTTCAGCGTGCAGGATACGATAGAATCGCGTACGATACGCGAAGTAGAAATAGCACAACGGAACCATTCTCCGAGAAGAAGAAGGTCGAGTAGTACGCGTATTTCATTGTGCATCCATTCCCTGGAGGGTTTACTGACAATGCGTTGATCAAACTTTAATAACTCGCCGCTAGAGTGCGAAAATTCTCAGAAAATTTTTTTCATTTCCTGAGGCATGCGCAGTATATATAACGAAAGATTATATTTCAAACGTTCTTCTGTACCGTTCAACCAAGAAAACGAATGATACATTTTCGTATCCTCCGTCCATTTAATTACATTAAATAATACATATATATATAAGTAGGTGCATCATTTTGTAAAAAAAAAATATTTTAAATATTACGTAAAATATAAATTAAATAAATATAAATATTTTATGACTTCGATCTCATTATAAAACGTAGTTTCATTGAGTCATGTTCTTTAACATGAAATTAAAGATAAAGAAAAAGGTAAATTCGTTGTTTCTTTTCGTTGACGATCTATCGGTTTCTTTAAATCCCGATTCTTAGCGGATGCGGTCTAAAATCCGAAACATTATTAACGTTGAAATTGCGCTTCGAGGCATGTCGTGACCTGCTTTCAGAAAAGGTTAATCCAGCTGTGCTTAGTTTTTAAGCTCCGACTTACTGCTATACCTTTAAGAGACGGAATAACCTTTGCATTCCAGCTGATCTTTCATGCAAATGGATGTACAGAGCGTCTGAATTTATGTACGAAAGTTTTATTCTCAAAAAGTATATGGATATTGAAAATTTTCGTTTGACCTTGATTTTTTTATTGAAGCGTTTCTGGCAATTTAAAAATTTACGAAAGTAAATTTTATATCATAATATTGCCATTTTTACAATTTTTAATCTAACGATCTTCATCGAAATAAAGTATAATTAATATTACACGCACTTTTGGCAATTTTTTTGAAATATATAAAATTGATTTGAAGCGATATGTATGATCCTTATTCGACCGGATCGATCGTCCTTCTACGATATTTTCCACCATATTTTCAAGAACGCTGTGGCGAGGTGAACGGGAAATCCGATTCTGCGACACCATTTCGATGTGCATATGTACGCTTCCTTGTGGATTAAACGTGGAGACACGTAAAATTACGCAATCTCGCGCAAAATTCGTCCAATTTCCGCGTTTCGAAATCCATCGAGAACACAGAATTTATGTCATTTTCGAAAAAAACATAACATGAACGTGATTTCTTGCGAGAAATTCATTATATTTGGTGTCCTCTCAATAATCGTGTAACAAAATATTTTCTTATCGAACGAACAGTGATCAACCTTGACTGAATTTACGCTTCGTGATTGGCTAACGTTTTTTTCGTTAATAAAAATGTCGCAACGAAAGGAAAATTTTTTGGGACACTTTCAATTAACGATGTTCGCGATTTATTGTTATTTACATTGACTATTTAAGAAAAGAATAATTTTTTGCAGTTTTAAATTATTATATTTAATTACATTATTCATATAAATCGAATCTGCAAATGAGGCGTATATTTAAAATGCATATCTCGAAATATTATCAGATACGTAGTTTCGATCGTAAAATGTGTACAATAAACTTCTAATTGTGCTTCTAATTTAATACTTTCAATAGTCAACTGGACTTAAATTTGCTAATTTTTTGAAAAAATCTAGAAATTTTGTTTCTAAATATTTTCAAATTCTGGGTGAAAAAAAAATTTCTACAACCAATTTGTACCGATTTCATCGAAATTCCAAAATGAAAAATCTCGAAATCGGAAGCATCCGCTTCAACCTCGCGATGGCATATCGAATATTCTAAAAACTGGTGTTATTTTTGTCGTAGGTTGCGCAGGACGCGATATTTACCCGGGAAGCTTGCGGTAAGTGCTCAAGAATTACTTATTCCGTTTTACATTACTGCGTCCATTCATCAACGTTTCTCGTTGATGAGTATATATGCTCGAAACATCCGTGCTTTTAGTCGCATCTTTTGAAACGGTATATTTTTCGACGACACAGTTCGAGGGATTGAAATACGAGTTATAATTTATTTTTATCTCGTCGTAATGATATTTAAATTTTAATTACCAAAGGTTAAAATCGATATTTTTAATGGAGTGGTAAAATAATTTTCAAGAATTACCTCCTTTCTTAAATAGGAAGGAAAATGGACGTGACTGAATGTAAACAGTGTGCCGAGCAATAATAATAGTCGAGCTGGATTATAGAAATTTTAATAAGCATCCTTTCACTGAACTTGAAATATATTGTTGGGAATATCATTTCGAACAACTTTCTTCTTTACGCGTTAGTTTTCATAAGTGACACTGGTAACAAATGCATAAAATTGAATACAATTTTTTACAAATAATTAAAGCCGATTTTATGAAAGAAAAGACTGCTTAAAATAATATTTTCCAAATTCTAAAGCAACGAAGAGAGAGCTGATTCATGGATTGATCTTTTCAATTTTTATCTCAAAAATCTCAAATATGAGATTATAAACCTCCCTAATTTAAAAATCACGATATACGTATAGTGGACACGTCATGTACACATAAAAGTGAATCATTATCTATCTATCTTCTATATCCTGTCTCAACAAGATCTTTTAAATTCCCATTAAATACATATTTATATTCGCTCATTCTCGTTTACGATGTTTAACAAGAAACAAGTGTTACGTAAAGGTCGTGTAGATAATTAATAACCACAAGAACGTAAACTCTAAATCCGTAAACTATACGCCATAAATATCCTTAATTGATCGATTTACGAACGCAGCATGCGTCGAAAGTTCGATATAATAGTTGAAAGAGTGGGGATAGCAAAAGGAGCGAGAAGGAAGGAGGAAAAAAGAGGAAGGAAAAAAGATGGACGAGTCGGAGAACTCCGGTCGATAATTCGTAGGTTTATATTCGTCTGCAGTCGCTGCATCGGTCGTGAAAAATTTATTCGTCTAGCTCTCGTAACGTTTTTACAGTTGGACAGGTTCTACCAAATAATTCGTCTCGCGCTTAAATAATATATCGCGATTCTGGACTCGCCTCTCTTAGTAAGACTGTGTCTACGTACCCTATGACCGTAAAATGACAATTTTATTACGGTCTTTCCAGACGGCCACCTAATACACTCGTAGCTGTGCTTTCGTGGAAAATATTTTTCGACATAAAAATGTTTTACGGGCACCGTGTTTCTCTGGAGATAGTTTTAAATTGAAAAATACGCTAATAAGAAGTTTGCGTTAAATATAAAACTTTAATGCGTTTCATTAAATTTATTTAACATACGTCTAAAATATATCGTACAAGAAACGAGATAATACATCATTTTGATGAAACGTTTTATCGTTTATATACGTGAATTAGTTTTTAAATTTCTACAATACAATCTAAATAAATAACTATTTATTTCGATTGTTGTTAATTAATGAAGGAAAGAGGAGACAAAAGTTTCTTAATATATATATATATATACATATATGTTCAAAAGAAAGAAAGAAATATCCACTATAATAGCGATAGAGTTAATTTTCATGAAGCGCGTGTAAATTTTTCGTTGACGGAAGATCAAACAGAGTCTAGTTCTCCAACCCAGCTTTCAAAAAATGAAAGAAGGAGGGAAAAAAGAGAAAAACTATAACTTTGCTTGCCGACCAAACTCAGTCCGCCTTCCTTTTCATCGAGCAAGGGACGCGATCTTCGTATCTCTTCGAGAGGTGTTTGCTGAGCAAAGATTATGATAAAGCAACTCGGTAATGTTGACGTTGCCTCGTTGCACTGGACCCAGCAGAGTTTGCCGTTCACGGATAACGAGTTAAACACGATAACGCTTTACCGTGACGCCGACGATGATAAGTAAATTAGAAAGAAGGCGGTGGTACATGGCAAAATTAATTATTTTTTTTCAAGTTTAGTTATTCCATTAAATTTTTTGTCCATATCCAGGTATACAGATAGGATCGATTTGCATCGATTCGGATCAAGATTAATGAATTTTTTTTAATTAATTTGTTGTAATCCTTTCGATATATTGTTGCAAAATTTTTTTATATCGAAACAAAGACAGCTAAGATATTTGTATATAAGATTATTTCAAGGTTTTTATCAGAGCAAATATTTTTTCTATTAGTATTTTTTTTTTTTGTAAAGTTTTTCGTTTTTAATTTAACTTTCTTTCCATGCTGTTTAATATTCTTTAACGCGGATCGACGTACCATCGTCGAAATTCGATCGAGCAGGTGTACATCTATGGTGTGATCGCACATAGTTGGGATCATAAGGAGGGCTAGCTGCACTAGTCTGGAGCCTTAAGCGCTTCTACGTGACTTTTGTTCCAGATTGTGGCACGTTTCCTTGTATTCTGTTATTTCTCCCCTTATTAGGTCTTACTTAAAAGTTGTGCTTTATCTTTCTAACTAGATTGTTGCTGTTCTTCATTTTTTAACGACACGTATAATAATCAATTTAACGATCAATGGTGAGAAAATTGGTGAAAATATGTCCCCGTTACTTCTTAAAATTAGAAAAATTAATTTGCAAAATAATTATTCGGACTTAATAATTAATAACTTAATTATCCATGAAATTAATGATTCTTTGAAGATTTCAGTTCAGATATATAATTCTTTTTAATTCGAACGGTGTCAAAAATGAATTTGAAAGATCCTCGATTGTCCGAAATCTGGACGGAGAAAATAGAAAAGAAGCGATATTCTGAATGAGAATCGAAAGGAAAAGATGACTGTTTCGAAACGTGGCTTCAAAAGCCGTGTATCATTTTCCTATTAATCAGAGCGTTAACCGATTGTACGCGTCGAGAAGGTCTAAGGAAGTATGCTAATAGCAAGGATAAACGCGATATCGTGGAAAATAATATTTATATACACGAATAATGTGATTTGGAGACGCCATTTTATTCGTGAAATTTTATAGGTTATGTATGCTCGGATACATCCGCACGAGCGACAATGGTGAGAGGAACGCGTAGAAGATCGTCAATTCGATTATTTTTTAAACGCACGGTGTATTGGCGATACAAAGCGAAGAGATTAATCGTTTCGCCACAAAAGACGACGGTGCTTGGAAAAGAAGCGCAATTACCGTGGCGCTGCGTCTTTAATTAGAAACTATGCTAACAATAACATCGTGACTCGACTAAATCGTTGAAATTAAGAAAATTTGCACGTAGGCGAATCGCTCGTGCCTCTCTTTTAGATTTTAATGCCTTGTTTGTTAGCCGTATACCAAGCAGTGAACAATCGGAGGAACGAGTGTTTCCATTCGTTCCCGCCATTGATTTGGCGAAAGTGGACGAAATTTCCCTCGAGACGCTTGGTCTGATGAAAGAATTGTGTTATACCAAGTCGAACATGTTAACTGAATTCAAATCAAGATTTTGAATTCGTGTTACAATGGTACGTGTGAATCGAAGGTATTTGAACCTCGTGTGTAATTTTTAATATTTATGCAGCCGTGTATTGTTTCGTTTAACTTTTGCTCTCGAAAGAATTTTTTTAACATTTTTTTCTACGAACAGCTTAATTAAAAACTGGATAAAAATTATGCTCAGCAGAGTATGGCCAGAGTAATTTTTTTAATTATTATTTTTGCTTTTTTATTTTTTAAATATTCAAATTGTTATATTTTATAATCGCATCAAAAACTTTCGACTTTGTTACAATCTTGAAATGATCTTGAAATTAATTTTTTTTTCTTGGCAATTAATGTATTTGAAACAAGATAATTGAATTACGGTGACCAATAATCTCGTTGCGTGATGCAATCTCTGTAACGGTGCTTCGTGTACTCATCGTTATTTGCTGGTTGACTGCGAATCCAAATGGTTTTCCGTCTGGTCATCCACCGATCAACTGTAAGGTTATTGGATTGGCATCTTAACTCGCCAGTAGAATTAATTCTAATGAACGTAACAATTGTTCTCAGTGACTCGGCAAAATGTTAAATTCCGATATAAAATAATCTCGATAAAACTATTAATATTTATAATTTTAACTGAAAATAATATCAATTAAAGTATTAATCGAATAAATGCGATATATTTTATTTTTCTCGCGCGTCGGTATTATTCGGTCGGTAACTTTCTCTCGTATTCGTTTCGACGAGTGACAATGATAAAACAGAAAGAGAGCGCGTTGATGTTCGATAAAATTATTAAATTCAATCGACGATACTCGCCGTTCAATTCCTTTCATCCCTGCGGTTATTTTAATCGCGAAGAATCGAGACGAGTCGGTGCAGCAGCAACGGTAAGTTGGCTCACAAGTCACGTTCTTCGTCTCGTCGTCCCATCTCTGACAATGCGGCTGGTAGGCGCAAGACAGGCGATACAGCCAATCGTCCCAACCAAGTAGCAACGCGTGACATGCTTCACTAGTTAACCGACTGTTGCTGCTCCATACGCTACTGCGCATCTTACGAGACCTTGGCAGTGAGCAGGAGTAAGAAAAACATGGCCGTATAGGGAATGTAGTCTGAACGTTAAAAGACATCGTGCAAAGTTAATTTGTAGAATATGAAATTAGAAGGAAAAGAAAGTATATCCATCTTTCGATGTTAAATCGAGAGTGTATTTTATAAAATAGTTTAGTAATTAATAGCGATACGATTGTCATTTGTACGTCATTTGGAGAAAGTGTATACGTATTTATTTCTGTATAAGCATTTCTTTAATTAGAACCTGCTAATTGAAATTAATTTTTAATTGTGTCTCTATATTTATTCGTTAGTAATTATATTTTTTATTTAATTTTGAAAGATGATTGGATGTAGAACATTAATTCTACTATATACGAAGAAGAAAATTTATATTTCTTTATGCTTAAGAATATTTTTTTCCAATTTCGACAAAATTCGATTTTTCTTTCCGTCTTCGGTTTCAATCCCGCGAAACGAACGATACGACTTCGACTCTGATTAACCGTGCGACCACACGTATGCGTTTACGTCTCGTTTTTCCAAACCTCGATCACGAGCCATCGCGACCGCCACTCTCCTGGAATTCTTTGTTCCGCGTTCACAACCTTCCGCACACTTCTCCTCCTCTTGGTACGGGTCAACGAACCGACCGAGCGAAACCGCTCGCGTTTGCTTTGAGATAATGGTATCGATCATCCTCGATATGGATAATACTAGAGCGTCTGATTAACGATACCTTCGCTCCTGTATTATCGATAGAGGGGGACGAAAAAGTACATGAAAAACTGTTTATTCGAGCGGAGATATCCGGTATAATTTTCTTTTAAATCGTTGTCGAAGAGAAAATGTTCATCGTGAATTTTTAAGATATTCATCGTTTAACTTGACGAGGAAATTCGGAAATTAATTACTAAACTTTTTTTCAATTTTTTCAAAATCAAATCATTCAATGCAAATATTGCGTAAATAACATAGAAAAGTAACAAATTATTTACGAAATGATATATAATAAAAAAAAATATAGTATCTTGTGTATAATAATATATTGCTTATAAAATATATTGTTTACGAAAAATTGTATATTTGACTGAAAAGAAAAGTTAGTGTTAAAATATCCTGCATGCGATCTATTTTCAAAGCACACTTCCGACTTGGTTCACTTTTCGAAGTACAAATTACGAGATTTGCAAAGAAACGAGTGTTGTACAAACTAGAGCAAACTAGAGTAGATCAAAGGCGCCGGTTAACCGAGTAGTAGTTAACCACTCGACTGGCAATCGGTCTCCCCTATAGAACCTTGACAGTGACAATCACCCATGCGAACTCACCCAAGCTATGTCTTTATAACACGGTGATTTCTCAACCGTATTAATTCCTCTTAATTGAGATATCTCATCTCGTATAACATTTTGAAAAGTATAATTTTTATCATTCTTGTGATATCTTTATTAAGAAAAATAAATTGGATTTGATTCCAAATGCACGTGGGATTTTCTAATCGTAATTTATATATTCTTCTGTGCTACGAAGCTTCTTCCACACATCTGGAGGATTATGTTATTTCTACCATTCTTGGAATGGTGGGGGGATCCTCTAAACCCAGTGAAGCGAATAATTTCACAAGCATGAATTTCTTTAAATGCTCGAGTTTTCTTTTCTTCTTCGCCTTCGCTAATTATTATTTTCTATTCCATCGTTAGCGAAGAAAAGTAAAACTAGAATTTTATATTTAGTTTATCATATTAGATTAAATTTTTGTAAACTTTTTTTTAAGTATAATTTAAACTATTTTATTGATTTATAATAATCTATATGTTATATGTTACATTAGTTTATAACAGTTTAAAGATTAATTCTTGTACACAATCGTGTATCATTTTAATATTCTTTTTTATATTTTTAACAAAATGTGTCGAATCCTCGTTCTTTAAATTTCACGTTTAAAAGATGTTTTTACGTAAATTTATATTCCGCAATTTTTAGAATTTATCGTTAAAAATATAAAAGAATTATTTACGAAAGAATGGACACAGAAGCTCGTAAAGCAATTAGTCGAGTCAAAGCAAGGTTTTGACGAAACGTAGAAAAGGCGATAGAGGTTAGACGTGCACAATCGCATGCACGCAACCGCACATATATCAATCGAACGCGACAAAGCGTGAGAGAAAGGTATAACGACTTAGCACGATGGACGAGCAGCCCAAGAAATTCTTCGTATCTTTTGTTCGTGCAACTTTTCCGCGAATCTCGTTCTCTCCTTTTTGCTTTGGCTCGAAAAACGTGAGGTCGTGTCTCGACGAAAATAAAATGTCTCGAAAGTTTTAGTCATCGAGAATTTTTCGCCTACCTCAAGCTGTTGCTTCTTGGCTGGAATCGACGCCATTTTCCTCCTATTATCGCCAATTGTATATTATAGTATTTGTTTCACTGCAAGTGGTGTTGGTTTAAAATAACCCAATTATGTACGCTGTTCGAGTATTCATTTGTTTTGCTGATATTTTTATCCCACGTGTGTGTGCCGATAGAACGTGTATGACTTAACGAGAGAACGAATAATGGAGGAATGAAACGAAATTAGAAATTTTCTACTATAAAATTAATTATGTTGATTTAATTCTCATTGCACAACGAAAATATTCCATATTCGAATTTCTTCAATGCTTAAATTTCTCTTCGTATTTTACTAATTATCCACGTTCGTCAACAGAAAATGAAAGAAGTGTCGTCGCTTATATAAGAATAAATATTGCACGGATATGCGATCGTTAATCGACACGAAGCATTATCTAATTAATTATACGATGGATTAACGGGTTAACAAATTAATTCAACGCGCGACATAATTTATTTTGCATTGTCCCGTAATTGGTGGGCCGAGTGAAAGAGAAAGCTTTCCGTGAATCGCGGCTCGGCGAAAAGGGAATGCAAATTATTCTCGGATCCTGCGCGCCTTATTTGTCACCGTTGCCGATAGATTAAGCCCCGGACACGGATCCAAATAACGTCCGCTAATCGAACGACAGTAAAAGGTTACGTCGTAACACCGTCTTCGAAAAATATTATTTCCCGACTGTGTAATTATTCACATTGTTACGCGACGATGACTTGCAGCCCGAATGCATTGAAAATAAGATCGTTAATGTATAATATACATTCATTTTTTAAATATGTAATGCTACACTTATTAAAGGGAATCGAGATCTAATCTAATCATTCGCAAATTTCTTTATATTTTCTTTATCTTTATTTGTTCTTTGTACATATTCAAAAAAGTTATTGTTTATTTATATATATATATATATATTTTGCAATAAATGTGTATAATACATGAATCACGACTAGTAAATTTTAATAAAACTGTAATTTAATTTAAGTCGGATAAATGGGGCAGATGTCGATTAAAATTCCATCAAACGTGGATACTCGATGACAAGCATGGTATTGTAAATTAGCGCGACGGATTTGCGCTTCGTAAAATTACCGGTTCAAGGACAGATGGAGGACGGACACTGTTTACGCGATACACCGCTTCTCTCGTGAATTGCACTAAAATAGCGTGACCGATCATTTCGTAACGATCTCGTTACCGTTAGTCGATCTCTCTTTCTTCGTAACTGTCGCGAATGTTATTCAAATATCATTCCGATGTAAAAATATTAGAAATATATGGAAAAGTATGAAGAAAAAACAAAAGAAATTGATTTTTATGGCACAAATAAAGAGAATAATTTAAAACACTTTTTTCTTCATTTTATACGTAGAAACTTGATAGTTCGATAAACTCTTCGTGTAAAAAAGTTAAATTGTCATAAGACGAATGTCACGTTTGTCATTTTGACAGAATTTCTTTCGTTGTGAAAAATAAATTAATAAATTAAGCGGGTTCTGGGTCTTCGATCCATGAGAGAATTTCTCTCGTTTGAGTTATAAAACGGAAAACTAATAATAATCATCCGTTCGTTTTGCGTCTCGTAAAAGAATTTCTTTCAATTTGGTTATAAATTTGCGACGTCGAGTCGTTCATTTTTTGATTTATTAACGAAATTTCTCTTTGGATTATACGAGTTGTGTGTATAATTTTGTGCATGCCGTATGTTACTTTTTTTATCCCTTTAGGAAATAAAAATATTTAATGAAAAGTTCAACACCTTAGGCGATCGAAGAGATTTAACGCGGTAATCGTGGCGACAAATTGTTGTGGTAGCAGCGAAATCTTTGGTTTGCATCACGCCTCTTTTCACACCATTCTGTATCGTCGTACGTGTCAGCTCGGCTACGGATTAAAAACTTGTTCCTTATCTTATTATCAGATACAAAGAACGAAAAATACGTTTTATCATCGATGTATTAATGGTAAGATAAGAGCTTCATCTGTGACGCACGTAAATATCCCGTAAATCATTGCTAGACAATGTACATCGTATGTGTGCAACTTATTAGCCAAAATCATTTGGAATCGTTAATATTATAATTCAAGAACCGAAAGTTAGGTTAGAATTTCATCATAAGGAAAAATTCGTTCTGTTAATTTTTCATCGATAATAAAATTGGGGAGAGATTTAGCATAGAGTATTCGTAACTTTCGAAGTTAATATAAATATTTTCGTGTCGTGTTATTATTTTTTAAAATAACATCATTGTAACGATGAAAGTAAAAAAAAAATTTAAGCCAATTACTTGGATTCTCTTCTTAATGAATAGACGTGCGTTATATTGTATATAGTATTCCGTATAATATGTGCTTATCGTAAAATAAATTAAACATAAATCACGTTTTATTAAATAAATAGTCTGAATAAATTACAATTTATTTTATCATCTCGGTAGATTCGATAATCGATACTTTGATTGAAAATTTTTGGCGTAATATTCTTTCTATTGCATCAAACTTCGAGACACATAGACTTCCTGTCGGGCGAATCGTTTCCTGATTCTAACTCGATACTCGTAATTGTATCGGCGAAAAGTTGTTCGGTTCCGTTTTGTCCGGATCCTTTGGCGGCACAGTTAAATCGATTTCCGATCCGTTTATCAGTTTTTCGTATTTTTCCCGATGCTTTACGAAGTCTTTTCGGGCCAACGAAAGATACCGCGATCGAACATACAGGGGTTGACCTATTTACCACAAACGTTTTATTTCGTCGAAATTCTTCTTGGAAATGAGAGATCTGGACCTGGATTCCATCCTCTTTAGAAACCAGAATCTAGATTGCAAAGAACGAAACAACCCATTCCTAGCGGTTCTTCAAAGAAACACGACACATTTTCGATAAGACTGGAACTGAAAACCGATGCACAATTGCGAAACGTGTCGATTACTCATAATCGTAGGTTAGGTTACTTTTCCTAACGATGTGTGGTAGACTCGTTGAATTACGGCCCGTATCACGTGACAATAGCGCTCGCATAGGCGAAACGAACTGTCATTTGTGTTTACCTACTGTTGGCAATGATGCATTGGTGCTTTTACCATACATGTTTGCTGCAATCTATATCGAAACTGTAAACGTTGCTTGATTAATAAGTCTTTCTGAATTTATTTTAGAATAATATTTTTGAATAAAAGTTGGATAACCTTAAGAATTAAAACAAAAATTTTTAGTGTTAAAAGAAGTGACGCGTTGAAAGAAATGAATCGTGATACGTGTATAGTGTTTCTATGATAAATGTGAAACTGAGGTTCATGATAAATGTGAGAATTTTATCTCTACTGTTAAGACGAGTCTCCGGGGAAATCAGTCAAGCGATTAATGTGATGTGCTACTCTAATTGACGAGATAAGCTTTTTTTATGAACAGTATATAGTGAAAATATTATTTTCATATTTGATTGATATTTCTGATTATATTAAAATATATATATTATTTTTAATATTCTCGTTATATATTTTTAATATTCTCGTTATATGATTATATCAAATTTTTAATATTATATTGACTGCTAGGATGTAATGTAAATTTACGTGTTTAGAAGATGATTAAATCAAAGAAATTATATATACGTATATACATGTATGTTTATAATTAGAAAACGTCAAATTTATTTCAATTTAATAACTTTTCTCATTTTTTTCATATCAATATTTTTAACATATTATTATTAAAAAATTTAGCCTGGATTAAACTTCGTATATTGAATAAAATAAACTTTAAAAAAATATTAGAATCAAAATTTCTTCAAAATCTATCGAATAAATTACAAAAATATCGATATTGTAAAACTTTAATGTGTTCTTTGCCTCGATGTATCGATAAATATCGATGACAATTTAATGCCGACATTTCGATGTTTATCATATTTCACCAACCCTACTCACACCACCTTTTCTGCCTCTAGGTCATTGCGATTCTCACGCTCTCTTTACGACATTTAACTGTACGTGCCGCTGACAGGAGAACGCGATAGCGTTCGTTCGTTTTCCGCCATTGCATCAAACCGCGGCGCGATAATAAATCGTGCTCGATCGAGATTTACGCTTACGTTTTCATCTCTCTATCTGCCCTCTATCCATTCAAACTGAAAAATATCGTAAATCGAACCGAACGGAAGATTGATTAAAGGTGTAATCGCACCGAAATAAATGCGACGGCTTTCGGGATTAACTCTTTTAACTAAATTTAATGTTACATATTAATGCAACGTAATAAGATAATACGTAGAATTATTCGTTATTTTCAGTTGTTGTAGTGTATATATTCGGCTCTAATATGAATTAAATTATTTTAAATTTCACATTAATTAAAAAATGAAAAAACAAAATATTTTATTTTTTATATTAGATAGATTAGTTTGTGTGTATTATAAAAAAGATTGATATCGTTCCGTTCATATTTGGCGCGTAAAGAATTCTATCTATGCGAGAATGAATTGGGTTAGCCGTTTCCCGATAAAACGGTAAAAACTTCCACAAAGTGATCTTTCTCATGTGATGACATTATTCACAGTATCAGGAAGAACGAATCTTCTTTACAATGGAATTCCATTTATCTTAATTCCATTTATTGGTACGAAATTTTCGAGTGTCTGGTTTTAATGAATTTTAAATAAGCTCCTATTACTTGAACCGATCGTTCTCTATTTATAAAAAGACCATAAAATAAATATGTAAGTTATTTATTCTCGTTTAAAAAGAATATGAACGAAAAAATATTTTAATAAAAACTTCTTACTATTTATTCATTACATTTATTCATTACTCGAGGTTATTTCGCGAATATATGTTCAGAAATCTTTATTTTTTATTTCCTACGATTTTAATTTTCAGCAAAAATAAAATAAAAACTTTGTGAATCAAACTGAGCTTATAACAAATAAATATCGCGGCGTGCGATGCCGACGTGCATCTGTTAACCAAGCACTATGTATTATTTTTTCCTTCTCTCGTACGCGCCATCTATCTTACGTAAACGTAACCCGCGCGCTTGCCGCGTTAGTTCTTCTATTTTTAGCCAAAGTTATGTCACGTTACCCTACGCGTAACGCGTACTTTCTTTTTCGATAAAACTCATTCAAAGTTTGCCCGCGTTTCGGCTATTTTTGAAACAGCGGAATCTCCAACAGCATTATCCATGACGAGAACCTTTTCAAGGAATTCTCTTTGAATGCGCGCGAAAGGATTCTGAAATAGGCGGGTTAAACTTTGGGCGAGTTTATCTAGAGAGTGAAAAAACGTTTCGAATAACGAAACATCTTTTCCTCTCCCAGACTATTCCTCGGGAAAAAGTCATCTGTGACCTTAAAACGTTCGTAATGTATATGCAATGTACTCAAAGGTTGGGATATATGCTTAATCAAGTGGTTAAAAAAATCTAAAGAAACTGTTATTGAAGGCATTGAAAAGTTTGGTGTAATAAAGAGACAATTTTATTTTATATATCATCATTATTTTATAATGATTTGTATCATTGAAATATTATTACTTCTAAATATATTATCCATTGTAATAATTGTAATAAAATAAATTGAATAAATAAATTACGTAAATTATCGAAAAATGTCTTTCTATTGGAATAATAAATTCAATTTATGATCATTTCGAACAATTATGCAAAAGTTCCAATCATTATTTAAATGTAATTATTCTTTTTTATAATTTTTTATAATTTAGTTTGAAGTGAATAATGAATACATAAAATATTATATATAAATATAATAACAGTTAGTGAAAATTAAGAAAAATTTTGCATATACTTTTGATAATATTTTCTGTAATATTTAGAAAAAGATTCTGATTTGACGTAATTTTGTGACTTTTAACGCGATAAATTAAGATTAGTAGTGCGGAAAAATACATCTTGATGCCTTTTTCTACGTTACATTCGAAATTGATGCGCGCGCAGTGCCGGTTAACTACCATTTGACGTTTGAACATCAGAGCTCATCGCATTGCGTTAAGTGCTTGCACGCGAATAAATTTAAACGTCAGTATAATAGAAACTAGAACATCATTACATTCGATTCTTTCGTTGAAAACTTATTTATTTATTTCTCTATCTACTTCTCTATCTGTTATCAAAGATTTTATAAAGTTAACTTGTATTAAAATTGTTAATGCACTTCATTTTTAAATTTTCTCAATTAATGAATAGAATTAATGAATAATTCAAGACAATACAAATTTAAGAAATTAATCTATTTTACAAAAAATGTAAATGAGATTATTTTTTTAATCTTTATGTAATTAATAATATTATGTATGAATAAAATTAATTATTTAAACTATATCTATATTATGGTCATATAAATTATATAATGTATAGATTTTCTTTGAATTTATACGAAATTTGATAATATGCTTCTATTGAAAATATTTCACTATTATGTATAAATATTTTACTATTGTTTTTAATCCATATAAGAATAAGGAATAAAAAAATATACATTTTTATTAATTCTAAGATAACTTATGATGTCACTATTTAATTTAAAAAGAATAATTAATTAAAAAAAAATAAATAGGATTTTTCAATTAATATACATGATTTCATTATATTTTTTAATGTAATTGCACGAAAAAAAATTTCATTCAATTTAATATTCTTTTCATCTTCGTTTCTTCTTTCAGTTGGAATTAACAATATTATAAAATTTACTATTAAAAAATATGAATTATTCATTATTATGTATTCAATGTAAATTTTGTAAAAATTCTGGAAATATCTTTTTACGTTTATTTTGAATAATAATTAAAATAATAATTGTAATTGTAAAAATTCTATTATTTTTCTATTTGATTGAAATGAATTAAAAAATTTTCAAATAAATTAACACGCAGATATTTCAACTAAAATCATCGTGGAAAAATTTCATCGTGGAATATCGGTCGTAGACTTAGATCACAAGAATCGAAAAATCTTGTCGCGGTTGCCTGACTGCTTGTAAAGCTAATGGAAATGTGCCAAAACCTGTGCTAATGCGAGACCGATTCGTGAACTAGGCCGACAGACATTATCTTTAGTAATTAAAATCCCTGCAATCCAGCTCCAACCAGTTGTTCATTACATCAAAAAGAAACTTTACTCCTTCATTTTACGTAAATTAAAAATGGAAACAAGGTTGAATAAATTCATCATTCATTTATACCGTAATATTTTCCATAATTAAAAGAAGAAATTAATCATTATTTCTAGTGATTATTGTTCAAAATTTATTCAAATAGGCATGGATAGTGATCAAATCGATATAATATTGATGGTATTCACACTATATTCGTTATTAAAATATTTAATTACAAACGTAGAATATTATAATACATATATGACTGTATGATTCCCCTATGCTTTATAATATAGTGTTTAACGGATGAACATTATAAAACTGAACGTAATGCTGTGGTGGACGTTATGTTACGTTCATTGTTTTGATTCGCTTGACCTCGGCTTAGACTCGACTTTGTTGACCAATGAGATGAGAGGCGAGATGACAACAAACCATAAAATGGTAAGTCAACCAGCTATATGTTATTCGGAAAAGAACAGAAAATAAATATTCTTTCACTTTGTCATCAAACGAACGCAGATAAAGTTTTATGGCTTTTCGTTTTCATGGATTCTTTAATAAATAAAGAAGAGGGGATTGCTTTTTTTCGAATTAAAATTGTATTTAGAATTATTTTTCTATATCGATATTTCTTATTTTAAAACGAAGCATTAAATTAATATTATTCTAACTTAAAAATTATTAGATGCAATATTAAATAACTTGACTTGATATATATATGTGAGCAAATGGGTTTTTGAAAATTGGTTATTTATGTTATTTGATTTCGGCTCATTTCATTGTGTTTATCAAGGAATAATCATTGAGTAATTAAAATTAATACAAATATAGTCATGTTTGATATCGTACGAATTTCAATAATAACACTAATTCAATAAAAACATTATTTTGTAATAATGTAATAGTAAACAAAAAAAATTTTATTTTTCTTTTTGCCAATAATTCGATAATGTCAAAATATAATAATTGATTATTTCGTAACAATTAAATCTTTATGAATCATAAATGATATCGATAATGTTTGCTTTAAATTAGCAATTTTAGAAATTGGTAGGAATATCTAGTAGTCAGATACTGGACATTATTTTGTTTCATTGTATTTATATTTTTTTTGAGATATCTCCGGAGATATCGATATCTATTTGATACTTTATGCATCCATAATGATATCTATTTAATCTCTTTAGAAATTACAAATACTTATATTAATAGAAATATCTTTACATGAATCTTAAACTTAAAATTAGTTACATTTTATTTACAATTAAGCTGAAGAGATATTAAGATATTATTGATAATTCATGTGTTCTTAAAAATCAGAAACGTGATAATTAAAAAGCGGAATCGATTAAAAGATATTATTTTATACTATTTCTTAGTAATAATATTTAATCTTATTAATGATGTCTTATCTAATAATAAATAAATTTATTAAAATTAATAAATTATAGGAGATCGAATATTCATTTAAATATCGAATTAATATCTATCAATAAATTAGTCAATAGAATTTATTACCAGTATCATTTTTAATAATAAACTAAACTATAATCAATATAACGGAAATCAATATAAATTTGCTCTTCCTTATACTAAATGTGAACCATGAGTGAAGCAGCATCGAAATTAATAGGCTACTATTATTTGATCCAATGAATCGACTAAATATTCGGTTGGTTCGTATCTGGTACAACAGGCTGTCTTCGAAACGAAAAGAATAGACGATTTGGTGACGCACCATTTACCATGAGGGACATTTTCGATTTGAGCATTCGTTCGAGCGACAGTAGACTTCGATGACATTTGAAATTAGGGTCATCGATGCTTCCTTGTTAGCTCCACCCTGAATTTCATCGATAGCAAGGACAACCGGAAACATTTGGTTACGTTATTGCTTATGATTGGAACATTTGCATTTTAAAAAGTAATAAGAATTGATGCGTGAAACGTTCTGACGAGTCGTAGTTTTTATTGTTTATTTGTTCCTAGAATAATAGATTTTATTAATTCTTAATTTTTTAAACAAATTTTTTGTTTTTAATGAAATTTAATGAGCATAACAACATAAACAATTTTTTCTGATATTTATTTTCTGAAATATAACTTTTACAAGTTTTTTTTTTTTTAAATAACTCTCTAATGGAAAAATAGAACAAAAATTGGAATTATATAAATTCAACTCAAAATTTACTATCACATTTGAAAAGAAATTTTTAGGTAAGATTATATTCAAAACTTGACGAAATATTAAAGTTTCATCGTTTTGAAAAAAAATCGGCAAAAATATTGTTTCTTATATTTTATGCTCTATATATACAAAAATTTTCATTCAAAATTTGAAATCTTAGATTATGAATTTTTTTATAAAATAATGTACGAAAACTTTTGTCTCTCACTGTACATATATCGAAATATATATTAACTTGCTTCTCCTCGCAACAGAAGTTACCAGTTTTTTGTTCGAGAGAAAAAAAATTTTTTGAGTCGATGCCAAACACGGGAATAAAATAGTAAGTTCATATTCGTTATTCATCTCTTGATGATACCTATATGCATGCCAAATTTTACCCTTCGTCGAAATCACGAGAAAAAGATGAGAGCGGCCATTGTTCGAAAATGAAAAGGAGGATGAGTATCGAATCAGTAACTTCGAAAAATTGTGGATTGCAAAAAGTTTTTACTTTAGAGTAATGCTATAATCTTTAGTCAATGATATTTATTCATCTTGATATAATTACATTGCAATATTTTACAAAAATATTAGAGTGATTTAATTATTTAAATCTCAGTACTATCTTGAATAGTTTAGGAAATTTCAATCGTTAAATTTCTTTGAAACAAGTTTTTATTTGTGTTTATTGAAAATAATTTTATATATTTTGAATTAAAATTTTGTACATTAAATTAGATACTACTTAAATATTTTATAATTTTTTCAAATTTTTTTCAAAGTTTAGAATAATAAGAAATGAACCCTGAAAATAAAATAATATGACTATTTACAGAAAGGTAATATTATTAATCATGGGGATAAAATGATGGTAATCTTTTTCATTTTTCATAAATCCATTATAAATCATTTCATAAATCATTTAAGAAATTCAAAATGTATATAGAATGTTATAAATTTTCATATCAATGGTCAAAAAAACTAACTATATCGCGAAGATAATTTTATGTGCATGAGTTTATAATTTCATTAGAAATACAACTTATATACCCGCTATCGTCGAGTATTCAATAATAGAACAACTATTCTAATCTAATCTATGCATAGACAAATCATTATGTACAAAAATAGAATTATCGATATTTAAATGGCTGCACTACTTTTAAAGTTTATTGACGAGAAAAATATCCTACATAAGAAAATCCCTTATTGCTTTGTATCCCAAGTTATTTGAACATTACAAAAGAGAATCAAACTCAAAATAGAGAATACTGTTTTAGAATATTATCGCAACACTGTTAAATAGCAAGGCGGAACGTAACTTTCATCGAACCAACGATACCCGATCCCATCGAAATACCGCAAGTCTTCTCGTCCCCTCGATTTTCGAATATTTGGCCGCGGTCCAAGCTTTTCTCATCAGACGAAGCAGCGTTCCGAGTCACGACATCGAATACGTATTAATGGACAAACCTCATCAACGGTCCGTTAAAGATGCGTTTAACGAACGCCGACACCGACTTTTCTTCCAACACTGTCTCTACAGCTCATAAATCCAACCAACTAACCCAAGCTACAGATATTCGAAAACGCCTTCTGTAATTGGTTCGATGTGCGCATGCGCGATACACGTTTTTATCACGTATACTTACGATTGTGCATCGTATTTATCTTGTTAATAATTTTCCTATAGAGATATTACGAAAAATATACGAAAAATTAGTTTCTTTTAAGCTATGTACTTGATTTCTTTAATTTATTTTTCGTAGGATTTTTTTGTAGGAAGCAAAATTTAATTAACTTCGATAATTGACTGAATAACGTTTTATGAATATAATAATTTTAGGTAAATAAAAGGTTATAGCAGTGCTTCCTATAGCAGAAATCTAAATTACTAAAATTTTCAATTAATCGTGAAGTAAGAGTGATTTTTTGATTATTTTTTCTATAAATGAAATAATAATAACTGAAAATTTTAAAAAATGTAATTACCGAGAATTTTATTTTATATTTATGCAAACGAATAATTTTTATTTTCTCGAAAATGGAAAATAATTTTAATTAGAGTGGAATATTTATTCTACTTTGAAAAAGTTAAAGCAAATTTTCCGTTATGATGATATGCATATCGAAATAGTTTGGATTTAATGATTACATTCCGCGAAATTCCGTTTATATATACTGTTGTTATGAAATATTACTATTATTCTATTTATTGTATATTATTACAATTTCTGAAATCTGGAATCTCATTTATATTGTAATTTGCTTTTCGGTTTATTTAATTTTTCTCTTATTTTTAAAAAAAGAAACTTTTATATATCTGCAAAATACGATGCAAAAATAAAAAATATCTCAATTTGAGTTTGAAAATTTAATAAAAAATTTTGATAATTAAATTTGATTTTTCTTATTTAAAAAAAAATAGAATTAATTATTTTTTTATCTTATATTTAATATATCTTATATAAAGTTATACAAATTTTATAATATTTTAATGAAATATCTATTAATTTTAAGATTGCATGCTAGATTTTTACTGCATTATGTGAAAATCCTATTCAAATATTTTTATCTTTCAATTAGTTCATATAGTAGAGGTTTTATTGATTCTTTACATCGGTCTTTTCTTCGCAAGATATGCTCGAACTATCAAGCGAACAATATCATTGAAATAATATATGTGTATATCTCTTGAATTTTCAATTTCTTTTCGTCTTTTATTAGCTGTCATTAGTCTACTCATCCATAACAATAATCAATAATCATGACGTAAGATTAAAATTTCATATCATGCATTATAATATGCTTGATCGATCTATTACGAGATTATGTTAAAACTAATATTGTATTCGATTTACGATTAAATATTTCTTGCGTAAAAATTAATATTTCTTTCGTCTAAGTAAAATTTCCACCAGCCATTATGTATTTGCTGACTCTGCTATAAGAAAGGACGGATTAATATCGCGCTTTATTGATTTCGTGTCACGCTAAACTGCTTTCTGTTGCCGATGGAAGCCATATTCCCGTGTCTTCTAGTCTCTTTGTGAAACGTATCTTATGGTTCACGGTCGTCGTTATCACGTGTACAGCAAAAAAAGTCAATCACACTCGTTTTTTACTATAATTTTTCAATCACTGAATTAAAATAAGTTAGCAATAAAGCAAACTTTCAGTAATTTGTCGAAAAATACTCGAAATAACAGTTTGCAACATCTATGATGCGGAGGTTATAAATTGTATACAAACGTGGGTTAATATTAAGTTGGCAGCATTGTTTTCGAATCTACTAGTAAGTTTATTATTACTAGCGGTAACTTGCATTTATGAGTCAAGATATAGTAAGGTTATAAATTAAACCCTTAGAACCCGGCATCGACTGATGTCAAGTGCTTATGTACTTAGGTACTTATGTACTTATGTACTTAGGGCTGTGTAAGTATTGCAATCTCTCTTCGAAGTTTCAGACCGTAGATATATCAAAATATTAATTCGTCGATTCTCCACGTCTTTGGATATGATTAATTTTATGTTTGGTTTAAATGTAGTGATTTTTGTCAATTTTGTAAATATCATTATTTTTTTAGAAAACTTTATTTTATAATTAAAACAAAATTTCATTTAAATACTCGAAAAACTAACAATTATTAATTAGAACTTTCTATAATTTTTTTAATAAATAATACGAAACGTTGGTAATATTTTTATCATCGGTCTCATAATGATGATCAATAAAATGATTCGTAAGAATCAAAACTGCTTTGATGCTAAAAATAAAATTTTATAAATGAGCTAGAAGATCGAAACATCATCGTCGAGGAGGCACGTCAAGATATATAAGAAAGATTCGTGGTCGGTTCAGAGGCGTTTGTAAGAGGAATGGAGAGGCGAGGTCGATATTCGAGGAATCCCTGCTCGGATCTGCAGCTCCTTATACCTACCTGTTCATGCATTATCTTCCGTTAACTCCGTGCATACCGTTATTCGTTCCTTTGCAACCACCAGCTGTACCGGTCGAGCTGGAATTCGCGTAGGCTTGATCTCCCACGATCGCGCGCGCGCCTTTACTCTTACTTTCGCCTAACGCAACGACCTGCTGTTCGAGCATAGAACGACACCATTTTTTTTCACCAATACCGACTGATCAAACATAATGTTTCTCGATGTTTCCTGATGCCACGACTCTCTTTTACGTTAAATCGAATAAAATACTACCCCCTTTTTTTTTCTTATAATTAAAAAATATTTTTGGGATAGTTGATTATTTTTCGAAATTCATTTCTGATCCACGATGAATTTTTTACTCGTATAAATATTTTACTATTTCTTACCGTGAATTTATTTATTTTACTTCGAGAGAAAAAAGATAGATTCAGGTTCACATCCTAGATTAAAAATGATCCAATCCGGGTCGTTTTTGACCCGTGCTTGAATGTAGATATAGTAGATATAACGTTGCTTTGAAAAATGCAGCTCGAGAACGGCTTTGTTGCCTTTTATGGATCGTCAGAGACGTACTATTCGGCTTCCTTTGTTCTCGAAAGAGACGAGAAAAAATACAAAAGAACGAGCCAAGGGGCTTGAAATGGCGGCAAATCATAAAGTAGTCGATAGAGCAACAACGTTTTTTTTTAGAGAAGAATAGAATCATATCTCGATTTGTGTCATTAAATGATACTGACAGATGTAAGAATTGATAGCTTCTTGCTTTCACTCGTTTTCTTCATCTTTCATTTTGCGGCTGATTTCGAAAAAATGGGTCTTTTACCAATCGTTAAATGTAAATGTATTGAAATAATTAATAATTATGGAAAATTTCATTATAAAACTTTCTATACGTAATTGCAAACAAAAGTAATTATACTTATTTCTCAAAAAAAAAAAATATATTACTCTCGTAGGTTGAAAAACGTTTGTTTTTTTGATTGCAGAACATGAAGTGAGAGAGTCGAGTTTTCATCAGGGATGAACTCCTGACGAGAGAGCAACGTCATCATTCGTCATGATGGAACCACCAGTTACAAGCAAAGTCCTGCGGGCTCCTAGCCTGAAGAGAGGTCAGGAGAACGTCAGGATTCAGGATAGGGTGAGTAAAATAGAAATTTTCATTCATCGAAGCTACGATATATATATATATGTGTAGATGATTATGAGAAAAATATATTTGAAATAAATCATTATTTTTCATACTTATCGTGGACGAAAAATTCGTAGAATTTTGTTTTATTTTCATGCGAGAAACTGCAGGAATTTCTTAAGTTGAGCCATATAATTCATAGTAGTCTTTGTTATTGTATCTCGATGTGCGCATGCGTCAGAATCATCCCCACCACTTTCTGAAACTTCGGTTTGCGTTTTTACACATTGTATCAGGAGAAAGAGCGAAACATCGATGTTCTTATTTCAGTTAAATTTATTATATTTCATTTTCAGTAAAGAATGAAAATAAATAATTGATAATTCACTATTATAATTTTATTGATATCATTTATTGTTATAGTGATATAGTGGACATTTCTTAAAAATAGTGTTTCCAAAGACTATTGACATGATAATTCAAGATATTTCACATATAATATACATATAATTTGATTTTCATTTCTTAAAAGATAATCATCTCTGACAGTTATGAATAAGTATCTATTAAAACTATCGTAAACCAAACGTCAATTACGAATAACGATATGAAGAAAGTTTTAAAGTATAAATAGAAAAACATTATAAAATGCTTTGATAGAACGTATTGTTATATTGATTCTAATATGTAGAAAAAAAAAATTCATTCGTTCATTCAAACGTTTTGTCTACAGTTTAATATATATTAAGATATATATTAAGATTGTAGTTGATCATGGCAAAAATATATACATGTAAACATTGTCGTGATGTGATGAATATCTTCCATGATCAACAACGCCATCTGGTCATTCTTAATTGTTCCTTTATAAAAACAAATAACGAGGATAAGTTTTTCTTAATTTGTCGTGAGGATGATCTTTTTTTTTTAGTTTTTTTTTAGTTTTGTTGCGTGAATAATAAGAAAGTCTGCTACTTCTTTAATAGATCCATGTAGTAATTGGTTTCAACCATGTTACATTGAAGTTTTCTTTGACTAGCCGGCGTGCCTAACGCGCGTTTGCTTCGTTGCCGTTTATGTGTTTGATGAATATATGTGCTTGATCTTTCTAAATCTACAAAGTTGGATTTTTTTTGCGATTCATAAAAATGCCAATTAAATTTTATGAACGTTATCTTAATAACGATTCAATTAAAAATTGGTATAAATTTAATGAATAGCGGCTATCAATATACAACTTGTAAGAATTCATAAATATTCATGTCATTGCATAAATGTTATTATGTATGATCTCTCTTCTTAATCTAGAATTTAATTTTTAAAAATTTTAACAGAATGTAATTAATTAAAAAATCTAATATCAATTAATATTTAATAAGAGTAATACGTAACGTATTACGAGATTTTGTTTAAAAGTACTTCAAATATCACACACGCTTTTTTTAAATTAACAATCATTGATAATTTTTACATGAGTTATAATGAAAGCTATAACTGTTTTACATAAAAGAATAGAAGAAAAGAATTTTTTTATATATATTCTAACAGAGAATATTTTTAGCTATTATTTTTGTAAAAGAAAAAAAATGTTTTAAATAATACATTAATATTTATGAATTTCAAAGCTTTGTTGTTTTCGATATATATTCCAAAGAAAAATATTTTTTCAAAGTCAAAGTTCAAAAATGAATATTTGGTCACGAATCGCTGTTTTCCAGACTAGTTATATATTGTGCAAATGTCAAAGAAGGAATTCTTGAAAAAAGCACGTGACGACACGAGCGACTCCATTCTAAAGCATGCCGGTATACGGTTGAACCATCGAAGACAATAGACGCAGTCCAGTTGTGACGATTTCTCGATACGTGCCGGATGCACATTATGCATCCCTGTCGATACAACCAAGTCTCAGATTGACGTCATTGCGATTTGCCTTTTTTCGAAAAGTCGACTCGATTTGCCGCGGTTCAATTTTGATCAACCGGTTTCTATATTCACAGATACACATACACACATAGTATTCGAATACTGCTACTGAAATATAAAACAATAAAAATATATATGTTAGATTTAAAAGATAATTCTTGTAAGATATAAAGATAATATCTTGATATAAAAATCTCAAGTGAATCAGATAATATTTACAAGAGTCATGAATCATTTCCTGCAAATATATATAGACATAAGAAAATCGCAAAAATATTATATTTATACATTACTTTATATTTTTACTTATTTGATTATTATCCATGTTCATATTTCCAATTAATTTTCGCGTGAAATTGATGTCTATAGTATATGCTATATTTTAATAATCTTCTATTTATTTCAAATAATAAATGCTTAATAAAATCAATGTGGATTTTATAATGGAATGTTGAAATTTATATCGTGTACGTGTATCTATTTTACAGTTATAACATAATCTTCGAAATTTGAATTTAACGTATGTACTTTCATTGTTTAACGTAGCAAGTATTCGAATACTTTCGCGTGTATATGTATTTCAGGTATGCGCAAACGTGGGCGTTGCGCATTGTACGTGCGCTGCAGTGCGCAGTGCCATGCGCACGCGTTGCACTTGCAGCCCGCATTCCGGGTTCGGTCGCTTCTCGAGGTCTCGTCATTCTTTGTGGAAAATTCACCGTTCGCTTCCACGCCACTTTCCCTCTCGGCCAACCTCTTCCTACTCGTGGATCGGATTACATACTTGCACACGTTGCTTTCGTTACATCAGTTCTTAATGTAACGTCTAATGATTTTTTTTTGTTTCGCCTCCATGTATCATCATAATCGACGACGAATTCTTTCTTGGTAGGGAATGATGGATTAAGAGAAAGAAAAATTTACTGTCACTAATTTTTCTGATAGTGATATCAATCTTTTTAAATGATAAGAATATTATATGTAAGGAAGTGGTAGTTATTTGCTTTTGAAATTTTCAATTTGAAACTTTCTGCGGTTGACGAAAGTTATTAGTTTCTATTCTATAAATAGTAATCGTTCGAACAAGTGGTCGCCGATAAATGGACAATCTTCTTTATCTTGTGAACAGTATTCGGAATGATTATGACTTTAGGCGCTCTCTATCAATTGAATCGTGTACTATACATGTATAGAGATTGAAATCAATGATAATGATCGAATCAATGATACGATTGAATTTGTAAGGCATTTAAATCAAAATATATAATTAAAAGAAAAATTAAAATTTTTTTTATATTATCATATACGTTTAATGTTACAAAGTAAGATGACTTAACTTAAAATTCAAAATTGAATTATGTGATATATATCTTATATATTACATATTATATGTATTTATTTCTCTTTCAATTTATCGAAAAACGAATTGAAATTTGTTGATATGGTTTAATTTGACTTAATGTTGTTAATTATTTTTTTTAGTAGATTATAAAAATAAAAGAAAACAAATAAAATATTTTTAATAGTTATGAAATTGAAATATGTAATATTTAATATTTGAAAATGAAAAGAATTTAAGACTATTCTTTAAAATTCAGAATGAATCGTATTTCAAATAATTAAAAAAAGATGAAATTCAAACTTTATGAATCCAGCTTTCGAAAGTACTGTTCTTTAAATCGCAAACGTTGAAAACGTTGTACGCCCACCCGAGCTCCAAAATCACAATTGTGTGTAAATGAACGTGTGGGTAGGCGGTTGAGAATTATCAGTTCTACTTCTCTGTCCTCGAGAACGTTTCGAAGCAATGGCTTTCATATTATTGACGGTTTCAGAAATTGGGTTAAAATTGTTTGCATTTGGCGGAAAATGTATATTTAGAATTTTATTTAAAATTATAAGTCGTTGATAAATTGAAATAATTAAAATTCGTATATTAATTTATTGAAATTTAAAATAACAAATATTTTGTAATTATTTTTGTAAATATATTTTGATATCATAACTATGAAAGAGAGAAGAATTTAATAATTCTTTTCACTATCGTTTTTTCTTTTAGCTTAGATGCAAAATTCTGAAGATTTAAATTATTTATGGAATTGTGATAATTATAGATCATATTATTATTTATTATATTTTAATATTCATTCGTTATAATATTTATAATATTTATTCATTGTATATTATTCGAATCCACTTAAATCGTTATTATTAGATGCATTTTCACATATTTATGAAAAATTTAAAATTGTATAAAAATGTAAAAAAATGCACATAATAAAAATAGATGTAAAATAAAGTGCATCAGAAACAAATTTAAATTTTATTCATTCGTAAAAATTTCAATCTACATAAACATTCGTACTCTCATTATTATTTGATATTTACTTCAAGTTTAGATATTGTAAAATTATCGAAATCAGGAGAAAAGAATAGAAAAATTATCGGATGTCGTCGCAAAAATTAAATTAACTTTGCGCGATCAGTTGTACCCCAACACCTTGCCATTGACCTTTCAAATAATTATGCGGTTTAAAGTAATCTTCTGCCCAAAAATCGTAACTTGAATCTCGAATTCGGAACTGGTTTCCCTCCGGCTGACCGAGACCTCGAGAAATTTATTCGAGATGCAGAACAAGTGCAATTTCGATGTAACTGATACGAATCTTTGACCCGTAGGTCGACAAACTTTAATCGAGCCACTCTCTCTTAAGAAGTCCAGTTTCTGAAAAATTATTTATTTCAACATCGAAACGTATCGATTGGAATTTTATTTTTCGAAAAGAAAATTTGCATCGAAACTGAAAATCCATTATTCGGAGATACAGATGTTGTGAGAATTGTTAGTGGTCTCAAAAATTAGAATTTCAGAAACAGATAATTCGAATGTAACGACAATTAATTTAAAATGTGACGATTAAATCGAGCTAAATTATATATAATTTTCATCCAGATTTTTCAAGAATATTTAATTCATGATAATATTTTAAATATAAATTGTGTACGCTAGAATAAATTAATAAATTAATATTAAGTATAGTAAACAAGAAAATATTGAATTTTCAAATTTAAATATGTAATATTTTTTATTCGTATATTTCTACTAGATGTTAAAATATTTTAAAAATTTGCATAAATTACAATAATGCTGACGCTGTGTCAAATTTGAAAATCATGTCTTGAAATTGCCTTATACGAAATACAAGTGTATGAGTAATAATATAAGTATTAAAAATATTTTAATAATCGTAAAAATACGTAATAAGCAAATGAAGAGTTTTATTCGAAAATTCAAACGTGATTTTTTCCAAAGTCACCAGTTTAAATAAAGTTTTTAAATAAACCTTCAAATTTACCGATTGGTGAAAAATGAGAGGGAGAGAAAAAAAAGAGAAGAAAAAATTCTTTATGTAATTTTAAATTTCTAAAAGTATATTGCGTGCTTTGAAAACTCGAATCTATTATTTCCAGGAATAACAATGCACGTTAAAACGAGCACTATTGTATTCTGCCATATATGTATCCGTGTATTTTAACTCGATTTGACGGCTGGATCATTCTTCACCCGATTTAGCAATCGACGATAATGCGATTAGACAAAAAAAAAAAAGAAAAAAAGTTAGATACGTTCGGATCTATCTATGCGAATTATTTTTACACTATTTTTACCTCGAAAGTTAACACATATCTGTTCTTAAGAGACATGTGAATTATAACATATATTAAATATACGTGTACATGTTTTTTACTACGTATTTTTACTTATTACTTATTTATACTGAATATGTACTAGATATCTAAAAAGATAATAAAGCTTTGATTATCGAATATAATGTCGTTAAAAGCGAACATTATAATTACTATAATGTGGTTTCTATTTATTTACAAAGAAATTATATTCTATTTATTAATAAGATTGTATATTATTCGTTATAAAGGTAGAATTCTATAGTAATCTAGCAAAAAATTTCGAACTCTAAATGGAATTTTAATACGATGCTTATGTATTCTTATAAGAAATAAAACATTTTTCATGAAAAATATATTTTATATTATATTATTATTCCATCGAACGAGCGATATTTTTTATTGCAATTCGAATTAATAAAATAAATCTTCGGTATTTCATTACAAGTTCGTGAAATATAGAGACCGAATTCGAAAAATCAAATATAAGAGCGAAAAGAGAATAGCGTGATAACAAGCAATTTTATTAATACCGATTTCAGACAAGTAATAAAAGCTTGTAGGAAAAAGAATAAAAAAGAACAAGATAGAGTGAAAGGGTTGATAGGGCGAACAAAGGTGTGTCCTTTATTAGCCATTAACCTCCGACGTAATAAAGCCTAAAAGCTTTTCCGAGACCACTGACAACAGTTGCTAAACATGTCGTGCTTTAAACAGTGTTTCTCAATTTATTCTCAATATTGGATCGATATTATTAAGATTGAAACTCGTCGAAAACATTTTTCGCTCTTCAATTTTTAGAAATTTATCTTTTCAGTTATATAATCGAACATGCTTAACTATAGTCAATATATTCGAAAACTATATTTAATAATCGTTCGATATTTTTATATTTATAAAATTAAATCCTAAAGTTCATTTTACGGTAATTTTTATTTCATTAAATTATTAAATTAATAAAATTATCAATTTTAATCAAGAAATGAATATACGAGTCCATCTTAAGTCAATTTCTAAATAAATACGCACGACCGATTGTCGATTTTAGTCGATAGTTACCGAATGTACACGATTGATCGTCGATGTTAGACGACAACTACCGAATACACACGATTGATGGTCGATGTTAGACGACAATTACCGAATACACACGATCAACCGTCAATTTTAATCTGCAGTACATATAGCAAGCAACTCAAAAAAAAAAAAAATTAATAGTTCATTTCGATACTTTTTAAATAAGTATTTAATCCTCGTGATTTCAAATCTCAGAAACACAAGTAGAATAGTGTATCGCAAAATTGGGATATGGAATGGGAATGTGTCGATTATTCAAAGAAATAGATGTTACGAGAATTGCTTTACACGTGCCTCAAAAACTGAAGTCCAGTTTTAGAAATTTAAAGTTCTAGAAAGATAACTTACGATAGTTAAACAACCAACTGCTCGAAATAATTGAAACATTCGAAATATTAGAATCGCTCGGTTTTTTTTTTCAGATTGTTTGAAATGAAACATATCTGGTAATCTATTGTCCACGATATATTACGAATAAATATATTAAATCACGCGATAAGAAGGTTGAGAAACGCTGCATTTCAGAATATGCATTTCATTCATCAATATTTCACTTCATTAATTCAAAATGCTTTTCCATTTAGAATCTGAAACAATGAATCATGAAAGATGAAAATATGAATGATAGATATTTGATATAATGAAAATTTAATAGATATTTAATGATATTTATTATTAAAATTTGAAAAATTTTCCATAAGTGATATATCGATATTTGGTATATTTTTAATTTTTTCTAAAGATTTACAAAAAATTATTTATTTCGTTCGTTATTTTTTTTTTTAATGACAGAAATATTGATCCAAATTTTAATCCAAATACAAAATTGTTATTTGATATGATGAATTATAATTGTACATACATATAAAATTGTAATTATTATATAGAAATTAAAAAGAATTTAACGAAATAAAATAAGAATATATTAATACATACATGTTTTAAAAACACGTGATATCTTTTTTCCTTACTATATATAAATAGAATAATATTTTCAATACCATTTCTCTTCAGACTTAATTAACAAATTACCACACATCTTGTTAAAATTTATGCATAATTGAATAATTCGTTTTGTTAGCTTAATCAATTTAATGAAAATTTTCGATTGTAAAGAAACTAATATATAATCGAAAATCGATTCTCGGTCGATAAATCAATATCAGAGAAATCAATTTACCATCGCGGAAGCGGAAGGAACGTTACCTCCGCACGACGGATGCGAAGATCAGTGATTGAATTAATTATTCGGCCTCTCCATTCTAGTCGCACGAGTTCGTTCTCTTTTCACGCTTCGAGTTCGTTGTCCGATCGAATGGTGAACTTGTCACGCATTGCACTTTGAGTATTTGTTGAATATTTCAATCGGAAGAATCTAGATTTTTATTCGATGCTATTTTCAAAATGATAAAAGACAGTTCGACGATTTTCTCTTAGACAGTTTAATTGTTGATGCAAATAATACGATTTCATTTCGATCAAAAATTTATTTTTTTCTTTTTATATCTTTACATTCGATATATTTTCGTTTTCATTGTTATATGTGAGTTATGAAAGTATTTCTAAACTTATATTTTCGAATTTAAAATTTTAATTTCTCTCAATTTCATTTGAATCATCCTATACATATATCATTGAATGATACAAAAAAAAAGGGAAGAATGAATTACAAAGCCCCATTGTACAATAATACAATAATCTTTTCATTGATAATAGTAACTATTGTGATTAATTTTCATGTTAGATCATTTTTGATTTAACAATAAAAAGATAAAGTAAAGAAAAATTAGATAAATTTTGATCTATTGGTGTGATTCATTTTTGATCATATCATACTCTGTGATTCATAATTCAAGAATTTATCACATTTACTCAAATAATAAACTTTTGATGCTTTCGTTTATTAATTTTTGACAACAGTTTATACAAATATTTTTTTAACGTTTTTTATATATAAATTCAATGTTTCTGATAGAGTTACTCTTGTAAAGGAAATTCGTAATATGAAATTTCGTAAGCAATCATATGTTAATCGACCACATTAAACATGGAATTTGAGTGAAAAACATTGATCGAATGACACGTTTAAACATGATGCGTACATTTTGTGGTAACGATTACCGATTAATAAAGTGCGTCAATTGTTTCTACTCTTCTCGTGTGAAGCATACCGGTGATGAATTGTATGTAAATTTCGACGAAATTACGACAGGTTTGGTGGTTTGTCGAATCGATATGCATCGACGAGCAACTTGATTACATCATATGACTAAATAACTCGCCGCTGTTTCTATGTAATTATATGTCAATGACGATATTGACAATTCTTTTATTTTATATATTGTCCATTAAAGAAAAAAAATGTATGTATTTCTTGAAGAATCCATAAAATAATTAGATTTCGATTTCAGAAACATTTAAGAAACAATATTTTATAACTGTAGTTACTGTTGTTCCATGCATTTGTTATGCTCTAAAAACAAGAAATGTTTTAATATTTTTATAAAATATAAAATGTAGAATATAAAATATTACATATTATTGTTATATTATATTTTTCTAAAAATTCAAAAAAATTTGTTTTTTATAATTCTTGCAAAATATATCATTCTATCTTTGTAACTCGAATTACTCGATCTCTACAAATCGAAATTTATCTTTGTAAGTCAAATTTTATTTATTTCTATCTTATTTTTAAATTCGAATTATATTTCACAATTTGTTATATAATAATCGTGTTAATTCATATAAGACGTCCTCTGTACTAAACAACATACAAAAAGAATATGCACATCTCATATTAATATATGACACAATTACGCATTTTGTCTCGTTCTATGTTAAACTGTTTAAGAGAAATAGTATTATCGCAATTTTCATGATACATTTTTATTTCATTTACATTTAATTTCTCTTACTAACTTTTGTCGAGACGAAATCTTCACGGAACAAAAATTTCACTTCTTCCATAAGATTTGAGTTATCAAGTTTCCTAAGATTATGTCTAAATCTATTTCAATCGATGATAAGTTACGTACGCGAAACGATTCGATTGTTCTATTTCCAAAGATTGACGCGAGACGTCGCTTGTGCTTAGTGCGTAGCCCTCTATGTTCAACATCAGAAACGAAAAAATTAGATTCGCTTTTAACCGTCGCGAGTAGATTTTCAGACATACATATTCACCGTTCCGGTTCTCGCGATCCTTCGGTTGCATAGACCGTTTCAATCTGAACCCATTATCTCGCTTTCGGAGTTTTACTTTTTTTTCTTTCAATCGATAGCCTACAATTCTCAAATATAATCAGGCCAAATTCGAGTTATATTGTGAATCATTTTAATTTTAACTGTGTTTTTATGCTACATTCATTTTTTGTAATATCGAAATCTTATAATTCAATGTTAAGAATAACGTTATAGTGTTGATTTTTATGTGCGGATTCTAAAAAGATTTGTTTTTTATTAAATGTTGTCAATGGACCTTGAATGAGAGAAATAGTTACAGTAAGAAATTGAAATCCTTTCACAAATGTGGGTGGAAATTTTGTATTCGCTGTTTTTAACGAGTGCCCATATAGCATTCTATATTAACATAGATTGTTCGAGAACATTCTTCATGAGAAGGAAGTGTTATTATAGTAATAGTCTAAATAAAAATCGTGATTCATTAGTATTTAAATGTTTATTATAGAAAATAGATCTATACAGACATATACTTTCATATAACATATACTTTCAAAATTTATTATTCAAATTTTTTTTTAATATAATAATTAAAAGTTGGACAAAAATCAGAATTCAAAACAATTGATCATAATTTAAACTTTTTATTTTTTATAAATATAAAAAAGAACAATAATTAAAAGAAAAACAAGATTCAAAATAAATATATTATAGTTTTGCCATATGTCTCTTTGCTTTTGTTTTTCTTTAGCGTAGAAGGGCTCGTGCAGTTATTCAACTTCTATTGTATTGTGGTATCAAATTACGTGTCGAATACGAAGCAGGCGCGTGCGAGGATGCGCGTGTGAATGCACGAATCCGGGAGCTTGTTGAATTGAATGTTTTGAAAAGAACAGCATGATTGGTAGATAATGATGAGTAAGAGATCAGAAAGTCAGTAAGAGAGAGAAAGAGAACCAGTGACGAAGGATATTAGAATGTGCGAGATTTATAATGGTGTTTCATAATAGCAATGTTAGTAATTATATCAATTAAAACTTGTACAAAATATAGATATAATAATATATTCAATAGACAATATCATTAATAGTTTAAACATAATTATAAATTAATAATTATAAGTAAACATAAAAAAACAAATTCCAAAATGTATATTAAGGAACTGTATTACAAAATTATAAAATATTTATTATAAATATATTTCATGAATATTACAAAAATATTTGAAAAATTAATCCAGAAAAAGAGTTAGTTAGTATTTAAGATGAGTCTATTGAATATTAGTTCAATCATATAAAAACAATTAACTATTCAAATACTTTTATGACTTTCATAAAATATACGTTTATTACAAAACATTTTATTATCTTATGTATACTCTCAAATTTATTCCAAACTTTCTCTATGTAATACTTATTATCTATTTATAATGCTAATGATATTTAAAAAAAAATTATATAATAGATGTATAATAGATATTACATTTCTACATTTTCTATGAAAATATCTTTTGCAAGAATAGCACGAAGGAGTCATAAAATTTTCAATTCATTCTCTCTTTTCGCGATTATAAATATTCGATTTTTAGAAATTTCAAAAAATTAAAAAAATCGTGTTGACTAAAAATCGTTCCTTCTTTCAATCTTCCTTTCTGAGATTTTTTTTTTCTTGAGATTATCTTTGTATCGCCAACAATTCATTTCGTCATAAATATTTGATGTTTTCACCGATACATTCAAATCGAACGAAAAATATTAGAATAATTATACAATACAAGTATTTTTTTCAAATTTTTGATGTTTTTTAACTAATAAATATCTTAGAAGAATTACATCCATCGCGCGTATATGAATTACATCAAAATTTTAATTAATTATCGTAAAAATGAACATAGACGAAGTGAGTTCATCGATTCAAAAGTAATTCAAGTTTTTTTTTTTTTTTTGTAAGTCAAAAGTACATATGATGAGTTACAAATATGGGACGAAATTGATAAAAAAAGTAGAAAACAGGAGGAAACGCAGGAAAAGAGAGGGAATCGAATGGGCATCAGCAATAAAGGTCTGGCAAGTGGCAGGTATATATTATACTCAAGAGTTCAATGGTGGGGATAACGTGATCGTGGCCAGAGGAGCAAACTGGAGAACACCTCAGTTCGGAGTCGAACGTCCTCCGTTGCTCTTCTTCTTTTATTTTTTCTGTTTTCTTTTTTCCTCTCTGATCGACTTATTAGTGGTAACGCGATTATCGGTGTGAGTAATTATCGTCGATTAAATTGACCCATTACGTAACTCAAATCCTTTCGAACACGGCATTCGTTTGACTTTTGGTTCAAATGGTTATACACAGTGGTATTTTCGAGTGGCAATGAAACCAATATCGTGAATATGTGAAACTATTTTGTTGGTTCGTTGAGAAAAAAAATATAAAATCACGAGAAAAGAGCGAATGATTCGTTCAGTTGTTGGTAAATGATTCTTCATATATGCACAGTGTGATGGATTGCTAATCTAGATACATAAAATTCGAGATAAACATTTTTTATATTTACCGTTTAATTCCAATTCTTCTTATATTAAAAATGAATAATTTTTAAGTAAATTATATATATAATTATATAGATTAATTTCTAATTAATAGATTTGTAGACTGTATATGTAATGATTTATTAAAATTGATTAAATTTGCAATTATAGTTACAATCAATCGTAAATATTATTTTGTTTGTCCTTGAATAGAATAAATTTTTCATTGGTAAATTACTTTTGAAGGAAAATATTAATAAGAAAATTATTATTGTTTAATCATTATGTAATTATTTAATCATTATAAATCCGAAAAATATATATATATCTCAATATAATAACATTAATGTATGTTAATTAAGTGACAAACATAAATATTATGTATGGGACAATTGAATATCATTTAAAAAAAATGAAATATTTTGACCTATGGCATCAGACAACAAACAAAATTTCTTACAAGCAATGAATTATCTAATTAACAATATTTTTATATAAAGTTGATATATATATATATTTTGAAATGTATTTCGATATAATTTTTGCGAATTTTTCCTGTGACATGAAAGAAATACATATTAAGAAACAACCGTATATTAATAATAGACCTTGAAATAGAATATTCTTTATAGTGTAGAAATTATATGAGGATTTATGTTATTATTTCATAGAATTATTTAACAAAATATCCGATTAAAATTCTATCATTTTAAGATATTTCTTTGATAAAAAAAATCGAATTAAGAGAAATTATTACGCTAAATATTTTATAATTATAAAATTAATCTTCTACATATTTTTGAAAGCTTTTTCTCATTCTTAAATGGAAACACTTTTTGATCGTATTAGTTCAATGCACAAGCATTATCCCATCCAAGATCAATTATGAAACAATACTAATACAACGGTAAAATATTTTTATTTTTAATCTTTTTTAATGAAATTTTTTCCTAAATATTTATATAGTTTTTTTGATTAAAATAAAACAAAACGATATATAATTTGAATCATATTTGTCTATTCAAAAAGTAATAATAATATCAAAATTTTTAATTATAAAATAAATAAATAATTCAAATTATATCGTATTTGATCTTATTTTATTTAGAGAAACTTTAAAAATATATTTGAAAAATTAAAGTTTTATTAAAGAAAAATTAAAAATAGAAAAATTTTACTATTACATTAATATTTTTTTATCGATGTTTTTTGAACGCTTCGACTTCTTGGGCTTCTTTCTCTTTCACTCGCTTTTTATATTCGGTAAAAAACGTAAATAAACTCCGAGCTTAGGTCGAACCATTATCTTCTAATGAAGGTAATTGCCAAACTTCGGTTCCAAACATATAGTTGTCCAGTATATTCGATTATGCTGTGTATATATACTGTGCTCACTATATCATAAAATGATGACAGTTATATAATTATTTTATAAATCTTTTGCAATAATAAAAATTAAAGAATTATTTATCAATCGCCAACATGACAAATACATTGGCAATTCTTCACATTGCGTCTCAAGCGTTGAAGGTGATTCGAACAACATTCGCGCGTTTATAACGTTCAAAATCATTGTCACGTACGCCAGTTGACTTAGACATGGTTAATTTACACACGTTCAGAGCACCATACAAATGTTTCGAACAGGTATTTACTTGTCGTGTCTTTGTCTCGTGCTCAATAAATATTAATAAAAATTTCTTTATCTCAGGAAGATAGTGAAATCGACAATCGAACAAACTCTGATCATAAATCATTAAATCAAATTTTCCAACTTTATATTATAACTAGAAATCATGCGATCGTTGTCTAGAACAAAAGTCAAAGTCATATAAACGCAACTTGTGTTTCGAAACGAACTTTAAAAAGAAACGATTATAAAGTGATTTCGTTAGCAAGGATACAGTGATAAAATAATTGTTGTGATTCATCATAGTCATCGAGGGAAAACGACAAGAAATGCAAGAATCCATGGACACGCGGTGATCGAGAAACACGCCTTGGACAAGAACGTGTTCGTAGGAGGAAAATAAAAATTGAGAAACAAGCGAATCCACTGAAAAAATGTCTTTGATAACGACAAAAAACAGTTCACCCGCGATGCGGGACAAGGAGAATATTCCAGCCTACGATGTATGTATACTACATTCGAAATTATTTTTTCTCGCGCCTACCCACCGCCATCTTGCTGTCACAAGTGCCACCTGTTCAATATTTCGCAATCGTTTCTTTCTTATATGCCGGTTTTAAAGGAGAAGATTAACTATATGGTGTTGGTTAGACATGCGAAGATAGTATAAATATTCACCGATATTTTTCTATAATAAATTTGTAATTACTATCGGTTGAAGTTGTTAAAATTTTTATTTATTTATTTATTTATTCATTTATGAGAATATAAAGCAAAATCAAGTATATAAATATATAATGAAAATCGACTGTTCAGTTTTGCTCCAGTTAAGTACTCGGTTTTGATCTATATAAAGTAATTTATTAAATATATCAAATATTTACATTTCAGGCAATAAAGAATTGCAAAGATTGTAAATATAGTTTAATATTATCTAGTTGAATATTAATCTAGTAGAATATCAATTTCTATTAATATAATAATAAAATTATTCAGAATTTTTTAATTTCTTTAAAAGAAAAATTATTATTTTGAGGTTAACTCGAATGCGTTGGCTGCATATGATAACTCTTATCTCGGAGAAATCCAGTTATAACCCACATTCTTTTATGCATTTGCATTTTTTTTTCTTTCTTTTATAAAAAAATCTAATCTATTCTATCATTACTACACATATATGTATCTATCGCTCGTAAATTAATAATATTGACGAGTAGTCGAATTCACGATATTTTTTTTTTGTCCTTATATAAACCAACATACAAGTTGATTTATTATTGATTTGTTGAAATATTAACATCGCTAGCATCGAAAAATATTGCAAGGTACAAGATGGTACTGCGATGTTGTTACGTCAGGGGCTGTATAACAAGATAGCCGCATTTTAATCGAAACATCGCGGGATTACGTAAACGCGTGTACTTCTGAACGTGAACGATCGTGGTCCACCGATAATATCGTTTTCTGGCGTCCATTCATGCTCTCGGAGTTAACAAGTAAGCCCACCTTGCACCGGATCGCGATTGCGCAATAATCAGGCGTAAAGTGATGCTTATTGCTCGATTATCGGAATTCATTCGCGGTTAATGCTTGCGAAGCAAATTAATTAATTAATCATGTTTTGCATAGTTTGATATCTCGTGTTACGTTGTATTATTCAAATGAATTATTTAACAATCGAAGTAATTTGTTAATTATATTGGAAAAGCTTCAAAAATATTTTTGCATTTTTGAGTGTAATATTATATCGACGATGACCATTCTTATTCATTAGCGAAAAATAACTCTTGAGAATAATTTTTACTCTTAATTTTACTCTCAAATACATACATAAAATAATTTTCAGTAAAACAAATGAGGAAAACTGCTATCAACTCTTAGAATATCAATCTCCCCGGATATCTGTTTTTGTGCGATCCTGCGACAATTAACGGAGCGCTGTTGCCATATTTATCATAATAAATACACGGTTGCGGTGTTAAAACTATTCTTCTTAGCAATTTTATCCGTATTCGGTGAAGAAAAATTGTACAACGCATATAATACACAAATCGAAAATGATACAAAAGAATACTTAGTCAATGCAAAAACTGACTATAATTTTAATAAGACGCTTCGATACGATATGCTGTTAAAGAAAATTTTAATTATTGTCCGCGATTTAATACCGTTTATATCCTTTGCAAATTACATTTCAACACTACCACGGTGCATTTCAGTCGACGTGAATGGAATTGTTAGCAGCCGTTGTAGATGTAAATTAACGTATTACGTACGCTGATAAATTATCGAAGTTATATGTGTAAATATTCCTTTATTTTTTTTTCATTGTTGTAATTTTTTTAAAGTTTATTATCGACTTCCTAGTTGAAAATATTTCATTGGTTGCCTTTTCGTTTTATCTTTTAAATTCGTAGTCTAATTTGTAATCGATATCAATCATAATTATATGATTGATAATAAGCAATTTTTTTATATTACAACTTTTACAAATAAAAATTTATAGGATATTCGTGCACGTATCTTTTTTAAGCATAATTTAAACTTTTTATAGTAACAATAATAATACATATAAACATAATTTTAATGATTTGTCCTCTTTCTCTTTAACTTTCATTTCAAATTCTTAATGGCAGATAATAAACTTCATTAATGTTAATTTGTTCATTTTTTCGTAAAACACGTGAGTTATATATAAAATCACACGTAAATAAAAAATTTTTTTTTTCATTAAAAATTAGAAAACAAATGCCATATATATTTGGAAATATATAAATATTTGGAAATAAATAAAAAAAATAAATTTTTAAATACGAGTTTATTTAACACAATTAAATTTATAACACGTACGTTCGAAATATCAAAGTAAAAAAAAAGACACACGTTGTGAAAGGATGGGCTTGTTTAATGGCGATCCAATTAACTACGGCATAATATGCCACGTGTCTAATTATTCTGTGATGTTGATAACGAAAGACCTATATTAAAGCGCATTGGATGTTTTGCATATGGTCTCTTTTACAACGACTCGTATATTTTCTTATCAATCGTGTGCTAATTGCATTCCCTTGTTGTTCGCCTTGTTTAAATAGTTGGATTAAAATTAACGTGAATATTAATGTTAAAACTTTATCTTTCTTAATAATTATAATAATTTTCTATATAGGTTAGATCGTCTTAGGCAGAGGTTAGGTTTAATCTTTTATTAACAAACGAATTAAATCATTTCTTTCGACGATGGATTTTTCATTATGAATTCAAAAATTGTAATAAATATATATTTTTTTTAATAATCGGCAATTATTAAAAATATACTTTATTAAATGTTAATTCAATTCAAAAAAATTATATTAAAAGTGCGATAAAAGTGTATTTATATACACGATTTTTTAAAATTAGGCAATTTTTTAATTTCTAAAAGAATACAAATTAGAAGTGGGAAAAAAAGCGCGATTAAAAAGATTAAAGATTTCGTTTGATAAAGAACGCCAATCATCTCACCTTGGTATGCTAAAGGTTAAAAAGCGCGTTCTATTGAAAAGCGGCGTGATAGCGCATTAATATCAGCTTAAAGCAGCCAGGCACCAACGATTTGCATCCATCTCACAGTTCCGCGTCTATTCATACACGTTGAAAAAATTTCTATTCCGCGCCTTTCCACCGATTCACGTGTTTAATTGCTATTTCCATTTCGCAAAAGAACCATTCAATTGCCTATACCTCTCCGATTTTACCGAAACTGTATTCAAATCGACGCTTGATAATCATGAAGTGTAGTATTGCACCAGTCCGTTAGACGATCATTTAACGTTAAATCTTTTCTCGCAATTTTCCTTTAGCTTCGATTAAAATCAAAATTATCGACAATTTATATCTATTTCTGAATGTTAAAATGTTCATCTTTTAAAAAAATAAAAGATTTTCTCCCAATACGGATGACCGATTAATAACTTTTAATAGCTATAATTAAAAATATACACGTACAAAGTAGGTAAAAAAATTAAAAAAAGATTTTTTTCGATTTTTTTTGTGGTTAAAAAATAATATAGTATACTTTCTAGGATAGTTCTTTTCACCAGCAGCGAGAAACATTGGAATAACACAGATATACCTGGTTACGATCACTTGCCTTTTTATCTCCGATGTCGTGCAACACGTCCATTTATTGAACGCACACGCAATTCGAGCTCTTCTTATTTCAAGCTCTTTCTTATTTTAACCTTTTTAACTGCTAAAATTGGTGAAATCGAGATATTATTATAACGAATATTAACTTTCTGATCTAAAAAAGATATCCGAATAAACGATAAAGACACGGTATTATAAATTACAACTATTTTAAAAATTATTGAAAAATTCGAACGTATAACTGAACAAAAAAATGTATTGCAATAATTAATCTGTCATCGATAAGAGACCTGATATCATTTGGAAGTATCGAGCATCAAAGTTATTAAGATTTAATATTAACTTATTTGAGTACAAGCTGTTTTAGAGTAAAATAATTTGGAATAAAAATTCCGAAAGCATGGCGAATCAAAAGATGACTATTAGTATTTCATACGTTATTTTGAAAGTTTAAATGAAGGATTGAGGATTATCGCTATTCGATTTATTATTATGACTTGCAACATTTGAATTGCAATGAGCTAATAACATTAATCTTCTAATCTAATTTACGTACACATTTTCCACGTGAAATTCTTATAATAACTTGACCTCGCTGTAAACAATAGACGATTATAAATTATAATTACAAAAATCATTGTAAGAACTTTAATTATTTAGCGAATAAAAAGCGGGACTAAAATAGACGAATTCGCTATATATTTAATACGAAATGCGGGTTGAAAAACGTATAACTCACTTATATAGTTTACACTCAGTCGTCAAGATTATCGCACTCCATATAGGACTCTATAAAATAAATTAAAACCATTACGGCATCGTCCCACAATACTGGCATTATCGGTCGTAGCACACATTTTCATAACTACTGGTTCCATTTCTATTCTTTTACCATTATAGTCTCTACTTTTTTCACATTGATTAATTTCCTGGAAATGATTCTTTAAACATTTTATACTAATTGTTTATATTTACGTATACGTAAGTACTTTCGTGAACTTGTCGAATTTTATTTTTCAAATATTTCTTATTCATTATACGTTCAGTAATAATGTACAATGTTACAATGGTTTGAGAATTTAAACTTCGGGATTTGTCGGAAAAATTCGGACGAGATCGGGTGAGATCGTGAAACGCCTGCATCGTTCGGAATCCCGAAACTGATATTCGTTATATATTCGAACTCTTCTCAAGTACAGTTATACCCTCATAAGTGGTAAGTTGGATTATAACAATTTGCTATCCTTACTCAACAGAGAAACGAACGTAAATTAATAAAATGTCCAATTCCAGATTCTTTTGTTGGCATTTAAAACATAATTAGGTAATTATAATTAGTGATCCTCTATCTTTTACCATAGAACAAGAATCGTGGTCAGCCAATTAATATATATATATATATACAATACTCGTTTCGATGAAGATGCAAGCTGTATTATTCAATCAATCACTTCTATATCGCAAACATTAACATAGTAATTACTTGCGGTATGGAAACTTTGGAACGGTTGGAGAAAAAAAGCCAATGTTACATAGATCGTGTTAAGTTGCAACGCAATCTGTCTTGTTCTGATCAGTAGTTGAAATAAATTGATCGGTACATCGAGATAACTAGCCGAACAGGTTATCTTGGAAGCATGCGTAAATTTCCGCGTCTGGTGTTCGTTTAACCAACCGTTGCGCACCTTAGTGCACCTTTGCAGGCCGTATCCGTCTTAGACATGCGTTCTTACTCGCTTGCAAGCTTATTCTTATTCTTCGCCGATGTGGTATAACTGTACCAGGGTGTGGCTTACACGCCGCGACGCGACGAGAACGAGACAGACGAGGGGAAAAACGGTTTTGCACGAAACTCGTAATAGCCCGTTAGATCGAACTGCTATGGCAACGCGTGTGTGCATGCACATAGAACCCCTCCGTGACTCGCGACCTTTTCCGTGTTGTCTGCTTTGTTTTTGTTTTGAATTCTCTGCACCTTCCGAATTGCTGATGGATTATTTTCATACGTAAAATAATCGTGATCATTTTTTCAATTTATACGTAATATATATAATTACAAAAATATTAAAATTTAAAAGAAAATTTATCTTAACCAAGAATTTTGATTTTAATTCTGTTTATTATTAATAAAGAAGATGGTAAGAATATTATCATACTCGATCCGTCCTCAATAAAACATACAACATAACGTAACTCGTTGTTTAATCTTAGTTTATAACTATTCCATGACTTCGTAAATAAAAGAATAAAAAAATATATCTCATATATCTACCCTCTTCTATACGTGTCATTAACAGGCAAACAATTGTTAGTTCCCGCTACGTAATAACAATCCCGGAAGCCTATTCTCTTCCATACATCCATCTAAATTCTTCCGATTCGAAACGGTCATTATCACCTTTCGATTCAGCATTGTTACAACAGAGAACAACTTTCCATTCGATGACAGGATAAAAATAGGCCTAGATGTCTATTCCCATTGCGAAATTTATATTCTCTTATTAGCGGCGAGCATCGGTAGCGATCACACGTGTACCGTCAATATCTGTTCCCTCTCGAACGAACGAGGCTCGATCGAGCTGCGGAAAGAAGGTCATTAACAAGCGCGCCACCTTTGGTGAAATAACTCGATGATAGGTTCCGCCGCGGGAGTGGAATATCCGATGGCAGTTCCTCGTTCGCAAGACACGAATAGGCTTTATCTGCCAGATCTTTTCTCGTGGATTATTCCTGATTCTCTCTTTGAAAACATCTTCACCGAGAGGATATCGCGTTCATCGCGCTCATTCGGCAGATTTATCGATTCGAGTATTATTCTTGGCTCGGAAAAATCGACCGATACCGATCGAGCATGGTTTCGGTCGGTATAGCGATTTATATATTTATATTATATTCGAACGTTTTCCACTTTTATTTTTGAGCTCTTTGAATATATGCTTCAAGTAAATCCAAGAATTTGAATAAATAGAACTGTATCCTTTAAGATTATAAATTCAATTTAATCTCAATACGTATTCAATATACCCATAAAGTATATATACTATATAAGTGTATTTCTATATATCGTTAAAAATATACTTTAAAATAATTGAAATTAATAATTTCTCGTAATTTTATAACGTGAAAAAAGATTAGATTACTTGAAATGTTTTAAAAAAGTAAATAATTGATAAATAAATATAATTTTAAAAATATTTAATTCATTTTATATATTTACTAAAACACATTTTAATCCGACTTGAAAATTATTCGAATCGCAATCTTATGGAAGTTTACGCGCGTAGCAAATTAATTAACCTTCCATTTCATTATTTAAAACAAGTTTAGCGATAAATATTTATCGCGAATAACCTTATTTTTGAAATCATCCTTCACCGTTTATCTCTCCATATAGATATGCTAAATACCAGATATTTTTGAAAATTTACCACAATCTTTGTTCTGGTATCGAGGATTTTTATTAATAATATTTTTCATACTTTTCATTCATTTTGAACAATATTTAAGTATTAATGTATTTTTTGCGTTTTCATTTTATTGGAATAATGATTTATTTATTCATTTATTTATTATAAGAAAAAATAGGATAAAAATTACAATAGCTTAAAAATAAAATTTCTAGAAATATTAACCGAATCAAAAAGATTTAATAACAATAATATAAATATCCCAATTGAGGCAGAATGTTTAAGAATAATATTTACAGGACATCGATATATTTTTATATTTTTTTGAAGAAAGAGATTTATCCATTAAATTAATTGTAATAAGTATTTTATGACTTAAAAAGTAAATCTCAATCGACATTTTTATCTATCAATATTTGTTAAAAGATTAAAATAAACAAGATGTTCATTAATAAATTATATAATTAGTTATATAATTAAAAAAGATGTTTCACGAATCAACATCATAATAAAGATTGAATGAGAGTGATGATCTACCACAGAGCAAGTGACGTCCATATCTATCACTAGAGAAACTCCCCTTGACGCGAAACGTATGATACATTTATTTTATCTCTCGATTCTCTTTCTTTTTCGTTCACTGTTCTTTCTCTTTTCCGTGTTCAATGAGGTGGAAAGAGAATATCGAGCCATATCGAGATTGAATTTTGATTCCATTATTTTATAAGTGATTCGGTTTTCTATTTTGATGTAGTTATGAATTTTTATTATATAGTTAACAATATGGATTCGATTATATTCAGATTTCTTTTTAAGAAATAAATTTTAGAATCATTGTGACACTTATATATCACATTTTATACAAATAATGTTTCCTCATTTTCTTTATTTTTTTTTTTTGTTCATCATTTCAATTTACTAATTTTTTAAACTTGTTTTATTATTAAAATAATAAATCATAAATTATGATACTTTTATTGTATTATTTATATATTATTTATATGTTAAGATCTTGGAGAGTGAACGATTTTTCATTGTGTAACAAATTATTATTCCTATTTTCCATGTTATTTGAAAATCAATTGTCATTCAAATATATATTTTTATTTTCTTTGAATTCCTTCTGACCAAAATCTTTCTTCATTTTTCCTTTTCTAGTAATTATTTAAATAATCTTAAAGAAATATAAATATTTGTTAATTCTAAGTATTTTCTGCAAATAGTATTGCAATATTAAAATTAATATAAAATTAATTTAAAAAGAAAAACAATTTATCTCTTCGGAGATTTTAGATTATATTTATGTTATAAGATTAATATCTATATATTAGTCTCTTTCAATAAATTATTTACTGTATTATCTAATTAATAAATAAATTTATATTCATGACACGAACTAATAAATAAGCAGTAAATTATCAAAATAATTGGTTTTTCTTTAAAACTTGAGTATTTATCGTTAAGCGAGATTAGTTGCGTCCTTCGAAAAATATTTTGCGTACATACAAGCATTATCCCTGCCACGACTTGTATTCGACGAATCATACGTCATCGTAGAAAATTTCTTATTTATTCGACTTGAGTTTTCCATTCTTTAAAAGTTTTCCATTCGTTAAAAAAAAATTTAAATCTGATTAAAATTACATCTTGTATATTTTCATATTTTTTTTTCTTTTTCTAAAAGTATAATCTCCAAGAAGTTTGATAGAATAATATGACTTGCATTTTACGATCAAGTACTCGAGCGAATCGTTGAAACTAAAATTTGCATTTTTTTACAACAAAATATCTTCTTATTTCGAATATAAAAGAGAACTCGAAACAATTTACAATATAAAATATAGGATTAACGAACTTTGTACGAAATGAGCTAACTTTTGAGCAGAATTGAAGAAAATAAATTTAAAAAATTTTTAATTTTCAATTTCATGATATAATAGTACTTTGCGAATAATCTTTTTCTTGAAATAATATATTTATTTTCGATGAAAAATATTTCAGATATAAATTTTAATAAATTTTAATTCAATATTATTTTAAGTATTTATTTCAAATAACAGTAATAACATTTCGAATAAATAATTAATCTTTTTACCTATTTCCAATATTCCCTTCTATTCTTTTCACAACTTCGGGCATTTTCGTTCGTTTTCGGAGATCATCGTTTCACCGTCGATAAGGATCGGTTTTGAAAAAGTACGCGTGGCGCGTGGACGATCGAGATCGCGAGTATGTCGACTCTTTTCATTCAGTCAGTCGCGACGAACCCTGTTGATCTTACGTAAGGCTTCGTATTATATGAAAGAGACCTTGGTCGTAGATTACGTCACCACTGTATCGCGATGCAGCAACTATTGCCGTCTTCAGGGTGACGCTCGCTGTTAGTCTCGCAAATTACGTCTCGTACGCGTGTTTGTCTTTTTCTTTTCTCGTCAGTTCGTTTCTCGCCGCGTCTCGCAATGGACTCTCTTCTAGGTTAACGTCTCGTTTGTTTCGAGGAAATTCTGTGGAAACGCAAAGAATGCTGGATCGCGTAAGAATTATTTTTTTATTTTCGGGAAATTGACGTTTCATTTTTTCGCGGTTATTTAGTCATAGTATTTATGTGTGATAGTGTCTCTTGATGAACACTAACCGCAAGCATGTGTACATAATAGTGCCTCTACATAAAATAAAATAGAATATTTTACGATCTTTTAAAAAAAGTAACAAATATATGTCAAATTAAAATACTGTATTTCGAAGATAATCGAAATGCTAAATGAATATTATTATTTTAATAATTTCTGAAACGCTTTTTTAATTTGACATTAATTTATTGCTCTTTCAAAAGATCGCGGGACATATTGTTTCATTCGAAACGACTAAATTATCGCTGCACGCGAACAATAAATGGTGTATGATCATAAAATTTAAACTACAATAGTACTTCAATAACAGACTCGTATATTGGGAGCACGTCACGTTTACTAACGAGGGAAGTAGAAGTTCTGAGAATTGTAGACGTTATCGCATTTTTACTTCGTTCACTTCTTAACGAGAAAACGAAACAATCAGTCTGAGTGAAATAAAAAAGACGTTCGATTGTTTCCTGATGCGGTGTGTTTATTATCGAGCCATTATTGTATCCGCAAGAATAATTTGAGCACGTAATAAATTTGTATTATATTTACGCTTGTGTTGACAACGTGGAGGAAACGCGAGGACAGGAAATTTCGATAATAATTCGATAATTCGTAAATTTTTTAACATTATGTGACGCATTTAGTGATAAATGTAATTGAGATTTTTTTAACTTAGCCTATGAAACTCGAATTCTAATGAGATAACTAAGTTTATTTAACGTCGTTTATAGATTGTAAATAAAAATGCATGTGATGTTATATAACGATATTTTTTATTTATGTATAAAATTTAAATAGGAATATATTATTACTAATGTCGTATATTTAAAATAAGGAGATAATCACATAAAAAAATAGAAAGATTACATTAATTTAAACAATTGTGAAATTGTGTTTGAAATCGAACAAGTGAGAGCAAGAGAAATTCGTATTTGGCGCGTAACTACATATAACTCGTAGCATCTTACATGCACGTGGTAATCCGATTTGTTACAAAAAATCGTACAGCCGCTTATTGAAAATCCTGTTAGAAATGGGATCACGTATTTTTGAAAATTAATTTCCTCTTATTATAACATTGCATCAATTTCTAAAAAATCCCTGACTAATAATCAGCGACAATAATACATATTAATTGTGTCCAATTAAAAATTTTGAAGTCTTTCACACAATAATTTGAGGATTGTCGATATCTTTTTCAATTTCACTAATTTCATTGATTGTACCAATGTCGGTTAAAATATCGATATATTTATTAATATATCGTTAAGATATTACTAATGAACAAAAATAATAAGTCGCAATAAAAATAAATACTTTTTATTTAAATTTATGTCGATCTATTCATAATGATATTTTCAAAATTAAAATATTTAAAACAACACCATATCATTATAGATAGTTCTTAAAAATCTAATAAAATAAATTGTCGAATAAAATTTATCAATCCTCTATCTTTCACACTCATATCTTCTTTTCCAATTGTTCGTATTGTTGAATTCACAGTATCCTTGCCAAGAACAGCCTCTATCATTTTCCTCCCCTTTTTTTTCTCTATTGACAATTTCTCGATTTTTGATAGGCTATCGATTACTTGGACTTGATTTCCTTGCCAACCGAATGTATATACATGTATATATATTTTCGGATGAACGAGGCTGACGTTTATAAGCTTGGAAAGAAACTTCGACGAACGTGGTTAGCATGGAAGGATAGAGTTGAGACGCGAATACATCGAAATACACATTTGTGTCTTAAATGAACTGTCTTAAGAAACGCCTTAAGGAGAAACGATTATCGTTTACATATGCACATAGTGCACGAATGAGTTATTTATTCGTCGTCCTTGCATGGAGCGCGCAATGCCGCATTTTGCAATAGACTTTAACGCAATCTATACTCGTGCATAACGCTTTAGGTACTTAACGATACGTTTCAGAATAAATGAACATTGTAACGTTATAATATGATATCGGTGTTCGAATATCATATATTTCGATGTTATCGATAATTTTATCCATAATTCGGTGCTCATTCATTCATTGATCGATGCATTTTGTAATATCGATCAATTAAAATTTAACAATTATTTTTAATTATTTTAAATTTATTTCATCAAACATGTAAAATTATTTTTATTCTGTTCAGTTTCATCCGATAAACAATCATTGTATATATTATATTAATTAATATTAAAATTGTTTTGGATGTGCCGGAATTCACGAGATCGTTAAATTTAATAAATCCGAAATTGTCTCAATTATACATATACGTATATTCGTGGTTTCAATTTCATTATATTCTATTCTAAAATAACTTCTAGTAATTTATTTGTTTAATTTTTTTTATTAATTTTACAAAAGTTAAATTATATTGTATTTATTTAGTTATTTATTAGGTATAACTTCAGATAAGAGTTAAATTTTATACTAATAAAAAAAACTATCGGTAGTTTCGATATATCCTAATACGTGTATTTACATCGATAAATGTATATGATGTAAGAATCTATAAAAATAGATGGATAGAAAACTTCGATATATTGACAGAAAATAAGGATATAAAAACATCGATATTCTCGAAACGTTAATGCATTGTTGCCATTGTTCATTGTTATTATGAGCCTCGACGTCATCGAAAAATTAACGGCATTACTTTCTACTCCAAGTTTCCCTTTCGTTCGATGTTTACGAAATATGTATCTCGGATGAAAAGAGCTTTGCTGCAAGAGATGACCGAGACGATAAAAAGTATAAGGAGGAAACGTGCAAAAACTCGGTTAACATTAACGCGACGGTGGTTCTCGCGCAAGGACGTCGACTGTATCATCGCTAAAAGCGTCGCAACCGGTTCCACAAGAACCGCATGTTATTCGATTGTTAATCGCCTGACGAAGATAAGAGACTTTCCGCACGATATCCGGTCATCGAGCGATCAATCATCGACGAGCACAATCCTTATTTGCATCTCGATGGAAAGGATCGCATCTGTGTTAAATTGTGCTCTGAATCTTAGATCAGCGATTCTCAATCTTTTGTACTATAAATGTGAAAACAAAATTCAAAAATTTGTGTAGCAAAGTATTATTGTAAGAATTTAATAGATTGATCCTTTTTTTGTTTCTAAAATATTTATAGTTATAGAAAAAATGAGGATAACGTAGAAATTATTTTAATATCGTACTATGTGTATATTTTTAATATTTTCTATTAATTGATTTATAAAAATTTTGATTAATCATATTAGTACATGAAGTACATAAAGCTCAATCGTTCTTTCTATCAAATATTATATATCGCTCAAGTTTGGAATTATTATTGTGTTTTTTATAGAACCCAAAAATTTAATAGAATATCTTTAAATATTACAAAATTTTTTTCAATAAAAATATTTGTTGAAGCGAAATTATTACAGCATATGTTATAAGTGATAAAAGATTCAATATTGATAAGAATTTCACGATCAATAAGCATAAGCGATGACAATATTGTTTTATTGATTAAATAAGAATATGATACATTATATTTGCATTTTTAATCAATAAGATAATAATCTATGAAATAATTAAATACAATTTAAATTATATCGTGTTTGGTTTTATTCTAATCAAAAAATCTTAATCTTGCAAATTATAAAAATTTAATGAAAAAAAGAAAAAATAACAAAATTTTAACTTTGCATTAATGTTATCTTACTGTTTTTTTCAATACTTCAACTTTCGATTTTCTTTCTCTTTCGTTCACTATCCTTTTCTACGTTCAGCAAAAAATGTAAACAAACTCGGAGCTCAGGTCAAGCCACATAAGAAAATAAGAATCAATACCTTTGTTGGATATTTTAAAAATATTATTCTCGAATCTTTCCTAGTTATATTTATATTTATTGTATTAATATTTGTAACATTAATTTCGAATTAATATTTAAAATTAACAAATAATTCGATATAAAAAAAAAGTAATTTCAATTTTTTTAATACTTTAATATATTTGATCGATGTGCAAGTGCAAATTCAGCGAAGTGCCGGAAATTAAATAATCGATGAGAAAAGAGAAAGGTCGACAGGATAGATATAATTTATAGCCATCATCGGGTACAAGATCCTTAGACGATCTCTAGTCGTTTTATGGCATCCGTGTACACAGCTGGTTTCTCTGGCACACCTTACGACACTGGCACGCGTTTTGCAGCCGTGTTCTGTGAAACGGCAACGACGTTCGTTACGAAACCTTCCGTACAACGACCATAGATGTACATAGACAGAAAATCCGTGGCACGCGCATTCTCGTGCCCACATCCGGCGCGTTACGATTTCCATGGACCAATCGACACAGTGTAGGTCGATTAACAAGATAGTTTTCGAATTGATCGACGATTTCTGTTCCTCTATGATGTGTATACTATTCTATAAGTTTTTCTTCGTAACGATTTGTTCATATAACAATATTTATAATATTGTTATAAATGATATAGTTTTGACAGTTATAATGTTAAAGCCAACAAATTACGGCATAAGAAATAGCAAATATCCAAAATATCGATAACGAAGTCGTGTTCTGGACGAAACAGAACGGATGTATTATTCTCTGCTCTTCGTAAGAATATTGTATTGTTTGATAATTATAATTTGTTAATTTCATAAATAATTATAAATTCATTAATTATTGTAATTATTGTGAAAATTTTAAATAAAAATATATTATGGGAAAAATTTATCAAAAATATTGTAATGTAATTTTTGAAATATAAAATAATATGAATATAAAATATGCTTAAATTAATGTAATATGAAATAAATATAGAAATTAATAATTTAAATATTTGCATATTATGGAGGAAAATATAATAAGAAAATTAAATGATTGGAAGAAAATATAAATTTGATCGAATTGTGAAAAAAATATTTCTTTTCTAATATTCCATGATAATTTTATTTACACGTTAATTGCTTTTATTATTGGCATCAACTCTCTTTTGGAAAAAATTAATATCGATACGTTTATATCTGTTTATATTTTGAAAATTTTTTATTATTTTCTTGTTTCTCACATTTGATATCAGTAGAGAAGAATTTTTTTGAAAATCATAAGAAAAATTGATACTATATTCATCATTAAAAACAAGTGTAAGTTAAAATAATAAATCATATTCTTTGATCAAAAGAAGTATTCAATAATTTATCTCACACTTTCATTATAAAATTCTATTTTCAACTATCGTATCGCAACATAATTCCCGGCCAACTTTTCGTTCAAGGTCTCTCTCTCTCAGCAATAAATGGAAGAAGAGGAGGAGAGATCTCATTGTTTCGTTCCGAATTGTCTCTCGAGATTGGTCGCGAGCTATTAAGTAATTTAGTAATTCGGATACGCTACTGGCAATCGATCGCGAAAAATGCAAGGACCAATGAGATCTTTTAAACATGTCTTTATTTTGTATATTTAAGAACACAATTATGTATATTAATGTATTTTTATTTTATTAACAGAAATATTATTTTAATTTATTTTTGTTTCTAGAAATCTCTAGAAATTTGTGAAATTATAATCTAAAATTATAACAATTAAATCAATATTTTTAAAAAATTACATGAATTAAAATGGAGATACATTTGAATATATAGTAATATAATATAGTATATAATCTCGATAATAAAATCAATCAAAACATTAGGATATTTTTAATAATATTTATAAAACTATTTATAAATAAAAAGTTCATATTACGAGTGAATTATTCAATTTATTAATTTTCAAAAAATGGACATTTTTAAAAAAAATGTTCATTTGATAAATTTCATAATACATGTAAAATAATGATAAGATTTTATTTCATGCGCTTCGAGACAAGTTTTATTGTATAGAAAACACTTTGGATTAGATTAATCATCTTATGTTCGATTTTCGAATCAGTGATTCGAATTAAAGTTTTCTAACCGTGAAAATTGATGTAAAAGAGTTTCTTGGTTCAAGAGAGATCTGTGAACATCGCTATTAACATCGTTATATTAGTAATATAATAAAACGAGTGGAGAGTTTGTTAAATTACTGAAAACATGCCGCCATGTTTTCATCCATTTCACCGTTTTCTGTTTAATCATGATCTTCCCTTTCTACCTGTCACTTTAACGTGATTTTCTCCGGTCATTGTGGCGATCGATCAGCTGCTCATAAATGAAAGATTTTCACCCCGCGAATAATTACTTATACTTTCTCTGAAACTCGAATCAATCTTCTCTTTTAACGTTTTAAAAGGCAAAGAGTAAAATTATGCAGGTTTTATAGATATAATTTTTTTCTCTAGTTTTTTAGTTAATTTCTATTCATTTATCTATTCAAAAATCATCCATGAATAAATTAATCTTTTGTGGTTCCATATTCAATATAACTGTATGTATATTCAATCTATCTGAACAACAATTTTATTTCAATAAATCTTATGCTTAGATTCAGATATTGTATTCGAACAATATCGTTAATAATGTTACTTTTCGAATCTTTATTTACAGTATCTTATGATATTTTATATATAAAATATACATGGACATAAATTTCGTTAGTTTTATAAAATTGAATGCAATATAAAGATAAGATTGAGAAAATTGCTTACATATTATTTATATAACAACTTGTTTATGATACTTTATATTAGACTAGCTAATTTAAAAAGTCGTTAGATTCCGTCGGGAATTGGGATACCGATCGCCCAGAAAATCCGAAAATAGCCGAAAATAGCCGAAAGAGTAGATCGACGCGACGCGACAGTAAGAGCGAGAAAGACAATCGCATAAACGGATCTTAATTACATATTATAAATTACATTAATAAATCGTTATATAACGTAATATTGAATGTTATAGATTTATCAATAAGATTTCTTGAATTTCGTGATGCTTTCCATAAGGAACCAAATCAATTCTGTCTATTATTATATTCTGTGCAATGAACATTTTTGAATATCGTTTAGACGCCCACACGAGGTGAACTAATCGTGCGTGTAACGAATCAATGTCGCTCTAGCGGCCGTAGTCATGATACATGAGCACACCTTCTCTCTGCCTACACCGATCTCGATTCTTCACGGACCATATACGTGTCGCATAACTTCCGCCGTGACGGAAATTTACTACGATCGGTGCGATCGCTTTACTCGCGTAAAGATTGCTTCGAGTCGTTATGACGCGATCGCTGATTCTATTGTCGTCAACTGTTTCCTTCACTGCAGTGATCGATTTATTATGGTTCAACACGTGCAATACTGTTCATAAATATTCCGTATAAATATTTTTGCAATAACATTTATATTAACTGAATTTTATTAAGTATGCTAATCAATATGAGAAATTAATAATTAAAATTTGCACCTTTCCATTATTCGAACAATATATTTTCTATTAACGTAGATAATATAGATAAATATTTACATTTGGTTAAATTTCATTTGAGAAAAAGAAATTTATTCGTAATGTCGTTCAATATGATTTAATATGAAATTAATGTTGAAAATTATTTAAAATAAATATAATATTTGATATGAATATAATTTATGCAATGTAAAAATAAAGAAATATTAATTGAAATTATATAATTTAGAAAACTTTGGAAATTTAAATCCATAAATTTGATTTTTTTTATAAAACAGAAATAGAATTTAATATTTTATTTTATGATTTATAAATATAAAATTGCTAAATACTTTTATACAAAAATTATCTTATTCAAATATTTTTGTCTTTCAATTAATACATATAATAATTTTACTATATCTTTTTCTATATATATTAAAAATTAAAATACGCCTGTGTCAAATTATTATGTTCATAAAATAATATTAGATTTAATATTTGAAGATTTTAGAAGAATTTCTTCAATTTAAGAGAATTTCTTATATTTAGAAATTAAATATATAATTTAAATATCAAACGATCTGAAAATGTAAACTTTCTCAAATAAGAAAAGATTTCTATAAAATTTAATAATTATGACTACTAATTTTCTTATAACATAATGTTGCATATTTCAAAAATAACCAAAAATAATAAATTTAAAAATAAATAAATAATAAAAATATTATACTTTAGAAATCAATTTTCTACAATTATATTGCATATTATAATTGCAAATAATAAAATTATAAATTCTTTCATTTTTAATATTGTGATTCAAATATATATTGCCAAAGATAAACCCTTTCTGACCAATCATGCATGAAAGCTGACGAGGCGGATACAAGTTTTTGTTGCAAATCAAGTTCAAATCATAGATTGAGTTTTTCTCGAGTTACGGAAGCAGTAGTATAGCGTTTAAGTGCCCTTAATTATACCGTTACTAGTAGTCGGATTCTCGAGTCATCTTTCTTCAAGACAACTCTGATTATGCAACGATGCCGCAACTACCACATAATTATTTTCATGATGCAACAAAATCTGAATCAAAACTGAGAAAAATTTGAAATAAGTCAACGCAAATAGAAAATTTAAATTCCTCATACACTATTTAAACAAATATTTTCATTAAAAATGTTTTATTATAACTATATGTAAAGAATAAAAAAATATAATCAATTTACGATATCTAAAATTTTAAATATTTTATGTATCGTCAATTTATATTAAATAACCGTTAATAATATTTCTAATGATAATTTAGAATAAGAAAAAATAAGAATTTCTTTCTCTTAACAATATTATCGATATATCGAAAACTAGTTTCTTAGAATGTTTATATAATTTATTTTAGAATCATTTATATAATTTATAAATGCTGTGAAACAAAAGAAATTAAAAATCGCCATAATCAAATTTTTCATTCAAACAACTAAAATTATTGAGAAGAAGAAAATTTTTTTATTCGTGATATTGTTAAACGTCAAGGATTTTTTCAAACGACGATAAATGTGTAGGAGTAAAACAAGTTTTACGACGAAATAATTTGGTGGCCTATAAACTGGCTATGAATGGTCACGTGTAGTGAATCTCGTTCGAGAACTCAAGCAGACGATGGAGAACGTCGAGTGTAGTATTCTCGTTACGCCGCACCGTCTTGCTGATATCGATCTGACGAGTTTCTCTCAATTTCTGCCGACAGTCATGAAAAAACGGAAGCACGCTGTATTAACAAACTCCGCCTTTGCGAGGCATTTCAGATCGATGCACCGGTAGTTTAGTAAGTGAATTTTCTATTTTTTTTCCTCTCTCACGACCTTCTCTTCGACTATCTAGATTCTTTGTGGATTGGTCACGGTTCGATTGAGCGCGTGATGAATGCATCGATCGATCTCCGCGCCATCTTTTCGTATAATTTTTAAATAGTCTAAAAGTAAGGATTTTGTTAGGTTAGGAAGTGAAGTAGGAAATTTATTTGCAAAAATTGTGCGGTAAGTTTGAAAATAGGAATTGAGGAGAATTAAAACATATTTTATATTATATAGATTTAAACACAGATAATAAATTATACAAATTTTTTAAACAGATCTTTCAATTTCCTATTGAATCTTTTCTATAATATTTATTTAAGAAAATACATAGATAACGAAATGTTCAAATAACGGATTCTTCCTAATGGAGATCCTGCATTATTTGTACTATTGTATTATTTACAATGCTATTTTGTTTTCTCAATAAAATATTCATTTTAAAATAATAGTATATTTATAAAATATTTATAAAATACAATTTATGTATATATATTTCAAAAAAAAATTATTTGCAATAATCCTGCATTAATTAAAAAAAATAAAAATACTCATATACATTATAATTACATTACAAATACATTTATAATTATCTACTTCAAAAATCTATTTTCCCCAGTCTTGCGTAAAACTATGTTACTGGCTGCAATGTATAAGTATATTAATAAGAAACGGTAGATCGCAAAACTGTCAAGACACCGCTATTATATCTATGATTTATGTCGTCACACATATATCCTCTGTCTAACGACCGTTTAACTGATCACGTTCATTAATGGTTCTTAATCTCTTGCTTCGAAGTACGTGTTAACAAGTACAGAGCGTGTTTAATTATCGTTAAGGAATCGGTTAATCAGAAACGCGTTGCCCATTTTTAAACTTAAAAAATATAATTTATTTTATATAAATAAAAATCGATTGCAATTGTTGAAAAACAAATTCTAAATATTTTTAATTTTTGATTTTAATTTGATATTTAATTTATTTCAGATCAAGCTGGAACGCGTGCTCGGCGTAACCGTGTCGAGCAATGCAGCCCTGGACTGCGACGCGACCAGCGAGCTAGTCGCCTATCCTGCCGGGTAAGTTTTAGACCGATCTCTTTCTTTCATTGATTTATTCATACATTCGTTCATAAATATTATAATGTAATAAAGTTAAAAACATTATTGAGGAATTATAGAAATTGTCAACAATTACAGTAATGCTTAAATTTTAATAAAATTATATATGTGACTTAATAAAATTATGGTATAATTTAGTTTCACTATTGTCTCAGCGTACAATATCATGTAACCTAACAAAAATACTACTGACAAAAATAATGAATAAATATAATAAGAAGAAATCAGAAAAACACAAGTATAATGAAATATATAATGTTTATAATAATATATAATATAAATATATAATTGTAAAAATTTAAATTTTAATAATTTTTATTTTAGTGAGTTCAAACACGGATAAGTTCTTATTTTATTCTATCAATAATTAATTTTAATCACATATATATAAACAAATATAAAGTAAATATGAATATGAATTTAATCAATTTATATTTTTAAATTTTAATTTTTTTTTATTAAAAGGCTCATTGATGCTAATTTTTAGGAATCATAGAAATTATAAAAATTTCTACAATTAAATATCTGCACGATCTCATCATTACTTGATCTATCTAATGCTTATAATTTTTATTATATTTGTTCATCATCGAGTTCTATGCATACTATTATCTATACATAAATCGAATTCAGATATCATTATTAATTTATTATTTTTTTATTATCGCAAATAATTTTTACAAATTTTTATGAATTATAAATTAATTATTGAAAACATTTTTTAGTTGTGTGAATATTTGCATCGGTTAAAAATTCATTTTCATACATGTATAATTTATTATTAATACTTGATTATAACATTTGAGAAACAGATAATACTTAATAATTAATACTTATGAACTAATGTATAGAATATTAATAAAGATAAATATATATTATATATTATATTAAAAATATAAACAAAATTTTTATGATATATTAATTTATAGAATTATATTAAAAATATGCATTTCCATAAATTTTCGATTCTCAAAAAATTATTCAAAATACCTTGCCATCTTGTGATTCGTTTCGCAATCAATAAGACGCATAATGATTATTTGTTCCGAATATCGCGATGCTTCGACGTTACGATGAAACAAAATTGAATCTGACGAAGTTAGGTTAAGTTGATTTTAATTGAAGTTGTAGTGGTTGTGCGTGAAGCGATCGATTCGATTCGATCACGTCGTTACTGGCGGATTCGTTGCAGCATTAAATCATTCGTCGCTAACGACCGGTATCGATTGTGGAATTATAGTAATTGCTAGGTTAAGGAGGCGCAGAAACAGGTAAAAGGGAGAGTGGCGCTGCGCTCGTCGATAAACCGTTACACCTTATCGCCTTCGAAATATTTTTTTTTTACATTTTATTTTTATAACTTTTTTCTTTTGAAATCATACATGAACTTAACTGATAATTAAATTGCAATTGATAAGTAGAATAAGATTAATTTGAAATATTTTCGATTTCAACTTTTTCTAGGGATTTTTTAATGTACTTTAAGCTTAATTTTCATGTAGTTATTTTGTGTATTAATTTGATATATTTTAATAATTTATGATAATTTGATCTTAAATTAATAAAAAAATTTTTACAAAACGCAAAGTATGTATTCAAATATACTGAAATATTTTTTTTTATGTAAAAAAACGTTGCAAGAATATCAAATATTCGCACGTTATATGCACTTCGTATTTGGCAATGTTCGCAAAACCATGAAATTTGTAATACGTATCACGAACGAAAACTACATCTCCAGACAAAGAGTGCTTATTTAATTCTTGAATTTTTTGAAAAAATTTTTTTAATTTTTATGATATTATATTTGAATATTTTTTTATTTGATATAAAAATTAAAATTTTTCTATGAAAATCTATGAATTTAATTTTGTATTCTAAAGATTAATTTTTTACTTTCGAAAAATAATATTACGTTTACAGACATACATTATGAATATATTTATATTTCTTAATTTTATAAATATTAAAAGCAATCTTCTAATAATATCACATAAAATATTTGATCTTTCGAATCAAAGAGAAAATGATAAAATAAAAAGTATTCGCATATAAATTATAAATATAAAGACAGAAAATCACAAATCTATCTCGGTCCCAATAATATTAATGTGACATCGGTGTATTTGAATAGAAAAGAATGAAATCGTATAAATTTATCGAATTAAAAGTCGGTCAATATTTGAGAATAAAATAAAGAAAGATATTCTTTTGTATAACGTTCGGATACACGGAAGCTGAGAGATTATCTCGATTTTCAATATAGGTTCACGACGTTCGATAAAGATGTTCGTTGGTCGTTGGAAATTGCAAAACGCTTCGTCATGCATATGACCTAGATTTATTGCTTTTCTCATCATTTTACTTTTTGTTTCTCCAAGTTTGAACGTCCTTGGTTTAATTAATGAATTGCTTCGTTTTGTATTTTAACACACTATACTATTCTTCACTATTCGAATAAGAAATTGAACTGAAAGAGAACAAGACGATAATTACGCAGCAATTTCACGAATATTACCGAATATTACCGAATATTACCGATCGTCTCCGATCAAAATTCACTAATTATCGAATAACGGATATCATTTGAACTATGAATACAATTCTGTTCTAATATTCTAGCATCAACTTCATTTCTAATGTTTTTCACATATATATTAAAAATTCTTTGCTATAATTTATAATTAAATAAATAATTGCAGAAATATATTTGCAATTTTACCAATTTAGTATTTTTTGAGAAACAAGGAAGATATGAAAAGAGAAAAAGTAATAGAAATGTATGTAATTTCATTATAATAATTTGTAATTACATATATTTTAAAAATCTAATTATATATTTATATTCATTAAATAGAATAGATATACATTTCTAAATTTCCATGATTTTTTTTTTATTAATTCCATATATTTGCAATTATTCTGCAATAATGAAAACAAAAATTTTATTAGAATAATAAAGATTTCCTTGAAGCCTTTGAGATATTGAATCATTTTTATATTTGATTATTAATTATTGGTGATGAAAATTAAGCGTGACTGTTTCCTAATATTACAAAATAGCGTTTCATTCGACAACGAAAGAGAAAAATATATATACAATTCCACTGATCATGGATAAACGCGAACAGCGGAAAAGAATACTCGCGGTGTGAATGGAAGAATGGCGAAAGTGCGATCGGAAGATTGCGAGGAACTGTCGAGAAACTAGGATTTCGTCGTTTCTTCCACTCTCAAAGATTTTTCCTTGAAATTCGTTTTAGCTAATTCATTCTTTTTAATACTGGAAAGAAATTTATTTTAAATAAAAAGTATTGGAAATTATTGTTGAAATAGTTTTATTACACTGAAATATAATACTAGATTTATTTCGCTATCACACTGATAAGAATGGAAAATATTTATATAAAATAAAGTAAATGAAATTATTGAAATGATATTTTTTCAAGATAGAAATTATTTTTGAAAACAGTATTACAAGATTTTATTAAAATGATAAATCAATTATTTAATATAACAAAAGAAATATTTATTATATTCATGACATTAAATTATTTTAAATAATATTATAATTATTACAGTAAAATTTATATGAGCCTTTATATATAATCTATATAAACAAATCCATATATAACTAGATATTTCGTATAGAAAGTCTTCCTCTAAAATGCGTAATAAATAAAATAAATATAATCAAATATTATATAAAAAATGATTATGCAAATATAATTTTATTACTTTATTTACTTATATCTATAAGAATATATCATATAATATTTTATTCAAATGAAATGTCTTTAAAAATGTGTGTGTTTATATAGTATTAAAAATTATGCAATATTAATTTTTGAATAAATAGATGCATGTAGATTCTACAAAGATGAATTTCAATTTTTTAAATCATATTTCGTAATTTTTAATATAATAATACAATAATCGTAATTTTTATATTATTTTAGTAATATACTAATATTCGTATAGCTTATTATTATGAAAAAAATATTAAGTTATTCAAGTTAAAAAAAAATTATTCGTTTATGAAATATCACATAGACTTAAAATTTGTAAAATTTATTACATGAAAGTTAAAAAGAGTATGAATAGAGTATTATTTGATACATTCGCATATATCTTTTTAAATTTTCCTTTTCTAATCATCATTGAAAAGAAATAGCATCTCCATTGCAAGGTTGTCGTTATTAGTTAGCCGTTGTTAATTATGATCACGATAATGGAGAATACATGCGAGAGGATAATGCACGAGCATAATCGAGCATTGCCTCGACCGAAAGCGCGACCGCGCGCAAGAACTGTTGATTTTCGCACGCGCTACTTAAACCGCTTAAATCTACAGCGCGATCAAGCCGGACGTCAAGAGTATACACATCGCGAATACACATCCAGTGCAAGACAAGCAATCAGAGCTTATGTACGGTACTCGGGCGGAAATCGGGTCAAGAGAGAGGTGAATGGACCAAAAGATTCTGTGTCAAAGATCCGCCTCAACTGATAAGAATCGGGCGACAATTAAATCATTCGATTGATCTGCTATCTCAATTCTTTCTGTCTGTACATTTTGCTACATGCATGGCACGATGCATGCTGGCTCAAATAGTGATTTTATACAACGAAAAATAATAGGATAATAAATAACGTACGATATTTGTTAAAGATTTATTTACTTTATTCGAAATGTTTGTTAATTTATTAATATGTTAGAATAAAGAATATCAAATTTTAATAGATAATTAATGAACTCATGAATAAAGTCTAACCTATAACAATATCTATAACATGTTATCCAATAAATTATACTTGTTAATCCACTAATATTAATTATTATTGTTCAAAAAGGATCTTAAATGAATTGTTTCATATAAGTGGATTACTATAATAAATATCGAAATCATAATTTTTTTTTTCTAATTAGAATCATTATTTGATTCATTGATTAATAAGACGGAATTTCATTTTATTGACCAATTAATTTTTATAAATGGTTTTTATAAATTATCATTTTTATAAATAAAGATGCACGCAGTATTCGCTTTAATATCGATTCATTTAACATTTTAACCTTTCTCAATTTACTATTAGCTGCAGCGAATTACGATTTTTCAGTCATGTAATGTAATATAATATAATTATGAGTACGACTGTGTTAAGGAGCTCGACAAGATTCCTCGCGCATGCGCATACTTAAGCATGCGTGAATAAAGCTTCCTTGGATCGAAAGTAGTTCCTCGATGCGTCTGGTGGTCATCGTTCGAGTTATTTCTTCGATGAGTGTTATTATGTCATCGTGGTGTTAGGAATTTAAGATTACATAGTTAAAATATATATAAAATATATAAAAAGTGAGTATAAAGAGCATATTTTTACATTTTTATTTACAAGTTTTTACCGATTTAGAATCATAATGCTCTTTATATTTACTTCTTATACATTTTATATATCTGAATCTCTTTTTATTTATATTTATATTTAATTTAATCTGTTTTTATATTTTTACTTTTTTTTTTACACAATTTTCAATGTTTTGTTTGTTCTTTTAATATATCATATCTATGTTTTTTTGACATAATCTATAAACATATTTTAAATTTAGGAAATCAACGATGAATAAAATGTCGATTTTTATATATTTTATTTTATTATTTTTTTACTTATCTTTTACGTATTTTTTTCTTTATTTCTTATTTATTTTTTATAATTTTTTATAATTTGTTTTGGTAAAACACAAGTTTATTTTACTTTATTACAAATCATACTCATTATATATGCATGATATGAAAAGGGGCCTGATTTATTCGCAGAGTATTTTGGATTAAGATATAATGCAATTTGATCATAATTTATTATAATTTTCATATTTATGTAATTTAAAGAAATATTATCACAAAGATTCAATGTATATCGTGTTTGTATCGAAGTTAATATCAAAAGTTGTAAATAAATAAGTAAATAAGTAATCGCTAACATATCGCAATGTGACATTGTCAAGAGCTCGATTTCAAGGTTAGAAAGTGCTTGACATTGCATTGCGTTGCGTGTATTGTATTACGAGGAATGAAGGAAAGTTCCGCTTTCCCGGTTTCTCGATCTACTCTGTTTCCCAGTTTCAAATCTCTAGATACTTGTCCAAGCTTAATCGACAGAGGCGATAAAGCAATAAACGCGAATCCATTAATTGCCAGAGAAAATGGTGTACAAAGAAAAGTAATTGCTTCTCTCGCAAATTTCACCTCTACAGTGAACACAAGTTAGATTATAGTTTGCATAGCGTTAGGAATAAACGCAAGACCTATATTTCTCTCGCAGTCGTGATCGCCTCGAGACTTTCCAATTCGATAAACTCAAACTTTGAAGACGAAACTCTCTAAAGGCAAAATAGAACCGAACCTTTTATTGTTCATTTCGAAGTTGAGGTCGTGATAAAATTTTGTAAACGGATATTGTCTATGTTACGAATTTATTACAATTTTTTTTTATTTCGAAACATTTTTTATCTTAGTTTAGAGTTTATTTTACATATTTTATTAAGAATTAGTGTTTATTTTATATATTCTACCTTAGAAAATCAAACAATTGTTTGAATGAAGTGAAAGAAAACATTTTTTGCAGTTTATATGTTCGAGCTCTTATTGCGAATATACGATCTCTCTCGAATTTTTCCGATTCGTTCCGATTTATTCCGAATTTTTCCGATCTGTCCCGAAGTTGATATTTCTAAATTCGAATAAAATTGCATATTTTAATATGTAAATATATACGTATTTATTTATATGTTATTTATATATTTCACAAATATGTAATAAGTACTCATCCTCTGATTGGAACTTGTGCTTGAATCTATTGAAGAAAATAATTTCATATGAAAACAATTATAATTTATAGTATTATAAATTTTTCTATTTGTAATTTCTCTTCGTTTTTTATAATCATATTTTACAAGACTGTGTTTTTGCTTTTAAGAATAAGTAAAGTTCAAAAATTTTGTACTTTAGCAGTTATACACGTATATATTTATTGCCGATTTCAAGTTGTAAGAGCTTGTAACCAATAAATATATATAAAAATAAATCGTTATAAGAAATACGAAATCGTATAGAAAATTAAATGAAAAGAAATGTTTTTATCGATCAAAAAATCAATTCGTTTCAGGAATTAACTAACTGCACAATAGATTATTTTATGTACAAAAAGATTTTTTACATATTCTTCCAATTTTACGTATATTTAACCTTTAAATACAATAAATACAATAGTTTCTAATCTATCAATATATCACCCGTTTTAATAAAAATTATTTATAATTTTAAAATTATCCGGAAATAAAAAATTGTTTATACATTATAATTATTTCTATATATATTATTACTTATATAACTTTAAAAATATTATTTTTTAAATAAATTTTCTTTTTATTATCCTGTATACGTTATCATTTTCAGACGGTAATTTAAGCAACGTAAATCGAAATCGATCATCATCACGAAGACCTTGGCGCTTTTCATTTCACGCTAATTATACGAAACTCTCTCGTCCGTATGCCAAACATGAGATTAAACTTTTCTTCAAGGGCAAATATTCAACGTGGCATTTTCTTCGCTCGTTGAGAAAGGTCACATCGAGTGACTCTAGATTTTAGTGTAAAATAAACAATAAAATAATAGAATAAATAAAACAAGAAAGATCTCTAAAGATAGTGATCTAATAAAATTATTTAATACAATAAGCAAAAGATTAAAATAAATTTATTTGTTAAACTATCTTGAATTTTTACATTAGCAAAAATTAGAATAAAATAGTAGTTTTGCAGTCTCTAGAAATAGCATTCAAACGTAAAATTTTAAACTTTGTGTTTCCTCGCAGAGATAATTATGAATAATTTTTCTTTTCCATCACAATTTCTTTTCTATCTATTCGAAAGTATTACCAATCACTAAAAGGAAAGATAAGAGAAAAACTGGTCCGTATATCTATTAAAAAACGAAGAAAGTTTCTTATTAGTAATTAGATGGTGCAGCCGAGCAACTGAAAACGGTATTGTGCGTTCCGACAACACGCTGCCGGAATTAGTGACCACAGGACAATCTTTTCCGGCTAACGTGTTACATGTTCGAACAGGACGAGCAAGAAAAGGAGAGTTTTTGCATTTTTCTTCAAATAATACTTATTAGTTATAAATGTACAGATAGAGAACAAAAATTATTTAACATTGTTACATATTTAAATTTTAATTATTGTATATTCTTATAAATAAATTAAATAAATTAAATTAAATTTTGAAGAAATTGCAGATGCATAAAAATAAAAAACAATATAATTAATATTCTTTAGTGCAATTATTACCTGTAATTATGCATATTCTTTATGAGATTTTAGTTAATATTATATTTAAAAAATTCATTTCTTAAAATTCTTAATACATTTAATCCTCGTTATTCAAATAATTTAAATTATTGAAAACTTTTGCATATTTTCAATAGTCTTCAAATTTTTCGTTTAACGTAATTCCTAATATGTATCAACTGAAATTTCATTAAAAAAAAAACAGCTACTTAAATAATCATTTGTCAAATTTAACCGTTGGTATAATAAACAATTTCTTCGATATCTTTATTTTCTCCAAACTCATTATTTTTTCTTTAATTGCATCTTTAAATTTTCTGTAATCATCAATTTTCATAGTTCGTAATTTCTTTCAGAATAATATCTAAAATATCTAATTATAAATTTCATTACACAAAAGTTCATTGATAATAATAAATCCCACAAATAAATATAATAAATAAATACTTTATCAATAACGAAAATTTTGAAATCACAAACGATATAATCACGATAACAACCATATGACACGTGAACATGGAACATTTGCCATAAGCCTTCTATCACGAAACGAGGATCGTTCAGGAAGATTCGTATCGTGACCCATCACTGTCATCGAGATGGAAAAGAACGAGCCGTTCTAAATCAGCCGGTTCCATCGACCAACTTATTAGATACGTTGTCGTCGGCCGGTTTCCATGCTCGATAATCGACCTAGTGACCTTTATACTAGCGACCTTACATGTTCCTCGCTCCACACGCAACCCGCGGCTAGAAATTACAGTCACAGGCTTCCTGGTGCATTGCTCGGACTCTTGCGAGACTTTCGTATGGAGTTTTTGCCACGGAGATAACGTTGCCATAACGGTACGCTCGAATACCATCACTTGACAACATGCGAGAAAATATTTTTCCTTCCATTTAGAACATTTGGTAATATAAATTTCTAGTGATTTTTCTCAATTCCGACAATATAACTGCACGTTAAATGAATTGAAGTGAGTAAGAGTGTTTGATCGATTATGTTATCGATACGATGCTTATTGATATAGATGTATCGATAATATCGTTAAGATATTATTATTAATGTAGAGAAAGAGAGTTGTTAATTTTTCTTATTTAAAATTGTTATTAAAATGATAAAAAAAAAATTATCTGTAACTAGTTGTACGATGAATATAAATAGATTTTATCGAAAAATTAAATTGTAATCTATTTCAATTAATATTTTAACGATATTTTGAATAAATAAGAATTTGAATATATGTAGAAAATTAATAAAATTTTTCAATCTGTAATTAATAATTTCAATAATAGCAAGTTTGAATAAGAAAAAAATAAGAGCTTTGTTTATTTTCATATTTGAATAATATCATCGATACATCAAATTATAAAGGATATATTAATGTTATAATTGAAAATATGATTGAAAAAGGAAATATTTTATTGATTTCTTGAGTTTTCTTAATTGATCTTTCATTTTAGTAATTAAAATTCTAGAGTTACAGTATCAGAATTAGAAAAAGTGACGAAATCGCAATATCGTCCAATTAAATATTGCACTTTCTATCCGTTTAACTATCATGGAATTATACCAAGCGATACATGGAATTGCCTCGAGCGACGATGCGTGTAATCTGAGACATACGATGAAATATGTGTAGTTGAATTATCGCTACTATCTATCAAGTAGTTATCGAGATAGGAAAAATAAAATTTTTATTTTTTTTTTATTTTATAATCATGGAATTATTCTAATATGTTAATATTAATGTTTTTTGCATATAAAAAATGCAAATACGAATTACTACTCGCTTTAGTCTTGAGTCTCATATAATTGATCGCATATTATTAATCAATTTTTGTACGAATAATATTTTGAATATTTAAGAAAAATATTGTAAATTTTTTGATTTGTTGATAATAGTTAGTTTAGTTGGTCTAAAGTTGACTCGGTATCGTGGTCAGTATGGTAAGTGGTAGGTGCGTTAAGTACGTCTCGTCGCGAGACGACGACGACTCTTCTCGTTATTAGAGAGGTCTCACGTACTTGCTCGACGCGAAAAGGCTTAAAGCTATTCACAGGCATGCTTGGTTTCTCTATGCTTTTTTGTCTTTTGGATTTTAGAATTTCGTTTCATCATGTAATTTCTTCTAGTATGTAGTACAAAAATATTTTGCATATCTCTTTTCATCAAAAGAAATATAATTGGTTATCTTGAATACATCAAATACAGAGATGCTTAGTTAATTTTTCAGATCTATATTTATTTTTTTCTCGTCGATTAAAGCTTTGTATCTCAAATCAATTTCTAATGATGGATTATATATATATATAATTAAGTTAGGTTAGTATGAATGAAATCATAATAAATCATTTTATTTTTATTAGTAAACAGTATTTTTTAGGAAAACAGAATTATTAGAAATGTATAATTAAATCATTTATTTTATTTAAATCAATAAATAAATATTTAGATTCAAAATTTTCTTTTCGAAATAATCTTCGATAACAAAGATTCGAGTGCAAAGCTCGCGTGGGAAAAGTGGATTTTGAGGTTAATCAAATGAAAAATGTATATCGGCCCCGAGCAAAACTTTACTTACGAGTTCATTCTCTCTCTCTCTTACTCGTGTACACGATATGATACGCTCGACGAGGATGAAAAACCTCGGGAACAAGCTACGATTTCTCTATGGTTTCCACGTGTTCCTTTCAGACGCGCCTAACACGATTCGAATGCGATTCGAATTCACCTCGAGACGCGTTCCCACGCAAACCTTTCAGCTAGACAAAAGTAGACCACATGCGACGACTCAACCGAGCTTAGATTAACGAGGGACGCGATTCGAAGATTCTAATTTCAGTGAAAACGAGAGGGAGTACACAGGTTTAGCTTGAACCATTCCTTTCCCATATACGGTTTTACTACCATTTCTTCAAACTACTTTGCCGAGTTTTTTTTACATATATGTCAGAGAATGGTTGAATGTAGATGTCTTTTTATTTTAGATGGACTGTTTCTCACTTTCACTAATAAATCAAAAATGCAATAACGTTGACACTTTCTGGAATATTTATCTTTCTCATTAAACAATACAGTCTTAATAATCAATTTGCATTTATTATCGAGATACTACTGTACGATATCCACGTAAAGATAAAAAATATAATGGGCTTTATTATTATTATTATTATTACTAAATTGTAAAAAAATAATTAATATAAAGCATGGCATTAAGTGAAAGATACATTGATTTAAATATATATTCATCGTATTCGTATTGTAGGTTATAAAAGAAACAAATGGATGGTTTGGAGGTTATGATTTCAAATATACATTGAAAACATATATATTTAATATATTTGTGTTATAATCGATATATTTTTCATCTTAAAAATAAAAATATGTTAAATATAGGTATCTTAAACTTAAAAACACAAATATATAATATATTTATATATAAATATATAATATCAAATAATATCTTTAGTGTATATTCACTTTAAAATTGTACATTAGTGTTTTTAATTTACGTATTATCGATTATCATGTGCTATCTAGTTATTAATGGACTTCCCTTAAAGAAATAGTAACAAAATTAGAAGATAAATTTAGTAAACGGAAAGGTGTTTGAACTTCTAGTCATATACCTACCCGTTTTGGCGAACCGAAAGCGAAGCGACCGGAAACATGGCGGATATGCATGACGGGCGGCTCATTCGCAAATAGAATCTAATCAAACACTTGAAAACGTAGATGCGCTTAATTTATTCATAGAAGAAATTGCTCGCGATTATCGATCAGAGAGAATTATGCATTGATCTATTCTTTTTAAATGATGAATTTATGCTCGCGATCATCCCTATATGATGTTTCTACTACTACTATTGCGCCATCCTGTGTTAAAATGATGAAACAAAATTATATTCGTATATTATCCTTTAATTGATTTGCAAAATATTCAAGTTGCAATTTTCTTGGATTCATTTCATCAAGAAAATATTTGTTCTTTGTCATTTCAATTTAGTTTATTAGTCTTTAATCTTAATAATAATTTTTAAATAGCAAATAGAAATAGCAAAAAATTCATAAATTGATGTATTTATCGTCAATCAATATACGGATAATTAATTGGTGTATTGTTGTAATAAAACATTGATGTTTATAATGATATTTCGATATATCAATATTTTTTTTATTTAAGAAGGAAAAGATTTTTTAGGAATTTTGATAAAAATTTCTGTAAAATTTATTTTATTAAAACACAAAAAGTTTATAAAAAGTTAATTCATTATTTGTTTGATACATTATCTGAAAATGTTTTTGCTATAAATAATTTCTTCTTTATTTTAATGAAAATAAATGATACCATTATAATTTTTTAATGAATGAAAAATACAATTATAAAATATATCATTAAAAATATTAAAATCCGAAAAATTTCGATATTAATTTTCAAATATCGATAATAAAGATATCAATATTTTTTATCGTTATATGTTGATGTCTAAAAATCGATATATTGTTGTCATTTCTATTTTTAAAAATGTAAATAAATTCGTAAATAAAATTTTTGAGAGTATTTGACATCGATTTGCATTTTTTTTTTGTTCAAAATTAACTTTCATTTTCAATGCAGTATTTTTTAGTGGAAAAATAATTTTCGAAAGTTTTATTCTCAAATGTATTCGCGCCTTTGAATATTTGTCTTTCGACATCACGCGATTCGAATTGATCGTTTACCAATCGAAAATGTAAAGAGACTGACTAACTTGGTCGCCAGTTTAGATCGTGACTTTTTGTAAGACTATAAACAGTTATAAACAGCTAGCGACAAGAAAGTAGCACATATTTTTTCTTAGCATTATAATCGTACGAGTTAAGTTTAGTGCTTAGATGTTTTATGTCATTAATTTAGCTTTAGTGCAATGACCTACGTGACTTTTCATCAAAGATGTTTATTATTTATTGTTATTTACTCTTATATTATATATGATCTTTATTTTGATTTTTAACTAGTATTTAAAAGAAATTCTTAAAGAAAACGTAAAATTATGTAGAGTATATCATCGTGTATATATCATTACAACTTGAGCTATCATGTAAAACTTAGGTTATGTTTAAAATTTACATATCTACGAATTATTATATATATATATCAATAATTCCAATTGCTTCCTCTTTGTTGTTTCTTAAAGTATTTTATTAATATTTCTTTTAAAATAAATATTTTTTTTGGTTTTTATTTTTTAATGTATTTAATTTTTTTATCAATAGATTGTTTTACGAATAAAAAAATTAAAATAATCGCAAATAACAATAGAAAAGAAATTTATAAGCAAAATTAATATAGATTTTAAAAAAATATATATATATTTTATGTTTTAATTAGAATTAAATACTATGCATAAATTTTTAATTTAATAACATTATTATATAATTTATCATAAGAAAGTAAGCAATAATCGATTAAAACATAATACAAATACTCTACATCTTTACATAACCTACATGGTTTTCTTACATTTAGCAATTCTTACTTTAATCTGAAAATTTAAACTTCGGCCGATTCCGTCCGAATTTTTCCGATCTATCCCAAATCTATCATATCATATCACATACTTGATATTTTCAGTTAATTTAAATTGAAGAACATGCATCATCGGTAATATTTGTCGTCGAAAAAGGAAAAAATTTTCAGTCAATTCAGTTTTACAGATTTAAATAAATTACAGTGAAATTACATTATATTTGTATTTTGTTAACATAACATCAGAACAAGTGCAAAAGAAATATCGCTCCGTTAGGATTGAGTTTATTGACACGTTGCGGTTTAGGGTGACAGGCGAATAAATCGCCTCCACAGACAACGAGATGCAACGAGCCGCACGAGTCGCGTTTCGTATTACCACAATAACCGCGTGCCTATTTACACTTAGCCAGTGGTGCTCGTTAACACATTTAGAGAATACAATTGTACAATTCTTTTTTCTCGTTCACAAACCATTGGATGTTTTATGTCATTAAGCACCACCATTATTTGGAATCCGGATATTGTAATGTACATATTTATTTTACGTTTGTATTCTATATTAATTTTTTTCTTTTTTTTGTAGTTTCATAATTTTTTATCTCTTTAATTAATTTTTTGAAACATACGATAATAAGAACATAAATAAGAAAAGTCTTTAGTTTATATTTATATAAAAGGTAATTTTTATATTTTGAGTGTATAAATATATAAGTTTTAATTCTGCAAATATTATATAAAAAAAATAAAATTTTTTTGATATGATTGACGAATTAATAGAATTAAAAATAAATATTTTTTTATTTATTTATTATTGTAAGTCGAGAAAAATAAAATTCATTAAATTAATTCAAATTAAAAAAATATAATTCGAAATAATACCAAAGTGAGTGTCACTGAATTAAAACCGTGTACTTAAGTTTCTAATACGTTATTCAAATGGACCAAGAAACACGTACACGTGCTCGAACATTTGCAAACAAGCATGGCTAATTTTCTTCTCGTGACACATTCATTTGCTGCGAATTAATATTTTGTTAAACATATTATCGATTGAATTTATAAAAATTTCATAAAAATCATCGAATCATCAAATTGATTTCGAAAGAAGCAGTTTCTATAACATATATTCAGCATATAAAAAAATTATATTGAGCATATAAAAATAAGCTATTCAAACATTATTTAAATACGTTTTATTAATTTATAATTTCATTAAATCCATCAAGTTATATTTATATATATATATTTTTTGTATTTATTATTTCTATAAAATACAAAAATATCCTTGTATATATGTGATTATTATTATATACATTATATTAAAAAAGTAGATGTATGTTATTCAATTTTAGTAAAAATGAAAAGTTGAAATAAGATATCCAACGTAAGCAATTATTCGTGTCACTTTCACTGACAACCGGCAGATGGCATATGGCAGAAGATTAAGTTATTGTTCGTTCGAATCAACTACAATTTCATACGTCACGGAACTTGCCTTTACGACTCGTAATTAATGTTTGCAACGCGAATCGTTTTTTCTTTTCTTGCGGTTATTCCATAATTTCAATGGCGAATAGTTATAATTAAATGTACAGTAAGGAGCTGGAAAGAAGTCTTGCAGATTTTACACTGAGGTAAAGCAAATATTCTTTTCTATCACACACTAATACACAATGCTATATGATTCTATTCGTAAATGTGATACTTTATTCACTTCTAATTCAAACTGTATTTCAACTATATTTCAATTGTATATAATTTAATAAATAAATTTGACATTTCTCTATATTTCTACAACTTTTGTATTTATTTTGATCGATTTTCCCGCGAATACAGATATTAATATATAATATTTCAAATTCTATTTTGTATATTTTTTTCACTTTTCTTTCTTTAACATTAATAAAATGTAAAAAAAATAATAAATTTTTTTCTAATGAATTCGAATTTTTACTATTTTTCAACTATTACATGTTTTTAATAATATAAAAGAATTATTGATATTATATTATCTGATAGAAAATAGCATAATCGAGCAATTAATTTGTTTCAGCTGCACCGTAGTACTGTTCAATCCACGGAAGAATACCCAGGCTCACGTGTTGAACGCTTGTCGTAAAACAGTTACCTCTTTAGCGCTCGCTGGCGATGGAAGGTTTCTGGCGACTGGCGAGTGCGGCCATATGCCAAACGTCCGCGTCTGGGACATCTCTGACCCATACAATGCCGTGCAGTTCGCCGAATTTTCCGGGCACAAATATGGCATTAATTGCGTGGTGAGTAGTAATCAGATGCAAATATAGCGATCAGAAGCAGTTATAATATTTTTCATATTAATTTATTACGAAAATATTTATCGAAGTATTATTGACAAATATTCACAATCATCAAATCTTTTATGATCTGAAGAAAATATCGAAGTTTAGAAAAAACTTTCGAGATTTCGCAAACATATTTAATAATTAATTGCGGATAAAATTGTTATCATAACATACAGGAAATGCCTATGCTCGTGAATTCTTAACAGGAAACGTCTCTTATTTTATTTAACAAATCATTAACGATGATTATAATTATCAATTACAAGTAGTATAATTTATTCGTTAAAATTTCGAATTAATTTCATTCTAATCTGCATTTTTGTTATCATTTTGTATACATATATTATATATTAAATATAAACATTTTTTATAATAATATTACACGATGAATACATAATTTTATATAAACAAATAATATACAAATAAAATCTATTTTGATTAATACTTTACAGAAGTAATGCAAATTAAAAATTTTTAATGTAGCAATAACATAAAAGTAATATAAATAAATTCAAGAATTTGCAAGTCAAAAAAATATTGATACATTTATGTTAATTTAATGCTAAATTATTATTTAATTTAGGCAATTTAATTTTGCATGAAATGAAGAAATAGTTTTACCTTCGTCACACTCTTATATCTATTTTATTTGATTAAATTGACATAAAATTAAATTGCTTATTATTTGAAAAATAAACTTTAATAGACACTTTTATATATTAATTATATTTTTTTTTTATATCTCATATTTTTTTTTATATGCTATTTTTCTAAATTTAATTCTAAATAAATTCACAGTTTCATAATTTTTTACTATATTTTTTCATAATTATATAATATTTTAATATTTATAATATTTTATCTATTTCTTATCAAATATTTCTATTTTAAATTTTTATATAGTTTGTTTCAATTTAAAAATACAATCTTATGCTACAAATTAATTATTATGCGATTGTTTTACATGATATTTATTCATCCTATAAAAAAATTCACATGTACTTTTCTACTCTATGAAATAATATACCTCTGTTCGCCATTCAGTAGTATAACTTGTTATTTCTCAGCCAATTGAATTACTAGCATACAGTAGTGCTCTCTTTAATATTTGGAATCAAAATTTGATTTGGACATTTATCTGATGAGATAATTTCTATGAATTTGACTTACGCAAAAAAAAAATAATAATAATAATAAAATAAAAATAATAATAAATGAATGTGAAGGATTATTGAACTAAATTAATTAACTCGATAATTAAATTAATTATTGAACTTAGAATATGGAAATTTTTATAATTTATATTTTTTCGTTTCAAATAATTCGTGGAAAAAGCATATTATAGCAAAACTATTATTGCAAATGAAAACAAGAACAAGATGATGACAGTATTATATTTTAGAAAAAAATTCTTTATATTTACTGTTGTAGCATTTCTATATATATGAAAATTTGTATTTCAGATATAGTTGATGATGTTAATAAAATGGAATTATTTTATTTGAAATTCAAATAATTAAATAATCAAGAGATCATTTATCTATTCAAATAATCATAACCATAATTATAATATATATTAATAATACGATTATTTCAAATTTTTATTTTTCAAATAATTTATTTGAATAATATCCAATTTTTGTAAATATATAGTTAAAAATTTTGAAACTGCGTTACCGACTGCGAATATATTAAGAAAGTTAATTAAAATAATATGTTAAAACTTTTATTTCATTGAGAAAAATTTCATTTCGGGGATTTTTATCGCATCTCTTTGTTCGTTTCTTTTGCATTCATTCTCGGTGAATCGAGGTTCCAGCGTAAAATTACTTTTCGCAAAGACGAAAAAGGAGCTTTTCAACTTCCATTGCGACGAATATCAAGCGGGTACAGTGGATGCTCACAATGAAAAAAAAAAAGTACGCTTTTATGATTTGATGAGTTTATCATTTTCTACGCCTATTATTTTCTACTACTCACACTAATTAAGATTCACCGTTTTTATTTCACGAAACGTTTGTAAAAATTTACATAATTAAAAAGTTACTTTATAAACATTTTAGATAATTATATATTTAAAAAATTTTACACATTTTACTGATTTCAACAATTTCGAAATATTTTCGAATTGTCAATAATAAAAATTTGAACAATTTTTTATTATAAATATAAAATTCTCCATTTAATATTACCACAATTTATAATAATATATTTTAATTACTAATTATATAATAATAACATTATTTATAATGAAAAATATTTTATATAAAATTGATATTTGATTTCAGGATACATTCTAATATTATTATTTCTATAATTGGATGTGTGAAAGATCAAATATAAATCATAAATTTTTAATGCATCAATTGATGCAGCTTGATAGTCTTCATAAAAAAATAATAATTTATTTATTATTTTTTCGAGAATAATTAGTTTAAGAAATATTTTAATTTTAATATTTGAAACATAATAATTAGTTTTTATATAACAAATATATTTTAACACAATAACTGACTTATTTTTTTATTTTCATTATTATTAATTTATATTGTTATATTAACAATCAAGTTCCAAACAAAATATATTTACATATTTAGCTAATTAATTTTTAAATAATAATAAACATACGAATTGTGATTTCAATATCATTCTTCTCGAATCATACGCAGAAAATTTTTTTTCGTAGAAAAAAGAAATACTAACGAAAGGAAATACAGTCTCGATGCATTTAATTTAAGAACGAACGTTACGTTCGCGCCACATGCATACACGTACGCGCATGCTCGATGTACAATTCGAGACGTCGACACTGGGCAGGGCACGTGAATACTAAATTGCTTTCTCAGCGAACGGACAACGGTACCCTTTTTATTGTTCCACTGCATTCCCTCGATATCTTGGGTACAATGATCCTTGCTCGAAAGGTTCCGCGTGTACGCGGTATTACGTCGTTCGACCATGAACAAGTATATACACGATCTTTTAAGGAATCTCTCACGATCATCTAGCAATTCATCGTGGATCCTTCTGAAAGTTAATGGAGATTTGTAAATAATTTTTTGAATTAAAATTGATTCGATATTTAATTTTATAAGAGATATAACAAAAAAATGTATAATTTAATTTTTTACTATAAACAATCTTTAACCATTATGTTTATATACTACACAAATTGTATGTTCATGCAAAGTATCAATATATTTACTTGTAAAATATTTTGTCCCACGTATTATATTAACACTCTATATAAATTAAATTTTATAATCTTCATTATTAATGATACGTAAGAAGTAAAAGATTTAAGAACTATTAATTTAGATCTTGATGGCTCTATTTTCTTCAATCGATTATAACCAAGATAATTAACAAGAAACGACATTTTGAAATATATATATATATATATTTTTTCTTTTTCTTAAGGCATTTTCACCGAGCAACAAGTACGTGGTATCGGTGGGTTCTCAACATGATATGATCGTCAATGTCTGGGACTGGAGGAACAATATTAAAGTGGCGTCAAACAAAGTCTCGAGCAAAGTGAAGGCCGTATGCTTCGCGGAAAACGGCAATTACTTTGTTACCGTCGGTAACAGACATGTCAAGTTTTGGTATCTCGAATATTCGCGCAGTGCCAAGGTACGTGTCAAACTAATTCAATCTCTTTGTCTCTTCTAATCTGTTCGAATAAAATTCACTCATCGATTATTGGTTATTCTCTGTGCACTAAAAATTGTGATCATCGATTATCGATATTTTACTAATAGTTTTCAATATATCGATAATATAACTTAGATATCATTAACGGATAGAAATGACTAGAATTTCTTTTTTTTAAAATTATTTAAATTATCGATATTATCGATAATATCAAAATTTCAACCGATGCTCAACTTTGAAAAAAATATATATTATAGTGAACGGAACAAAACAAATTTTTTATGGTATCGTTATACTACTATTTAAAAAATTATTATTTTTATGATTTTATAAATTTCACTAATTTACAATATTTTAATTTTTGATTTTTATAAATTATTTCTATGATTTATTGTTTTTATTATTTTTATTTCTATTTTTTACGAATAATTTATGTTTAGATTTGAAATATAAAAAATTCATGCTTTATAATTAATATTGAAATTTAAAATTAAATTTTTACATTCAATTTGAATGAGTTAAAAAACACGTTTTTATAAAAAAAAAATCGAAAAATAAAAATTCCAAAATTCTTGTGACACCTTAAAATTTTACAGAATTTATCTTTCCAACATTAAACCTAGAATATTAAATGCAGATTTACTATTAAAAAATAAATGTAAAAAATAAACAATTTTAATTTCTTCGTTCTATACTCTATTGGCGAAATTTAGATAGGATGAGAATAATGCGAAAGAAGTGATAATAGCAATTTTGTGCAGTATAAGGAACCTGTGCCTTTGATGGGTCGGTCTGCCATATTAGGAGAGCAAAGAAATAACGATTTCGTGGACGTAGCCTGCGGTCGAGGAGAAATGGCAGATTCCACATATGCGATTACGAAAACAGGCCTTCTATGCGAATTCAATAACAGGAGGCTCTTGGATAAATGGGTAGAACTTCGTGTAAGTATCTTTGTCTCTAATGCCCCCTATCTGAAATTCTGTATTTAAATTATTACATACATGACTATATATATATGTGACTAACCTCAATTTCAATGTATCACCATAGAATTTATTTCATTGCGATTCTGTATAAAAATAGAACTCGTTACGCCACGTTAACTTATCTCTACGAGTCGCTATTACTTTTATGTAGGACATGTTAATAGATAGTTGCTAGTTTCACTGTTTCACTATCAAATGGATAGGTAATTATGCAGAAAAAAATATACTTTACCGATTTCGATGACCTTCATATTGTTAAGCTCAATATTCTGTACAATTTTTTCTTATGTTCTTATATTTCTTATACATGTAAGTGTGATTCAGAAATACATGTCATTACTTTAGAGATGAATTTATATCAAAATACTAAAACATGCCATATAATAATTGTAACCTAATTATCTATAAAAACTATTTTTATATAATTTTTGTTAATAAATGAACATGTTCCATTCATTATTTTTTATTTTATACATATATATATAGTTATATATGTAGTTGATAATAATGTTAATTTATTATTGTGATTTATAATTGATAATTATGAGCTTTTAATTGGATATTTAATTGGGATATTTAATTGAAATGTTTAAAATTCGGTTTATATTCATTGATTATATTTGCTATTAATCGTTTTAATTAATATTGTTGGAAATATTGAATGCATTCGTTCATTAAGAAAACATGACTGCGGCAAATATTCAATTTTCTTTTCAATAAATAATTAAATACTAAATATCCACTGAAATTGAACTTGTCCTCTCGCTTTTTTTTTTTTATTCTCTCAAAGATATATTAATTATTTAAAATAACCACGTGTGGCTCGTAAAATAATAATTTAGCTATTGTTATTACGAACATTAAAGGACAAATGCTAAATGGACACAAGCAATAGAAAATAAAATTATGCTATAATTTAATAATAATAAAATAATATTATTTTAAATATAAATTACTTTGTATAAATTATTTCAAAATATCAGATATATAAAATCTAATTATTCGAAAAAGATTTTCTGTCTGATATTTCAAGATATTTAAAATTGAAATTGTTTTTTATTTCTAAAATTTTGATATCACTTGATATTATTATTATTATTAATTAGTTAGTTAATAATATACTGTACTACTTATATTATACTATGTTCTATTTTGTATAATTTTGTATAATATTCGAATATTATTATATTAACTCGTTTCAAGCAACTGGCTATTTTCAGACGAGCAGTGCCAATTGCATGGCCGTTGGAGATAAATACATTTTCATCGGTTGTGCAGAGGGAATTGTGAGGTGCTTTAGTCCTAACACGCTTCAGTTCATTACCACCTTACCGAGAACACATTACCTGGGCGTGGACGTTGCTCAGGGATTGTCCATTAGGTATATGGGCAATTTTTTTTGATTACTTATTAAACATTGAAGAAAATAAATATAAATTTATTTCTTCAAATCATACTTAATATTACTAATATTTTATATTATTTATATTTCATTATATAAATCATACAAATGCAATATTTTAAAATGAGCACTTTATTGAAATATAAGGAAATAGTATTTTATAATGCTTCGATTAAATAATTGTTTAATTTTATAATTATTATAATATATATTATTATATATATATTTAATTCTAGGTATTATTAGATAAAAAATTTATCTAATAAAATAATCTTTTTATATGTACATTTTACTTATAAACTATAAAAAGATATTGGTTAATTTATTTTGATAAAGTTTAAAATAAGTACCGAATATTATATCATGTAAATATTAAATAATACTTGTCTATAAAATTAATCTTTTAACCAGATAAAACAAATTAATTCCTCACTTAAATTCTCTCAATGGATCAATCTCTTAGACTTAATAATTCCAAATTTCTATATTTATGGATTCTCTAATTTTTTACGTGTTATATTTGTTATATAATTTCTATTTTAAAAAAAAATTATTCTATTTCTATATTTCATATTTCTATACATTTATAAAAAGAATTTAATTAAAACTGATTTATATTAGATTAATTTTTATATTCATGATTATTAAGAATTCTGCTTAAATTAATTACATTCTAATTAATAATACAATACTTTCAAATATTTAAAAGTATTTCAGTTTTCTACTACTTTTTTCAATTTACTTTAAATTTTCCTTATCCATCTTATCGATTCCAGCCATATGTCTCAACATCCAACAAATGCAAGGTATCCAGACGCCATCGCCTTAGCATTTGACGAGCGAAACAACAAGCTCACTTGTGTTTACAACGATCACAGTATCTACGTTTGGGATGTACGAGATATCAGACGAGTCGGCAAGTCGCATTCCTTCCTTTACCATTCGGCCTGCATCTGGGGAGTCGAGATGTATCCCACTGGATCGGATTCCGTGGGCGCCATGCCGGCTGGTAGTTTCATCACGTGTTCCAGCGACGACACCATCCGCGTGTGGAACCTTGAAAAGGACATAACCTCTAATGACACGCTTTACAAACGGAACATCTACAGCAACGAGCTACTCAAGGTTCTCTACATAGATCAAGAGTTAACTTATTTAAAAGATTTGGATCTGGCCGCAGCTGGATCAACGGAAAAGAGCGACGCTTCGTATGATAGTCGGAACGGTGTTAGATCGATCAGAATCAGTCCTGATGGAAAACACTTGGCATCTGGTGATAGATCTGGTAACATACGAATTCATGACCTCTCTTCGTTGGACGAATTGTGCTTGATCGAGGCACACGATGCGGAAGTGCTTTGCCTCGAGTACTCCAAGTTCTCCAGATACTCGACGGAACCTCCTAGATTGTTAGCCAGCGCTTCTAGGGATAGATTGATTCACGTGTTTAGTGTAGATCAAGGATACAACTTTTTACAGACGCTGGATGATCATAGTTCTTCCATTACTGCCGTCAGATTCTTCAATCAGAGCAATCAGAATAATCAGATACAGATGGTGTCCTGCGGTGCCGACAAAAGTATTATTTTTAGACAACTGCAATCGGTTAGTTTGATTATTGTTTTTCTTTTTTGTATTGGGAAAGTAAATTAATATAATATACACGCATATCTAATTTTGAAATCGTTTAATGTTTGTACAAATATTGTAAAATTGTTATATAGTTTATATAATATTTAATTTTTTTATATTTTTTTATTTTATTTATAAATTATAATAATTTTCTTATTATTTTTCTTATAATAATATAAACGTGTGAAATTTATATATTATATATTATAATTTGAAATTCACGAAAATTGATAAATTATTTTTATTTAGAGCATTTATTTCAAAAGTATAAAAAATTTTTTTATAAGAATATTGCTAAATTCACTTACGAGTAATAGAAATATTTTATGTGCAATTTTTATTCTGTTTATTTGAATTATTTTATTTTATTAAAACCAAAAATTAACATTTCCATCTTATATTAACGAATTCGATTGTTCCTAGACACCAGGAGGAATGCCTCAATTTGCCAGGGGTCACAATGCTCAGGGAAAAACTACTCTCTATGACATGGAAGTCGATTCTGGACAAAAACATGTTTTAACTGCCTGTCAGGATAGAAATATAAGGGTTTATAATGTAACTACGGGCAAGCATAGCAAAACGTTCAAGGGATCTGTCGGCGAAGATGGATCGCTTATCAAAGTCGTTCTGGGTAAGTCAAACTTGAATATGATATTTTATTTATTTTATTGAAAAAAAGATAACAGAACTTCATTTATTATTAAATTTATTGAAATAGGTTTTTCATAGATGAACTTGATTTAATGATTTAATACCATAATATCAATTGATATATATATATTAACATATAATGTATAACATGTTGTAAATAAATTTAATCTTTTAAAAAAAAAATCTTCTAATGCAATATATATGATTTCAAAGTTTCATTGATACATAAGGATAATCTTTTTTATCTTTTATGTATTATTTACAACTTCTCTTCTCAAAAAAATTTTCAAGTAACAAATAACTCAAAAAATAATTTCATTTATAAATTAATATACTTTAAATGGAGTTCTATTAAATTTAAATATATGTGAAATCATTTATAATTTATTTGTAACATTTCAGATGCATCAGGAATTTACGTAGCTACCTCATGTACGGATAAAACGTTGTGTGTATACGATTACTATAGCGGCGAATGCATGGCTACCATGCTTGGTCATTCGGAATTGGTGACAGGGCTGCGTTTCAGTCCCGACTGTCGCAACCTCGTATCCGCTAGCGGCGATGGTTGTATATTTGTCTGGCGTGTTCCACGCGATATGGTTGTGACTATGCAGGCACGTCTTGCTCAACAAGCAATGCGAGCTGGAAAGTAAGAATATTATTTAATTTTAAGATCGATTATCTGTTAAATACGGAAAAACCCATTTTAATATTTGTTAGATCACTTACATTTATTAACTTTATTAGGCCATTTGTTAACGATGAGCAACAAACGTAAAAATGATACAATAATTAAGTTAATTGTCGTATTTATCTGCCTGTGGATTATCTCTTGGATTCAATTTTTAAGCCATATATATGTTTCGTAAAACAAAAATGAATTATTCATATGGAAAAATTTTTCTCTGTCATTTCTTATGAGCTAATGAAAAAATTAATTAATTCTTAGACTATTTATCTATACGAATTAATAACATTTGTTTCTAATCATATCACAATTAACCGAGCGTTATAATATTTTTTCCACATATATTTGTTCGCTATAAAAATTTCGAAGGATTTCAGATATTTAATTTCTTAAAATATTAATTTTTAACAAATCTTTCTCTAAAAAAAAGAAATAAAAATAATCATTTTGGTTTTTCGAAATCTCATAAAATTTTTAATTCGAATTTTATGATAATTTAACTTAAAAATTATTTCTAATTCATTTTACAATAAAAATTATTGTTAAAGGAGGCCATCACAAGTAAACGGCACAGGAATCGATATACAACTGGACAACGAAACTTTTGGATCACCTCCACCGGAATTCTTAGATCCAAATGCCAATCCAACGTCGCAAAACGTAGGCGTGGATTACAGATTTAGTGTAGGCCAGTTGCCTCTTTGGGCGAAAAAACAAATAAATACTGCGAACGCGGATGAGAGTACCGTCCTTGGCTCGAATGTCAGATCTCTTGGCGTGGACTTGCCGAAGGGCAGATGGGCGCAAAGAGTCCAGCAAGGAGATGGTATAACTGTCAAGTCTGTCTATGATAGCGATGAGGTTATACCTTTTCCTCCACCTCGTGGTGCGATCGATTCGGATGGTGGTGGAGGAGGCGGGGGATCGAAAGATAGCTCGATCGATAGTGGAACTGAAACCAAGTGTAGCAGTGATTATCGTAGAGAAACAATTATTATTAAAAGGGTAGGATCATTTTCTATTAATTTAAATAAGGAAATATTGTTTATTAATTTTTCAATACTCTCCATCTGTAATTTTAATTATCAACTGATCCTATTTCCTAATACATTAATATGTATTAATAAATAATTTTGATAATTCCAAAGAAATTATCTTGGCGATTTCGATGATCTTAAAATATTTTCAGAATCATCATTTTTAAGATAGTTATAATTATCACTTAACTTTTAAATTAAAATAGGTTTTATATTGTAAAATAAGTTTAAATAAGTTTGGATTATATTATACATATTATATTATACATATTATTATACATATAAGTTTAAATTAGATTTATTTAAAAGATATTCTAGTTTGATTTATCTTTTGATGCAAATAATTCAAATCAACTCAAATTACGTTAAAATCTATTCAATTGCTAATTGAAGCTGTGATATAGATTAAAAGAAATAATATTTATCTAATCTAAACAAAATTAATCCAAATAAAATTTAAATCTAGTTATACTTTACTTATACTAATACACACTTATAATACTAAATATATTTCAAATTTCAAAAGCATAAGTAACATCAAAAATATTTAGATTATATCTGCGAAAAAGTAATCGTTATATGTATAAAAAAAAATTGTTCAGAATGATGATCTTGACATATATGCTTCAAGAATATCAAAATCGTTGAGATAGATTTTTACATAATTATTTTAAATAATTAATTTAATTTCGTATCGATCTTAATCATAGTGAGAGAACTACTAATAAATTAATATATATTAATAAATCATTATTTTATTAATTTCATTTTTTTTTTTTCAAAAGTACGCGATACATTAACAATCGATAACTGATTCTAGGAAGAGGATGAAACTATATTTCAACCTTGTCCAGATAGTTACAGAGAATTAGCAGATGAAACGAAACAGGTACTAACTGATTCCCAATAACAAAATAATTATAATAACTTATTTATTGTTATCCAATAAATGTTATTAGTGCGTAATTGCAAATCGCAAACAGCTTGCGAAAAGAAAAAAGGATGACGACAGTTGTTTTTATCATTTATTTCATTCATTCAGCTTTTACACTTGATTTTTTTTCTTTCTATTTTTTTTTTTTTTTTTCATCTTAGCGTCCAATTATTTGTTCGCGATTGTTTTGTGTTGATTGTATTTTGTTTCAACCGATGACATAGGTGATCGGTGGTAACGTGACTGTAACTAGAGGTAGCAATATCACGGAATTGACACGACAATCAAGGAGTCGTCATCATACCGACGATAGCAGTCTTGGCAGCTTTAAATTTGAGGTATATCTTATTAACGCCTCAGCCCCTGTAATAAAGCATCGCCAAACAGTAATGCAATCGAACAAAAAGACATTTAAATATATTTATCTGAAAACAAACACATGTTTTTCTGTATTTATGTCTTTTAAGTCGCATTTATTATGTTTGCTGCTTAAATTTGTTATAACAATTACATATCTAAAACCTCAAAAACATTTGAAACTCATGCTTTATCAAATAACAATAATTCGTATATAAAATGAATTTAAAAAAGAAGGAATAAAATATATATGCATTATGTATAGGATCATGAAAGTACCGAGCATGATGGAGACGTGGAAGATTATTCCGAGGGAGAGAATGGAACAACTGGTTCAGAAAAGTCTCATCATAGATTGATGTATTATCCTGCACCAGAAGATACAGTTTCGAATCAATTTACTGTAAATGCGATGGACGTAGAAGAGCTTCGAAGGTTAGAGATATTGTACGATTTAAATAATTTGTTATTTTTATTCAATTAATTAAAGAAATTTAAGATAACAAGTAAAAATTTAGAAAAATAATAAATTGAAAAATTGATTACTTGAGAAAACAATGTTTATTTTTTAATTAAAAATATATTCATATAATAGCATTCAAAATAAATATTAAATATAATAATAATATAATAAATATATAAAAAGAAATAATAATAATATAAACATTTGATATTATATATTAAAAAATCAATTATTTTCATTAAAATTAAATAAGTAATGGTAAAAAAAGATAAATAATTTATTTTATGAAGCATTTGAAGCATGAAACATTTGTGCTATTTTTATTATTTATTTTTACTATTATTTATAGGTCTCAAAGGAGGCAAAAAAAACCAAGAAATGGAGAAAGTGGTCGAACGAGCGAGTTAACTGCTTCAGGCAGTCAGGACGATTCGGATTCCGAGGGTGGCGCTTCGACACCTAGTGCTGAACGAAATCCTCTGTCCATGCTGTCGGAAGCTAGTTCAGAAGGATTCGATCAATTAGCTAAACAGAGTCATCGCGAAAAATTTCTTAAAAATGCTTTTGAATCTCTTAGCGGTGCCGAAGAACCTACGAATAGAAGCGCCAAAACGACTAGTATCAGTTCTCAGTTCCATGGAAGGTAAATCTTATTTTACTGACAAAAATATTCAATAATTAAGAATGCTTTATCATTTTTTTATGATAAAAAGAATATAATAAAAAAATTATCTATAAAATATTTTTAATTAAGATTTAAAAATAAGTATGTGGTGAATTTTAAATTTGGAATTATAAATTTCCAATAATGTGCATATCTGTTAAATTATGATGATGATGAATTCAGGAAGCATTTATAATTTATAAACGAATATTTTTTATTTACTACTCATTCTACATAGTAACTTTATTAAATCTATCTCAAATTAAAAAAAGAAAATATTGAACAAAAATTTTGTGAAACTATAATTTTTATAATTTGTTAAAAAGAATAAGAATATTTGTTATAATTTTAACGAATAAAATTTTGTTTTTTATATTTCTTGAATATTTTTTATATTACTTTTTCGTTAAAAAAAACAATAAAACTTTCTTAATTATTTAGTAGATTCGTTTGAAAGTTAACGTATATTTTTAGACTTAGCAGCGGTGGCGATAATGGTAGTAATAAGGTTCGCAACGCTGCAGTAGTGAATGCAACGAAACAAGCAAGAGGTGACGCAGATGTTGTAAAGAAGCGCGAAGAATTACAAAGGAGAATAGAGGAAACTAGAAGGAAATTGCAAAGTGTATGCATTGCGATATTTATTTCATGAATTAGACATATCATAAATAGATTTACAAGTTCAATTTATAAATCATAATACCTAATTATCTGTTATAGGTTGGCTATAAATCATCGTTGAAAACAAGTCAAAGTATAACCGATTTGAGCAGTCATATACCGGAGAAACATCATCGTTCAAATAGATTAAGTACAGGTAACAAATCTGGTCAACAAAATCAATACTCGAAACCGATTAATCCCTGTAAACCTATGCCGAATCCAAAGCCCCCATTAAAACCTCAACAACTCGTTAACAAAATATCAGGTGTGGGTAATGCGCTACCTAAGTTAGATATTTCGACTGAAAACTGCTTATCCAAAAGCCCGACTACGTCGTGTATAAGTGACAAGACAAAGCCATCTCTTAGTCGACCGTTAACATTAACTTTAAAGAAAACTGAAAAGTATAAGCTATCGCTGAACAAACCAAATCAATCTTTACCCGACTCGCCTGTCTGCGAAGAGTTAAAGCTCTTGAAGGAACAGTGTAAAAAGAATGTCAGTCGATTCGCAAGATTCGCGCAGAAAAGACGATCGTGCAGCTATTTCATCGGTCTCGATGATAATGAGGAAGACATGGAGAATATAGCCAAGTCTTTCGAGAGTTTGCCCGCCATGAATGAGCGTAACATCGAAAATTTGAATGATGTAATGGACGATGGGGACGAAGGAAATGGAAACTTTAGCGATGACTCTCTGGAAGGTGATTTTAAAAATCCACCTCGTCGATGCGTCAGCGACTACCAGATAAATAATATGCACATGGACAATCAAGCTACGCAAAGAAATTATTCGACCTATCAGAATTTTCCTAAACGGATTCTAACTGGATCCCAAGAGAGCATCCTTTCAGATGCCTCCGTGGAATCTTTCTCGAAAGGAAGCGCTGAGATTTTGGATTACAGTCACTATGACAACGACAGGCATTCAAGCGCAAGCTTCTTCTTGTCTCGTCGAAAGATGCAAGCTGGTCGAAGCCACGAAAGCATTTTGACAGATGAGTCCGATTATCAAATGTTCCCGTTACACGAGAACATTGATCACCGAAGTACCGAGAGTGTGCTAACTGACGATTCAGACTCTTTGGTAAAATCTGCGCCATTAGAAATGCTATTCGATTCTCATTACAAACGAAAAAGGCAAAATTCGGAAACATACAGCGGTAATCCTAACAATGCCGTAGAACAATCAAATAATACTGAGAATGTCGTGAACGATTCGTCTTGTCGGGCGGTGTTTAGATCAAAATCGCTTCAAGATACGCGAATAAGTCAAGTGAGGAACGAAAATAATTATAGAGAGGACAATGTCCAACCTGCAACATGTATTTATTACGAGTTCAACTTCAATGATCAAAATGACACGAATGTCGAAATGAGGATTGGAACGAAATCGGATGCGATCTCACGAAGCAGTAGTTTGAAAGTGCCGAAAGAACCACAATCGATGCTGATTCTGAACGATTTCGTGGCCCATAAACCGCCCAAGCCTAAACGGAATTCCGCTCGAACACAAAGTATGCGGAACAGGGCACGCCCCGCGTGGAACAAATATGTAGATTCAACGCCTCAATCTTCCCGTGTTAAATCCACAGAATCCGACGATTACACAACAAACAAGTCTCGTACAGAGGATCGAACAGTAAGAAACGATACAGATGCAAAGTCTGATGGGAACGAAAACTTGCATACTTCCAAAAGAATCGAGCAGTTACTACAATCTTCCAATTATTCTTTACAGGGCAGCGAAGATAAAGACTCGAAAATCAAATTTTACAGCCTACAAACTCGACGATCTGACAAAGGTATCGTCTACGATGCTGGTGGTCCAATGGACAACTTTGCTTTCGATCCAAACGATTCTCAAACGAAAAGTTATCAGCAGGATCAAATAGACACTCCACATACGGATCGACGTTGCTGCTTTGAGTCCCAAATTCCAACGAAAGATACTCAGGAAACTTACGACTCTTTGGAGCCTAATGGTGCCAACTGTGACTTACAGACAACGAGTATGCAGACTGCATCCAATTTATTGAGTACGAATGCACGTATCGACAATTTAGATGCGAGTGTTGATCTCAGAATCACTCGAGCCATCGAAGGAACAGTGAAGTTGCTCTCAAAGGAATTTGAGAATTTAGTGAGAAGAGAGCAATATTTTATGAAAGAGAAATGTCTGCGTATGTCACACTGCCAAGAAACGAGCGAGAACTTTGCCAAATTGGAGGCGGAAAGAGACGGTAGATTTTGTTCTTTGAGACGTGACATTAGATTTCATTCTGGAGGTGAGGATAGCGATTTTGCGGATACGTCTGCTATAGACAGATCGATGATGGAAAGCGGTTCCTCAACGTCCGCCTCGAGTTGTACCAATTCACCAAAAAGAATGTGGCCGCCAGCCTCGCGATGTCAGAGTCATATGAAATGGACTAAAACGTTACCCACCATTAATCAAGTCATACTGCCATCTAAACATCTTTATGCAGGTACTTACAGCATACGCAGGAAAGAAAATTGTTCTCTTGTAACATTCATTTTGTTCCTGTTTGTTGAATAGTACATACTTTCTTATTTGGATGCTGAAGTATAAATTTATTTCATAATGTTTTTTCGCTGCTCGATTATCGATTTCAATGCCCAGAGAGAATATGGCTACAATAAGAGAACGAGACTTAAGAATTTAAGGGGAAAAAGTATAAGATACAAATGTCAGATAATTGGCAAAGTGTTGGGCAAGAAAATCGAGGAACGAGTCATTAAATGTCTATTTGAGTTTCTTATGACAACTGCAAATCGTGTAAATATCGTTACATAATATATAGTAGCACGATTATATAAATTTTTAATTGTTCACTCATTTTTTTTTTTCTTTGTGTTCTACATGCGAATGTTAATTTTTAATCATTTTATCATATACTCAATAAGATACTCTTCATATTCTTCTTATTATTATACGGTGAAAGATTTTCTTATTTCATCATTCTTGTGTTAAGACGATAGCGATCATGTACTTTTCAGTTTAATATATTATCAATATTTTCTTATTTTTTGATTTAGCATGACACGTGATCGACAGCATGTTTTGTCCTTACGATGTAGTTTTATTCCTTTTCCTTGTTCCACACTATTGAATTTTTTACCTTATTTTAGTAATGAAATTTTGTGTTAAAATCAATCGTATCGATTAATAATGTTAATATATTATATTAAAGAAATTTCATTCATTTAGTATAAGTAAATTACTAAATTACACGATTGATTTTGAACCTAAGTTTTATACTTATTTTACGCATTCAACACATACTTTGCATCTTTATTTTTGCATTTTAAAAATGCCAAAGCTAGTGATAACTTTTAAAGTTAATTATATTATATTTTATTGTTTCACAATTAATTTATTGCTTTCGCAATATGCATGAGAGAAAAAATAGAAGGCTGCTTATTTAATTCTTATATTTTTAAAATTTCTAAACTATAAATTACAATTTATATTATTATAATTCATTGTGATAATTATTTAGAATAGTTGTCACCAATTTCGATATTCTTGAAATATATTATTAAGATTATCATTCTAAACTTTTTCTTATACATATAACTCGCTCGATTTTAGTTTTCTAAATATGTATAAAAATATTTTTGATAAATAATACATATCATATTAGATATAAATTTGAATTAGATTTAGTTTTAATTCAGTTTAGAATAAATTTAGATTAGTATTCATCTGCTTTGTCATGTATTTTTGATTCATTCACACATTTTTGATATTTTTAATCAGATTTTAATAGACGAATCGGATAATAAATTGATATTAGAAATGCTGTGCTTCTATCGTTATACGATACATTGCAAACTCTATTATTATTTCTATTGTTAATTTGCAGTCAGAAAATCTGGATATTTCTAAATCTGCTATATTTCTATAGTCAATCCATTAAAAGATTCTATTATAATAATCCTATATCTTAAATCTTTTTAAGTTTTTTAACAAATTTATTTAATTTTGAAAGTTAATCTGAATATTTTATTATTAATTTCTATTATAATATATAATTATTTTAAACTTTAAAAATTCGATATATAATATCAAAACTAATTTTGCTTATATCTTGAAAATAGGACGATATAATAGTTATATGTATCGGAAAAGACAATCGTGACTTTGATAATATATTTTTAATCAAAATCAGTAAAATAATACTTATTCTAAATGATTATCTTCGAATATAAATTAGATTAAAAATACAGTAGTATTGCGATATTTCATTCATAATATATCAGACTTAAAAGATAGATCTAGCTAAGGTAACTGGTGTACTAAAAAAAAAAAAGATACAATTATAACAAATATACAATGAAAAATTTTGAGCTAAGGGAAAAAGAATTGTAGCTTAGTGCATGTGTGTGCGTGTTGTTGTCGACAGTTGGCAGTAGTGGGGGGCGAATCTCGTCAAAAGTTTTTGACAATGAAGAAGAGGGGGGTGGCATGCGACGTGCCTGCTCGCTGAGTGATCTTTCCGTCAGCCCACCAAATAGGTTACTGCATGGTCCAATACAAGGTATCCTTGTTTCATTGTGTGCCACATCTATAAGGGTCTTTCCAATGAGAATTATTTAAGTAGATACTTGCGCTTATGATTAAAGTATATTTTCAAAACTAGTACTTGGTCTGACTATACCAAAATTATTTCTTATTCCTTTTAACAGAAACTACCCTTTACTAAATATCAAATTATGATATAAAGTTATTTTAAATCTTTTAAAATATACTTTGGAACGACCCCCTTACAATATAAAATCTTTAATCGATATTTTGATGTTCTGATTATAATGTTAATGATGCTTAAAAATAAATTAAATTTATGTATATAAAATGATTTTAATCTAAGTTGTCTATGTTAAATTTATGTTAAAAATCATAATTATTTTAATTTTATTCAAAATATCGAATAATTTAGTTATCATGTTATTTCCTTTGTTTTAAAGAATGTTTATTCATATTAAATTAAATGTTAAATGTATCGAACGAAACTTTTTTTCTGCGTAGATAATAGAATTATTTATAGGTAAATATGTAAAATTTTATAATTTTTTAAATAGCAAATTGAATTTTCATTAACGTATTTTAATAGTTTCAGGGAAAATAGGTAATAAGAATACGAATGCTTCGACGAGAAGTGGATTAGGAAGTGCAAATATCGGTAATCAATCCCGGCATACTTCAACGAAAAATCATTCCTCACACATGACAAGAAGTAGTAGTGTTGGTGTTTTAAATCAGGTAATTTTTTATACATTGTTACATTATATCAAATCATAAGAAACATATTTTTTATTTCAATGATAATGTTACAGAGTGATTCCGAATCAGACGTTGGAGCGGGAAATGGTAGAAGCTGGAATAATCAAGCAGGAAATAATAGAATCAATGCATTAATGAGACCAACAATTAGTTCACAGAATAAAATCAATCATCAAATAAAATCTAACTCTTCTTCCAATAGTAATTTACCATCAGTTCTTAGAAGAAGAGGCATGCAGGGTGCATATTCAAGTGGTAATTATCTAAAAATAAAAGTTTAAATAATTAAGATTTTTTTTACATCAAGAAAATAAATACACAAATCGATATAGAATTTTAAACATAAGATATAATAAGATAATTATCAAAATTAATATTTTTGATATATTAGTATATTTTCAAAATTCAATTTTATTACAAAATATCGTTTTATCACTTTAATTTGAAATTAAGAATAAATTAAAAAACATTTATCTCATGTTTAATAAAGAGAAAATTTGTATATTCATGCTTTTGATATAAAAGAAATTAAGAATATTTTAATTTCAACAAGCTTTATACATCGTTATCTTTCAGTAAATTTAAGTCAAGTGGGCAATCAAGAAGATTCAAGTTCGGAAGACACTTCTTCTAACGGAAACGGGGGAAAACCAGCTCTTCCTCCGAGACCACGAAGTATCAGTATTGATCATTCTGCTGCAAAGTATGTTAAATTTCATAATTTTCATATATAATCTTATTAAGTATTAGTTTGATTAAATTATTTTGCGAATGTGTTATATTCTTTTACAGCTTAAGTTTACCTACAACAGTAAGAAGATCGGGATCAACAACAATTATATCTAATGGTCGCAGTGGAAATAGCACAATAGGACAAAATGCAAACAGAATGTCAACAGCTAATCGTAATCAATTAGATCCCAGTCCTCAAGAACTTCCAGTTAAAGATACAGATCGTGCCATTGATGTAGCCAGTGCTGAATGTAAGTATTGTGACTATCTTTCCTTTTTCTTCTTTCTTTTCTCCATATGTGTGTGTTTTTCACAATTCATAATCATCTTGGCGTTTCTCTAAAGTGAAGCATGCAAGATTGCAAGAAAATAATACTCTCAATAAAGTCAAAAAATATATTAAAAGATTTTATTCATTGATAAAAAAAATTAAGTTTTTATTATTTAATTTCCGTCTAAAATATTATAATCTAATAAAGGCTTTACTCTTACAGTAGGCACGGATAAAACATTAGGTAAACTAAAGACATCTATTGAGAATGCTGTCCTGTGAAAATAATAAATCTTTCAGTCTATTAAAAATTTGTAAGTGATCATGCTATGACAAAATAAAATCTCATTCAGACAGAATCGTTGCGAATTTTAGTACAGACTAGAACATAGTCTGTAGATTGCTGTATATAAAATATGCTATATATTATATTCAGAATTTTTGAAAAGAACATTAGTTACGTCGTTAACATCGAATGAAGAAAATACAGCTTTTAGTTAAAATTTATTAATTACTTATGATTTATAATCGTCTCTGCATCTTGAAATTTAAAATATTGCATTATTTTTGTCGTTTTTCTGCTTTATGTGTTTAATTGTGAAGAAAATTTATTTATTAATTTTTTTTATTATATTTCAATTTCAATTACTTGTTTACAAGTATTATAAATAAAATGTAAATACTGTATATAAATATTCACAAATATTGCTTTATGATAAATATTCATAAAATTTTTCGCGTCATATCAGTCATAAAAAGAAATCATTAGAGAATCAATCATGAAAATTTTCTTATTTAATTCATTATATAATCCTGAAAAAATTAATCCTCATCGTTAGAATATTATCCAAATCTCTAAATCGATCACAATAGCATGGTCTCATTACGGATTTTAGAACTGATGTAACCTGCACGCTGCACGATCATCCATCCTTTTTCTCCATATTATGAAGCGGATATTACATGTTCTTATGTATATTTGAAATACAAATTATGTAACATCCGTTTATATTCTTATATCTGGAATACGTTGTTAAAAATGTAAATGATTTTTTCAATCAATCATATATGTATTATAGCATGCAAGAATGTTTGCATTTTTAACAGCACATTTAATAATGTATTTCTAACGTGATCAAAATATTAATAAAAGTTTTACTCTTTACAGTGTCAACGCAACTGTGCAATACGATCGCAGATGAATTAACACGAACAGCAGACAATGTTGTGCAACTGTACAAACGTTTAACAATAGATAATGAGGATGATCCATCTCGAGCGAGCATCGATAGGGATACGATGCTGCGTGGACTCGAATCATCAGTAAACGAGACAATGCGCACGTTACGATTAGTCGTTTCAGGCGAAAGTCACGAAGGTACAACAAGTTCTGAAAATGTTACGATAAATGAGGCCACCGCCAAGTTCCAAGAGCTGCTTGCCGGCCAAGACCAAGGAAAAGTGGTTAATATGATGCAGCAATACTCCGAGTTGCTCCTGAACATGATGCAACAAAGAATGGGAGGGGCGCAATCGAGCCATACATAAAATCCGTCCATTCGCTAGTTCTCCAAGGAAAAAACGATCAGGACACTCAACTACACACGGTACCGTATGTACCAATACAAAAATTAAATCTTCTCAATCTCTATAATACCCATCTTAAAAATATTGAGACATGTGATTATTTAAAATCCTGATTTTCGGCTCTATTTTTTAAATTCTCTCACTATATTTTGAGAGCAAAAACAATTTTGTGAGCACGCAGGATAAAAGATATAACTTATGAACTATATTTTAAATAAGCAAAACTATTGTTTTGTTATAGACATATTATGAAGTTGATAATTCAACAAAAAGAATTGATCGTTTAAATATCGATATTGAAATCTTATTTTTTCTCTCTCAAAGCAACATCTTTGTTTTCAATTGAATAAGTTTTGAATTTTTATCTATAATTGTGGTATATTCTGTACTGGATAGTGTTTGTAGCCAAAGTTAGTAGAGTATTTATCAATTTCGTATGACCAAATATAAAAAATTTACGGAAGTTTAAACGGGCTAATTGTGCGATTATCATAAATATTCCATTTCGAAATTAATTTTTATTTAGGAAAAAAATTCTTCGAAACTTTGTCCCATTTGGAAGAAAATATTGACTGCGTGCAACTTACTCGTATCTTGAGGCCATACGCCGTTAAATGCCAATTAACTAAAGACTCTTAGATTAGTTTCCAAATAAATATATATATATACATATTTATATATATATATATATTTATCGACTACGCGCGATACATCATAATAATTTTAGTCTTCTTGTTATATAATCAAAGGTTGTTCATACCTATGGTCTAAAACGCAACCTCTCTTCCTTCCCTAACGTTTAAAAAGCTTCGATGAAACTGTAATAAACGTATACAGTAAGCGATGTAAACTTGCCAGTTCGAGAAAAAAAAAGAGCATCTAGTTACTAATTAATGCATTTAGAAAGAAAAAAAACCGGCTTTGTAGACTTATTCCGTGTGTCTATCAAAGATAAAATATGGACGTGTGATTTTATATCATTATCTTTAAATCGAATATAATCATAAAATATCATTAGAGAGCATCTTACAACAATTTTAATTTATAGAAGAATATTGTAAAATAATTCCAAAACAGTAAACCATAAATTTTAAGATCTAATCTTAATCTAAGAAAAAAAACGAAGAATTCATTTTTCGTCGATGAATTAATTTAAAATGAATCTACGATGGATACGCGGAAAACTATGCTATGTTAGCTGCATATTTTGTCATAGAAATTACAAATATTTTTACACGCGAATAATGTCAAGAGATATGCAAGGCAAAAAGTTCCATAAAGTATCGTAAACTTTTGTTAGAAGTTTGTACTGAATTTGTGAAGACAAAACGGGCTTTACAAGGAAGGAATTGCATCGAGGAATCAAAGTATTAGGAACACACGTATTATTAACAATTTTAACTTTTATTATAACGATTTCATTTCTCTGTTTAATTAATTTTGTAATTACTTTTTTTCCTCTATGTAAAGTTTTTCATATTGTATGTAATGTATAAAACGTGCCATTTAGGTTTAATCAGCATCGCTCACATATACTTTCTACGAGAATGTTCTATTGCTTTTTTTAGGTATATATTATTAATTTTTTTTTTTTTTTTGTTAATACACATGTAACATATTTTATTAGTATCGTTTTACGCGAACATAGGCCTAATATTATTTTGACGTGATTATATAATTTATTAGAAACAATTTAAAAAATGACTATTAATTAATTAACTGCGATTTCATTAATATTTCATGAAAATCACTTTTTTTTCTTTTTATCAATATTTAATTGAAAAAATCATTGTTTCCTTTAATCATGTAATCTTTGCTAGCGCAAAAAATAACTTTTTATGGAAGTGACATTATTATTCTTGAATAATACAGATCAACACTTTTACCGTCCATTGTTTTCATATTTTTCGACGATTATAGTCAGCAAATAATTGAAATATATATAGCTGTATTAATAGCGAATATAAATCAATTTATTGAAAATCAAAAATATCGTTTGTAGCATTTACATTATGGTTATCATATATCATAACTGCCTCTGCCTCTGAAATCTTATTATCTTAGAAAATCGAGGCTAATCTTTAACTTCAACGAGAAAAGTGTTGATCACTATTTAGTATAGCATTATGTATTCTAGAAACTAAAATATTTTATATTCGATGTCAGCATTTTTGTAATACATAAACGTTAGCGTATAAATCATGGAAGTGAACGTACGTTAAAAACGGAAAATGTGTCGAATCTCGTCTCATACATCTCGTATATTTACCCAGCTTTGCGTGGTAATGAACCATTCCAAATTTCACTCTCTCAGTGTAATAATCATCAAAGACATTTAAATACTTTTAACTTATCATAAAGATGATTAATGGCTTTGTATATTTGTTGTATTTGTTATATTTAGATTTATTGTTTTATAATATGTTATTGGTTTCTTAATGTGTACATATTTATTTTAAAGTTTTTGCAAGAAACAAGACAATTTGGTAATTGTGAATGCCAAATGTAATAATTTCGTCTTAAAAGAATGTAACTTTTTAGCACTTTGTTTTGTATATTATGTTGATAATTAATAATATAATAATTCTTACAAACCGAAGATATTCTATTAGCATTGTTAAAAAAAAAAACTGATTAAAATACACACAAAAATTTTATTTTCAGGAATTATTGCATCAACAAGATTAAATATATATAAGAAAATTTCTAAAAAAAAACATTAATTGTCCCAAAGAATTGACTAAAAATGTTTAAAAAACTTTTATTCCTGCACTAATTCTCATAAAAATATATACCGTCTCTATACACACTATAGGAACACTCGCTAAATATACGCATATGTATAACATTAAATATAGTTTTTAAAAGATAACAATATCATCATAAATCAATGAAATATTACGTGCGAGTATGGTTCGTGGAAGACTTGTTTGTAACGATTTTGCATGTCATGTAAATATTATTGTATATAATGTTATGTTATCATGATCATTTTTCGTATGGTGTGCAAGTAAGAGTATATGATGTGTAATTATAAAAGTGAAAAGTATGACAAATGACTGATTTAATTCATTCTCTTCATGGAATATCATATTAAAAAAATTTGGCACTATTATCACGAAGTCTCCACGTTTTCATTCAATGTATATAATTATTTCTCACTAGTTTTGATATTTTTGAGCATTTATCTGCCACTTGTTTGGCGCAATTCTTCTAACTAAAATAAAAAATAATAATTTTATTCGGAATTTAATTGAAATTTTTAAATTAGAATTCAAAAAAATAAGAAAAAATTAAAAACCTCTTTCTCATCATCTACTTCATCTTCTTCATCAGATCCGTGAACCGAAGCAGCCGGAGTAGTATGTCTAGAAGAAGAAGGTGACGGTGGTTCACTAATCGGTCTAGGGTAACTAAAACGTCCTACTCCACCTTCGGCAAATTCAGAAGCTAATTCTGGATAAACAGTCGTCAAAGCTTTGATTCTGGCTTGGCGATAATACTGTGAAAACAATTGCATTTAAAAATGTATGTGTGTGTATGAGAAAAGAATGAATTAGAATTTATTAATTAAATTGTACTTACAATACCAAGATTTCTCCAATCAAGAAGATCACTAAGACGTTCTGTACGATTTCTTTGAATAATACGTTGTCGGCGACTTAATCGTGCAAAATCAAACATATATTGGGCAAGTTGTTGAACACTACTTTCTAGGCTAATAAATCGCCTATCCACAATATAAATACCATAACTCATTGGATCAGCTATATGTTCTTGCATAAAACATCCGAACCCAGATAGATTCGTAGTTATACTAGGAATACCCATAACAGTACATTCCGCAGGTGTATATCCCCAAGGTTCATAATATGATGGAAAGACACCCAAGTGACATCCTCTGACGAATTCTTCATAATCGAGACCAAATAATGGATTTGTCGATGATAGGAACTCTGGATGAAATACTATCTACGATATGAAATTGATATCAGTTATACATGATTAAATAATATAAATATATATATATATATATAATTTAAATATAATATATATATTATCAGATTACTTTTACTCGATCGTGAACCGTATTAAAAAGATTGCATCTTCTAATAGCATTCAATACCGGATCATTCCAATCATCTATAACATTATGCGTGGTAACTGGAGGCAAACCATTCCTTTGTAACGCATATAAACACCTATAAAAATGCAAAAAATTATAATATTTTAAACTTTAATTGATATCATTAATAATTCTTAATATTTACCGTTTGATTTTTATGGTATCTTCTTTTTGCAAAAGGTCTTGCACGTCAGGCATACGACCAGAAAGGCACATTTCATACATACGCTTTCCTATTTTTTGTTGTATATCATTAATTGTATCTCTCAAAGACTTTGTAACCTTTAATGAGGAAATAATCTCAAATCTTTTTTATTATTGCAGTCCGCTTTCAATTTAAGAAATAAATTATTTAACTTACAGCATGACCACGCAATGATTCTACGTTAAAATTATTAGTCCGTGCTGGAAAAATTAAGAAAGCCACAATAGTTATGTCAGGTCTAGATGTTTTTAAATAATGATTCAATCTAGCCAAAGCTTCGATAAATATATCGGCACCCTTGTTTCCAAATTCATAACGCCCAGCAATGAAAAAATATAAAGTTTTGTCCAAATCAAAATCATAATGTCTAAAACAATGATTTAATATAGATGATTTATATAATAAAAAAAATTGCACGAGTTTTTTTTTATCTGGCATACCCATAAAAATGTCCTCTAACGAATTCATGTATTTTTTCTTTACTAACAGCATGCAAATTTTGAAATTCATGAAGTGCTGCAAATTTTTTTACATTGAGCCCATTCGGCGTGATTATATCGGGTTTTCTTTTCAATAAATGCTCTGCTTCGAAACCTGTTATGTCCGAAACGGTTGTAAATATATGTGCCAAATGTGTAGCTGCACGTTCCATACAATATCTATGATAAATTTGGCGTTTTCCTGCTTCTTCATCTACATTAAACTGTGAATAAATAAAAAATTAAAAAAATATGTTTAAATATTGAAAAAAATAGTAATTTTAATAGCTTTATAAAAGAAAAAGAGATACCAAATCTAAATTGTTATAAAAATCAGTCTTCCCTGCACATAGGTATCTTCCAAGCAAAGTAGCATGTGTAGTAAAAACCGTAGCAACATCTACATGTCTAGTTCTTAAAGCAATTAAACCAACACCAGCTTGCCATTCATGACAATGAACCACTACACGAGGAGGAACATCAATATATCCTTCGGCAGCTAATCTAAAATTAAAAAATTTATATTTAATATTTTTTAAGGAATAATAAAAAAATAGAATTGATTTTTATTTAATAAAAATTCACCTGAATTCAGAAATAAATTGACAAACGAGATAACCGAGAATAACTGCATCATTAGACTCTATATCTAAATGAGGAATACCAAGATTACAAGTATTCCATAATTCTTGCTTATATTCATCCAACTTCCATGCTGCACTTCCAATATCAAACAGAATGATTTGTGGATTTCCATCCACTAGCCAGGTTCCTGTTACCACCTCAATAACATCTTTTACTTTATAGCAAAATAAATTTTATTTGATTTTCATTTTTAAAAAATAGCAAATAAAAAAAAATAAAGAAAGACAAAGAGAGTAATTATATTTTATCTACAGAGGCAATTGACCTTGTATTAATTTTAACCTTGTATTTGGACTTTAGCCAAATTATTATTTTTGGTTCATTATAAAATGTTAGTAACTGCAAGTATGTATCTCTGTTAAAACATTCTGTCTAAATAACAATGTATGTTTCATTCATGCTTTTTTCTATTAGTTATTTTTAAAATTAAAGTATTAATATATTATTGTATATTATTTCTATATTATTTATATATTATTTAAACTTACTTTAAATCCTTGATCACGTAAAACTTGTACAGCTATATGCAATGGATTATTATGTGGAAAATCTGCTTCTTCAACTTCAGTACGTGCTGAAGTTTCTTTATATGGACCAATAAGGCAATATTGATCACCCATTTCTTCTGTAGATACATAAGCTTTAGAACGTATTACAGTATATATACCACCAACTAAAAGTAGAATTATAATTAATAAAATTATAATTATAATTATAAGTCATAAAAAAGTCAACAAATTAATGTTTTATTATATTATATTATTTATACCTTTATTAGCAGCTTCCCATGCAACTTCAAAATACCATCGATTTTCATGCTGTGCTGAATATCCACGATCCATAAATTCAAGTAAATCATTACTACTGTCCATACGATAAAATCTTCTAGATACACGTTCTCTTGACATTTTGTTCTCTTTTTGCAACCTTAAATATTATGCAATAAATTTAAATTTATAAATACTTAAAATATCATATAATATTATTTTTAGGAAAATTTGGGTATATAAAAGAAGTGACCATTTTAATAGCAATATTATTAACAATATATTTAGGGTTTAATGATAAAAAATTATTATGTTTTACAATAATAATAAATTGTTGTCAAAACAATTTTAATTAATTTTTTTATATTAATTTTATATATTAATTTTTCTAACATTTTTCATTCAATAACAAAAATTATAAAATTATAAACAATAATTTTTTTTTCTGAATAAATAATGTTAATTTTAATTCAGAATTACAATTCAAAAATAAATGTTTTAAATACCATTAAACAAATATTAAAACGATTATTAAAACGATTATTGAAACAGTTACAGAATATTCTATTTTAAGATGAAGATTAAAATCAGTATGAATACGAATAACTTTATAATCATTAAGCATTTTAGTACAAGTTTATTTTGCTTAAAAAATATTGTAGCCAAAAGTAGCATGTTGTGTCTTGAAAGAATTTATTGAAGGTCAATGACAGTATGAAGTAATGCCATTTCTCTAAGGGTTTGCCGGTTCCATTGAACCATGCGACGAAAAAAATTTCCTTTGAAACATTAAAAGAAAACACGAGTCAAAAAACAATTTTTAAATATGAATATGAACACTTATTACCACTTGAAATAATATATCACTATAGAAAAAGGAAAAAAATGAAAAACAAGTGGTGGACGGATGAACAATTCTACGGTCAACCTCGTGTGAAGGTCACCACAAACTACGAAAGGTCACAAGGGCTCAACGGGGCTCAGTTTCTTGGTCTATATTAAACACGATGAAACTTTGTCGATTCACTGATAAACACATTGCTTTATGTTTCTTTTGTAACAACAGATGGCACAAGATATCTCAAAGAAACCGTCGTTGGCTTAAGATCAGCCTCTTCAATTTCTTCAGATTATATACGTCATATGTCTGAGAAATATGTGTTATTCAATTGCGTACTTGTAAAGTATTTTGACGCAACTGCAAATGTCATTTTATTTTTAAATAAGAACTATATAGATAAAAATATCATTACATTGTTAAATTTATATTGTTAATGAAACTTTATTTTAATCACGAAGAAAATTTGGAATATTCAAATTGTTGAATATGAATGTTTTCATAATTTATATTTCTTTAATACTATTTATATAAACACAAATTTTAAATATAATAAAACAATTAACAAATTTGTGAAAAATATAATATAATTATTGTAATAAAATTGTAACATAATTGATTATATAAATTCCATAAAAATTTTGATTTATACAATCGTATTTATGATATTAAAGAATAATTGAAATTTCTTAATTCAAAATTGTATTAAAAATATAAGTGTAATTAAAGAATTTTAAGAATTAGTTTTATTAATTTTAAAATTATAAATAAAAAAAGTCTTATTCCTTTGCTGTTTCTATTTGAATTTTTACCGCTTATTTTTCATACAATCGACAATTTCATATTCATTTGATTAATTCATAACTTATTCTCTAGATGTCTCTATATTCTATGCAGTAATAAGTTTCCTTTCTAGTATATATTCATGAAGTTGTGAATTTTTAAAGTAGTTTAAAATATTTCAATTTGTTGATAGTGTAACACGTGGAAAACTAATAAACATGGCGGTAAATATTTATTATAAATTAATATTGTATTTATTATTTAATTTTACTTTAATATACTATATTTGATAACTAAATTCATATTAATATGCTTTATCTTATTTTTGCCGCATAACCTTTCTAGAATAAATTCATTTTTTATTTAAAAATCTTCCAATTAAAACTGTAAAAAATATTTTTGTTTATCTTATTATTTATTTTAATATATTATATTATATTTTAATATAAAATAATATTTAATATTCTTATATTTTATCTTGAGTGAAATTTAAGATAAATAGGTTGGCATAGCAACTGTTGTTTGATCAGTATTTGCTTTTGTAGTATTATTTATATTGCATATTATAAAATATTATTATAATATTTTGACATAATTATTTTTTTATTTTAGGCTGTTGGAGCTGCAAAAGTTCAAGAAGTTCGTGAAATTACAAGGATAGAAAGAATTGGAGCTCATTCTCATATTAGAGGTTTAGGCTTGGATGATAGCTTGGAGCCTCGTCATGTAATATATTATATTTTTAAGTATTATTATTTTAATATTTATTTTTATTAAATTATATACATAATTGCTTAGGTATCTCAAGGAATGGTTGGTCAACTTATGGCTCGCAGAGCAGCAGGAGTTGTTCTTGAAATGATTAAAGATGGTAAAATAGCAGGTAGAGCTATATTATTAGCAGGCCAACCTGGTACTGGGAAAACTGCAATTGCTATGGGAATGGCACAAGCTTTAGGAATGGATACTCCATTTACTTCAATGGCAGGTTCTGAAATATATTCTTTAGAAATGAGTAAAACTGAAGCTTTGACTCAAGCTATTAGAAAATCTATTGGTGTTAGAATTAAAGAAGAAACAGAAATTATTGAAGGTGAAGTTGTTGAAATTCAAGTGGATAGACCTGCTACAGGTGTAGGTGCTAAAGTTGGTAAACTGACATTAAAAACAACAGAGATGGAAACAATTTACGATTTAGGAAATAAAATGATTGACAGTTTGATGAAAGAAAAAGTTAGTAAGAATAAAGGATTAATGTTTTTTTATTTTTAATATTTTAATATTTTTTAGAATTTTTAAAATGATTTGATATTTAAGGTACAAGCTGGAGATGTGATCACGATTGATAAAGCTACAGGAAAAATAAACAGATTGGGAAGATCATTTACTAGAGCTCGTGATTATGATGCAACTGGTTCTCAAACTCGTTTTGTACAATGTCCTGAGGGTGAATTACAAAAACGCAAGGAAGTTGTACATACAGTAACTTTACATGAAGTTGACGTTATAAATAGTAGAACCCATGGATTTTTGGCATTATTTTCTGGCGACACAGGAGAAATTAAATCAGAAGTACGAGAGCAAATAAATGCTAAAGTTGCCGAATGGCGTGAAGAAGGAAAGGCTGAAATTGTTCCAGGTGTTTTATTCATCGACGAGGTTCATATGCTTGATATTGAATGCTTCTCATTTCTCAATCGAGCACTCGAAAATGAAATGGCACCAGTCGTTATTATGGCAACAAATAGAGGTTTTTACATACAGTTTTATATATATACAGTTATATATTAATTTTAAATATAAAATTAATTAACAAATTCTTTTCATATAGGTATTACTAGAATTAGAGGAACAAATTACAAAAGTCCACATGGTATTCCAATAGATTTGTTGGATCGTATGATTATTGTTCCAACGAGTCCTTATCAAGAGAAAGAATTGAAAGAAATTTTAAAAATAAGATGTGAAGAAGAAGATTGTGAAATGGCGGATGATGCTTTAACAGTTCTTACTAGAATCGCACTGGAAACGTCATTAAGATATGCAATTCAATTGATTACGACTGCTTCTCTCGTTAGTCGACGAAGAAAAAGTACAGAAGTAAGTATATTTATTTCTATATGTATTTTTGTATTATTAATAAAAATATTGTTAAATAATATATAATTTAATTTTAGGTCAATATTGATGATGTGAAGCGTGTTTATTCACTGTTTCTTGATGAAAATAGATCCACTCAGTTCCTAAAGGAATATCAAGATGACTTTATGTTTAATGAAATACGTAAGTAAATTTGAAAAAAAAAAAATGGTAACATTATGTTCGATTATTATAACATTTTATATATATTTATTTTTATTTCAGCGGAAGAACCAATGGAAATATCGTAACGATAGGTAAATAAGTAGAAATTTTGGATGTTCAATAAAAGTTTATAATTTTTTACTTATTATTTTCATAATATTTCCTTAAAATATTAAATAGATATAGGTAAATATACATAAACATAATATTAAAAACGATGCATTATATTTCTTATTAAATACAAAAAACTTAACAAATTTTGTTTTTAGTTAATATAATTTGGCTTTTTAGTATTTGATTTTTGTTTCATTTATTAAAATTAATATAAATTCATACTGAAAAAAATTATTAACATTAGTTTATCGAGGTAAATTAATTTTTGGTGTGAAAACTTATTATTGCATAATGCAATTTTGCATAATGCAAAAATCTGTCGTACATACATTCGCACGCGCACATATATAAAATAAATCCGAGATTTATTTGAAATTTTTGCACAATTGATGTAGATTATCATGTAACAATAATGAATTTATATTGCTTCATTATTGACAAATTTTACGATTTACCATCGTAAAATCGCATAATAACTTTCATGGATTTATATTTTTTTTGTCTTGATTCTTCTTGACTGTAACAAATAATATTTATTGTTTTCTTCATTGGCCATATGTGTGCAAATATATATATATGTATATATACATACATACATACATACATATATATTTAACTTACTTGTTATTAGTTTAACTCCATCTTCAGGTTTGGAGGATGACTGTGCTTTTTTATTTTTTGATATAAATCCGAAACCATATTCCATTTTATAGACGGGAAGAGGAATCACTGTAGATGAAACTGGTATCATCACTGAAATAACATCGATAAAATATCATAATTTTTTTCGTTATTTCAAATTTTAGATGATTCGTAATATAACTAAATATTCTTGGAATATATATTTAAAAGAATTAAAATATCGTATAATACTATTGTTCGATCATCTCAATATAAGGAAAATGTTTCTTACTTGATAATATAAAAGTATAAAAATAAAAAAAAATTATAGAACATATAAACATTTACATACAATATATCATTAATGAAAATATTCTCTTATAAATTTAATTTTATAATAATTTATAATTAATTATTGATTCATTGAATATCTATAAAAATATATAGAATGATATTTTAATTATTCGTTTGAAGAATTAATATTAATTAAATGAAAATCAAATCGCCAAGATAATAATCTAATCTGAACTATTTATTGTTTCAGTATTAAAATCTTTATATTGTGTTTATCTGTTGAATCGTTATTGTAAAATCATAATTAAATTCTTATTATTGCAGTTCGATATAATAGTTTAGGAAATACGTTACTATGCTACTAAATTTTTTTTTACCAATTTTTACCAAAACTAACTGAAAATAGAGAAAAGTAAATTCGATAATCACAAGAGAAAAACAACTTTGAAATTGAAGTAAATTTTCATTCAAATGATATTTAAAAATATTGAATATTATATATGTATATAAATTGATATAATTAAGAAATCATTGCATTTGAATGGCAAATATATTGAAATGTTTCAGATCGTACAATTATTTTCTTAATTTGTATAATATGCTTGATTATCTCAATTTAATATTATGCAATTAATATTATAAATTTAAATTTTCCATGCGAGTATAATTTGCATAAATCAATTTTGTTTAATTCCAATATTTAAAAATTAACTATTCGTTCATTATATTAACTAATTCAAAAATACTTATAATAGCATATTATAAAATATAAATAATCTTATATAATAATTGAATCATTGATTCGTATGACTCATTGTACATTATGTATCATTATGCTTTTTTAATTCTTTTTGTTTGTATTTTAACTTTTAATGACAATCAACAATAGTTCGAAAAGTTTTTAGCTATTGTTTTTCATAACATGAATATTTATTAGATGAAAAATATTATGAGAGGATACATTAGTGCTTAATATCGTCTACGTAATAATTATTCAAAGAAAGAGTCTATCAATTTCTATTATAAAATGAAAAATTGTAAGTTGCGCATGGAAGAATGCCATAATGTCACATATATATTAGGTTAGGTTTTATATATATATATATATATATATATATATATATATATATATATATATATAATATAATATAATATATACATATATATAGGTTATCAATTATATTTTTAAAAACATTTAATTTCATTTATAAAAAAAATAATAATTATGTTTATTTTTTAATTTATAATTTATTAATTATTTTTGATGAGATTTTTTAAAAAATATGTTTTTTCATTAAAATACTATTTTAATACATTAATCTGCATTTTCAAAATTAATTCAATTCTATTTAGTATTTTAAAATATTTGAAAATTTTAAATTTCTTTTATTTTTCTTATATTATCTTTCTTATATTATTTTTTTAAAAAATAAATCATTTAAAAAAGATCATTTCTAGATCTTTAGTAAACTTTTAAATAAAATATGAATTTTTTGAAATGAAACATAATATTATAATATATTTTGAGAAATCAAAAAATGCTAGATAATATATTTTAATTAAAAAAAGCAAAATGGATAAAATCTTTAATTTGTCGATTTATTTATTAAAATTAGATATATTTCATTATAAATTGCAATGAAAATGATTTAATTTTAATATTCTTTTAATAATATTTCTTTAATATTAAAATTAGAATTATTTATAGAATAATCTAATGAATATCGCCAAAGAAAATCTATGAAAATAAATATAAAAATACATATTCATCAGCAAAATATTCAGAAACACTATTCGAACATTTATTCGAATAATTCGTTGCATGTTATTTGCTGTTTATAAAAATATCTATATTACCGATAAACATAGATTGTGAACTGTCTACAAACAATAATGTAAATTCAACCTAAAAAGTGCAATTGTTATTCAGACAATCCTAAATACTAGCGGTTAAAAGCTATTTCAATTTCTTAGTAGACTTTTAATTACATATTAATCATTGGCTCGCAACTTTATATTAATAGCGAGCGAACTCTTCGGTGCTATTAAGAAGCCGATAACTCGATATTACTAATAATCTAATAAACTCGATGTTACTAATGGTCCGATAACTAAATTTTCTTAACGATTTAATAACTCAATGGAACCTTTGCTTTCTGTCTCATTTAAATATTAATCTTTGACTAGATATTTCTATATCTATATATAGATATTATATATTCTATGTTTCGAAACTAATAAAAAACAAATTCGATGTTATTTGCAATAAAGATTAAAACATAATTTGAGGAAAAAAGATGGATGCATCTTTTAATAGTCGATTCTTCCAACGAAAAAGAATTTCAATATAGTGTATTTCAACGTATCGTTTAGTTATTGGCATATTAATATCTATCAGTCCTGCATAAAATAGTATATATATTATTTTTAGTATATTTTTTATTATTTTATTATTTTTAATTTCTTAAAGAGAAATTAAAATTTTAAATTATATTATCATTGTTTCTGCATTTTTATTTTTTTTATAAATGATAATATTAAGCAAAGTGCTATCTGAATTGTTCAATTAAATTTTTTCTTAATGAATAAAAAATTTTTTATTTTTTATATACAATATATTTATGTTTTAATGAAAATTTTTATTTTATTTAAATTATTCAATACATTCTTGTACAATTCGACAAACTTTGGATGTTTATAGTGACACATATGTTTCCATATATTTAATGTCTAATTCATTAATTAAATTGAGAAAATATTTCGTAAATAAATTTACATGTCTATTCATTTTAAAAAGCTTGAAGTTATTATTATTAAATAATATTATTGTATTTTTTTAAATATTTTGAAAAATATAATATATATAATAATTTTTTCTTATTGTTATTTTTTGAATTTGTGTATTTATTTTGCAATATATAATCTTGAAATTATTATATTTATTATTATATCATTTAATTTATAGAAGTAAATAAATTTTTATATGAAATGATTTATTATTAAACGCAGTTTATTAGCATATATACAAAAATTAAATTAAGTGCATAATTTGAAAAAAATTTTTTTAAATTAAATTAAAATAATACTTTTTAATTTACAATTTTTAAAATTAAATTGATATTTAAAGAATCAAGAATCTATATTACATATTGTTAAATATTATTTTCAAGATTGCCAATTTTAGATCAAATTTTGAAAATTCATTCTATAGGAAAAAAAAAATAATATAGTTAGTATAATAGTATATTCGTTATATTCTTCTACTTCTATTTGAGTACAGCATGAGACATAACATTAATGTTATTTTTATGCTTTATTCTTTTTAGAAAAGAATAATAGTAAGAAAAATAACAGAAGGAATTTTAATTCAATAATTGTGTATATTACTTTCTCTTAGAAAAGCAATTTCTCTAGCAATCCTAGTAGTATATCGTCATTGAGTATCAATATGAATGGAAAATATAATGATGAACCTTTTTAAATATGATTTAAAGATACATAATGAAATCGATTTGTCATTTGTTAATTTTATAGTGTCATCAAAAAAATGGTATATGATTCAATTAAATTTAGATAGTATATGCTTTATTTATTACTCGCCTATTTCGCTTATTTCGTATATAAGGAACTAATATTTTTTTCATATATTATCATAATAATATACGATGTATATTATTTATTTCTCAGTCAGAGTTGCTAGAAAAAAATTTCACAAAGAAACAGAAATAAGAAAATAAATAACTTTGCTTTATAATATGTTGTTACATATACAATATAATATAATATATAATAATATTGTACGTGTAATTATAGTTAATTATTATGTATATATTATTATAATATTATGTATTATTATATCTAACAATATATAAAAGATATTAACATATTGCAATACCTTCTTTCCTTGGAGAGTTTGTTTTTTGATTCTAGAAACCAAAATAAAATATAAAAATTGATTTTCAAAAATATCAATTGAAATTCATTTATTAGTTATTATTTATTAGTTTCATAAGTAAAATTAAATTTTAAATAAAACAAGACGAAAGCTGTTCATTTTATCTTCCTTTGACTTCTAATGTAAATTTAAACTTATTTATAATTTTACCAATTAAATAATTAATTATTTAATAAAGAAATTTTAACTATGTTTATAATCGATCTTCCAATGTATTAATGTATATGTATAATATAAATACTATAAATATCTTATTCTTATTTAATTTTATAATTTATTCCCACTATTTTTTTTTTTTATTCTTTCTCTTTCTGCTTCTTTCTCTTCACTTCTCTTTCACTTCTTTTTTATTTTTCATTAACTATTATTTTTCACATTATTAAAATTAAATCGAGAAAAATTAAATTAGGTTAGAATTTCATGTGTTCACTTATATTTTTGTAATTGACGAATAAATATTATATTACATCATTGGATATTATTGACTACATATATAATATGTATAACAATATATAATATACGTAAATCCATCTTAATATCTCTCTCTCTCTCTCTCTCTCTCTCTCAAGCTGCAGCAAATCAAATCACAAGACACATGTTTATCCTCTCTAACAATTGCATCAGGAATAAGATCTACTTCGATCCTGTAACTTTGCTATAATCGAAGCCCACGTTGTGCATCGAGTGACGTCATTGTTCCGTTATTCTCACTTGTCAAATGTCGCCTTAAGAAAATTCAGATTTCAAGACATCCTTTATTTGGCAAACCATGGCCATGAATCGCGATTTCTCAATTTTATTTTTGTCATCATTCTTCCAATCGCACATGTAATCAATGAATCAATCAATTTTCGATACGAGATTAATTAATACTATTTTAACTAATACTATTAAAAAAAAATACAAAAATATATCGACTGATATATACAAAAATATATAATTTCGTTAAATAAAACAGATTACTTTGATCTTTTTTTAAATAAATTTTTTACCAATTATTATAATTTTTTTGTCAATTGAATACTGAATAATTTTTGTTCGAAATGATTAAATGAAATTGTTTAAAAAATTATTAAAAATGAATAATTGTATTGCGACAATTATATGATCTATTGCTATAAATGTAAGAAGCAAAGTGAAAAAAATAAGTGAAATAGAAATAAAATTTATTTTTTGCTATTCATAACTTTAAACAGCAAAAGAATTTTTGATCAAATTTTTCAAGATGCTAGAAGTAATTTAAAAATTATTTTCATTAATTTTAATTATTTACATCATTTTGTAAATATTTTTAATATGTTCCTTATAAGTCTAAAAATTTTCAATTTTTATAAAAAAATCTATAATATCATATTAAAATTTCAAATTGAAAGAATTATTTGATATATAATATAATTCCTATTAAAAAGTTCATTCATAAAATTTTATCGATAAAATACAACAAATATTCAAAAATTAATTTTACAGAAATTTTTTTTAAATTTTTAAAAAATAAAATTTTTTTTCATTCAAATTTTAATTTTTTTGTTCTACTCTAATACCATCATTTTTCCATTCAATGTTACCATCTATTTACTCTAACTAAAAAGAAAAAAAATTCTACACGAATTAGTCATCACGATAGATTACAAGTTACGCCTGTTTGTCAAGATTCGCGTAAACGTTTATACGTAAAGCGGAAAACATGCGAAAAGAAAAAAAGGAGAAGAAAAAGAAGATTTATCGGTACGAAAAGGGAGGTCAAGGCGCATCTCAGTATCTATGTAGCAACAATTAAGGTGAAAGCTTTTCTGCGGCCAGATGCTCGCGTGCGACCAAGACCTCGATCTCTGTCGAGATCGGAAAAAGAGAAACCGAAACTTTCGATTTTTTTTTTAAGAAGCGTCTTATTCGACTCGTTATCTCTCGCTTTCTGAGATTCATTCAGGCAAGGAGCACTTTTATGAAACGAAAGTCTCATTATGGAATCGATGAAACTCTTGACAAAAAGTTTTTAATCAAACGAATTCATTAAAAAATATTACTGCAATTTTTAAAACGTAAAAATACAATAAAGCATATAGGAATTAATAAATTAATGTGGTATAAAAAAAAATAATTTAAAATTATTACTATTATATGTACTACATATATATAATAAATTATATTATAAAAGATATTATTAGATTCGTGAAATATCTTTGAGTCAATTCTAGAGAAGCTAAAACAAACATGAAAATTAATATACGAAATATATAAAATATATTGATCAAGGCTTATTTATTGAATTATAAGCAATTTAAGTTTACCTTAGATGGAGAGATGGAAATAAAGCGAAGTGATTAAGAAATTCTTTCGTCATTAGAAAAACTAATTTCACAAAAATTATCTTTCTCACACTAAATTTAATAGAATAAAAATCGAATCTACTAGTAAAAAAATTTATTATTATTAATTTTAATTTATTTATTAATTTTTAGAAAATTATTGTGAAATTTTTATTTTTCAACATTCAAAATCGAACACTTTTCCATGTCACAAAAATTATCATATCTATATAACAATATAATGCAATATAATATAATATTAGGACTTATTCCGAAACGAATGTCAACCATGTCAAACAACAATGCAGGATACAATTGTTCGAATTTTAATTTCAAATTAGAAAATTAGTAAAAATACCAATACATTACATTTGCTCACCTGGTTCGAACACATTGTCTTGATTCCTTTTATAGATAGTCGGTTTTGCGTATGAGATAGCAATGGTCACGAGGAGACAAGCCAGAAAAAAAATGAAAAGTCGCGACATGGTCCGCGGGAGGATGGATCGTATTTCCGGTAAAGAGCGCGGCCCGATCGAAGAGAACAAAGTCTCGTCGCTTGTCTTGGCGATGTTTGGGCCGGCACTACGCTGAGCAAAGACTAAAGAGGTGAAAACACTTGCCACGAGTGGGGAAAGCCGCGAATAAACAACAGAATTGCCGTTCTCTTGCAACTCGATTGCTTTGGATTCCTATTGCACCAGAGTTCCGTGACTCGGTCGAACGGAAATGCAGATTTTCATTTTAAAATTGAGAGATTTGGTCAAAGAGGGCGCTATACAATTTTGGCGTTAAAGGATATCTATTAAGACTTGTGAAGATTTTATTAATTGTAAATGAGATAGAAAAAAAGTGTTTGTATATTAAATTTTATGATGCATAAATTCCTGGAGACATATGCGTATTATTTTTGTTATTAAAAATCATCTGAATATTGTGTTATGTTTTTTTTATTGTTATATTATCATTTTCACTGGAAAAATATTGCAATTTGATTAAAATAATTTTATAATTATAAAATAAGAAAAATGAAAATTTTATTTTTCATATTTATTTGTTATTTTACCTTTGAATATATACTTTTGAAATATATGAATATGTGTTTGCGAATAAATTTTAAAAAATTATTTGAAAAATAAACTATTTTCATATCATTTATTTATCAAATTATATACAATTAATATAATAATTAATATTTTTTAATTGTTTTAAATTATAATAGAAAATAAATAATATAAAATAATAAATATTCATTATATACAGAGAATATATTCAGCTTTATATACATAATATATACATAATAATTAAAAAGTGCATATATAAATCAAGAACAATTATACTTAAATTTAAATAAAAAAAATTTTAATAAATAGAAACATTCCAAAAAATTATTTAATCACAAAAAATATTTTTATATTTTCATAATTTTGTAATTAAATAACAAATACTTAAATACCAAATGAAATAATTCGTCCTTCAAATAATAATTATTTAAATGATATTAATAAAAATATAACTAATAAAGAATAAAATAAAAATTATACTTAAATAAGAATTTATTTCCCTAACATTTAATTCTGCATTGAATAATACTTAATGACAATATAACGCAAGGATATGTAAAAAAAATATGTACCCAATTAGATAGGATGGATGGATAAATGACAAACATTGGCAATGATTAATTTGAATCCTTGACGCACCTTTGCAATTCTTCCTTAATCGCCTTCCTTTTCTCTCTTTTACTCCTAATTCATCCTTTTTCTCTGGAAATAAACTACGATGAGCATTTTATGATATTTTTCGCTAAATATTAATAAGAAATATTATATAGGAAATTCTATGAGTCTTATTATTTGTGTCTGTAGTTTTTTATCTTTCTCTCAGCTTAAAAAAAATACATTACATTCTATAGCTGACATTTAGAAACAAATATGTGAGGTTATGAGGTTATGAAGTATATTATAAATAAACAGTGAAATAATCTAATTAATGATATTTTATATAGATACAATAGCTTACGAAAGTATTTGATTTATTTTTTAATGAAATGTTAATAAACAATTTTTTATTTTTAATGAAACTTTAAATATGTGAATAAAGCATAATGAATTGGAAATATGGAACAACTTCTTTTTCTTTTTACTAAAATATTTTAAGGAAGTAAAGTTAAGAAAGTTTTAAAGAGGTTTTTATAAAAATTAGAATTTTTTGAGATTAAGTGAATTTCCATATAAAATATAATTTAAGTACTTTCATAATACTTTTCATGATACTTTCGAATAAAGATATTCATTCATATATATATATATATGTGAAACACGTTATATATATTAATGTTTTAAATCGGAACCGACAAATTTGACTAATATATTTGATAGATTATTTTAGTAAAAATAAATCAATTTTCAAGATATGAAAAGTTAAGTAATATAAAATCAGATCCATTCACATTGATTAACTTTTAATTTTTTCAATCTTATTAATATATATATATTTATTTATTAATTATTATAAACAATATTATTAATTAAAATTTTTTATATAGTACTTTTTTCATTTTTCAAGATATTTTGAAATATGTTGAAGTTTCATTAGTCTTCACTTTTAAGTCATTTTTTAAATTAGAAAAATTGTTTCTTTCTTAAAATTAAGAATTCTTTCTTAAAAATTTAGAAACAAAATAATTTAATTTTTCAAAGATATTTAGAAATATTACATAAAATATTTTAATTAAAAAAACAATATATATATATATATATAATTTCTGAGATAATATGTATTTCATATGTACATTATTTTATATTTTTATAATTTGTTGAATTATATATTATTATCTTTTGTATTATCATTATTGATAAATAAAATAATTATGAATCGAATAACCATTATTTAGATAAATATACGTGGTTAAAAATAGCACGAATCTCGTTTTTTGTACGTATAATTAAAGGACTTTCTAAATCTTCAGTTGTAATTACTTAATTTCTAATAAGAAAAGAATAAAAATTATTAATTTTTCAAATTTAAATATGTTATATTATATTATTTTTTCTATCAATAGAAATTTTTTTGTATAGAAATTTTTTTATGAAATATTTAAAAAATTCTAAATATTAATTAAATTAAAAGAAATCTGCAAAACAGTTATTATACGTTAATTACTGTATTGTTTTTGAATATAATTTTAGGCTATAGAATTAAATTCTGTATTTTATATATTATTAAGCTATACAAATTAATCTACTTAACTGTGTTTTAATTTATCGTATTTTTATTTATTATATTTATATATTTATGTATTTTAATTTATCATCTATATAATAATAATTTATTATTTTTATTCATATATTTTCTATTTAACACTTATAATACTGAATCAATGAAAAAATTTATTAAAAAAAAACAAAAATTTTGTATATATAATGAATTTATTTGTATACTGTTCAGTTAAATTCAATAATTTCCAACTAGAGAACATATTAAATGATATATCAATAATTTATAAAAAATTTATAAAAAATTATTTAAATATACATATTTTTATTCAGCATAATAATATAAACATAGTTTGATTTGAATATAGTTAATATAAATAAGTTTAAAAATTTATTTCAGTTATTTAGATTTATATGAAAAAAGATTCGTTCTTTATCATTCATACAATTTTAATTATGAAATTAAAATTAAAGTGAATCTAAAACTAAGAACATTAATATTTTTTTTTCAAAAACTCAATTAAATTAAAAAAATGATTATACATAAAATCAGAAAACTCGATATTCATGAAACTAGTGAAAAAAAAACAAAGTTGATCGACGAGTATTTTGCACATTTAATGTATATTTCTTTCCAACATTTTTCTTTCTATCTAGTTTGTAATCGCGTAACTACATCTTGGTTGCGCAACGCGGATACCTGATCACATCGCGTGAAAATACCAACTAGAAAAATTCAAGATTCCGCGGGAAAGAGCATTATCGAAGGAAACGAATGAGAAAGAAAACAAAAGAACGATGGACATTGTAACGTTAATTACAATAGATTGGTTCGGTAGTCGAAACGCTCGTGACAGCAGTGCAGTGAACTGTCGGAACAATAAGAACTGGGTTAAAAAGTGAAAGGATCCAGAGATTGGAGGTGGAACGGCCATGGCTTTTATTTGGATCGCTATTCACTCTATTCACATGGCGGCGCCACTAGTAATTGATTATGTTTGGCCGTGAAAAATTTAGAATTTTACAATTATAATAGAACATTAATTATCAAAGTTTCAATTGTTTAAATAATCTATTATCATTTTGTATAACATCTTAAAAATTTCTTGATTAAATTTATATTGTATAGATATATATATACAATATATATTGTATAGATTGTATAGATTAAATTTATATTGTATAGATAAAATATTACTATGTAAAATCAATATTATAAGTATAATATAATTTAATATTAATATAGAAAATAAAGTTTGTTTTTATTAATTATGAATAGTTATAAGGAATTTTTTTTCTCTATTAGAATCAAATACATTCTACTGATGCATAATGACAATCATTTATCATCAATATTTTTTTTAGCGATTTTTCATTTAAATTATTTGCCACACCCACTGAAGCTACTTCACAAGCACTTCATTTGAAAGTAAAAAGAAATTTGTAACGAACATTACTAGTGCAAAACAATACTATTAAGCGGTGATTCCATATTCTATTTCATATAAGCTTTTGGACAATTTATCATATATATGGACAGAGTTTTACTTTTGATATTATTTTTATTGAAAACATTTAATAATTTTAAAAATTCATTACAATTTTTAACAGTGTTGAAAAATTTATATTAGATACTTTAAATACTTTAAATTATTTTAGTAATCGATTATCATATTTTCCGTTCATTTAATTGTTGCGGAATTATATTCATTAATATTTAAAACAAGAACTCAGAAGAAATTTTTAATATACATATATCCTTAAAAATTTCAAATATAATAAAATATCTAATTTATTTATAAAAAATATTTTTTTCTTTCATTTCCTGTAGTAATAAAGCAAATGAAATTAAAAAAGAAGCTGTCATTAATTCTCAGAATACATAACCTCTTCAGATATGTTCTCGATTATATTCATTATATTTATTAATCCAGTTTTATTTGAATTCAAGTAACTTGATTAATCTGAAAGAGATAAATAACACATTATATTGATAAAAGACAACTTAAATAAAATTTAAGTAAATAAAATTAAAGTAATTTGTTTTAAACAATCTTTAAGGTTAAATTGAACATAATGATAAAAAACTTAGAGCGACAAATTGGCCAGAATTATTTGGTGTAGAATATGGAGAGTGAAAACATGTAGTCAGTGACACATCCGGGTTTTGCTATGTATAATCTATTCGCCTAGTGACGGTTGTTCTTGTGTCGGTTGAAATACACGAGCCGAAATTATTCCTCCAGCCTTATAGAGGTAGTGCCAGCGGCGGATCAGAAGAGTGCGCGTAATAGGGACGTCAGGAACGAGCAGGCAAATGATCTGTGAAATCGTGACGTCATGCCCTTTTTTAAACAGCTCAAAATAGAAAAAATAATATACGGCTTTTCGATCGAACTATCATTTTTTTACAATCAATTTGATACGTGACACATGAATTTTCGATTTTCATTTCAAAAATTCTGATTTTCATTTTTTACTATTTTATTTTGAATAATTTCTTTTAAAATTTGACCAAGATTTCTTCCTTTAATAAATTGGGTTTCTAATTTTGTTAAATGATGATTTAAAAATAATAATGATAACCATTTAAAAATAAAAAAGAAAAATATTTGCATAAAAACATTCTCTTAATTGTGTTAAATAGGATTAATTTGAAAAAATTTTTAAGGATTTGTTTTTATACTTATATAAAATAATATTTATTAAATATTTAATTGATTTTACAAATATATCATAAATATGAAATAAATATATATTTATTATGTATTAATTATGTATTGATAATTTTTATAAAATTTATTTTATATTAAATATATATCATAAATATATAACAAGTTTTATATTTGTCTTCGATCTTCCACGAATATATTAATATTTTATATATGTACATAAATATATTTTGTAACTATGTACAATAGCTTAAAAATATTCAAACATTATCTTGCAGAGAAATTTATCTAACTTAAAAATTTTGTTTCATGGAGCAATTTTTTATCCACGAATAATTTTTCTGAGAGAGAAATTAATTTTCAATTAATTACTATTCAAAAGTTTGAAAATAATAAGAAATTTTAAAAAAATATCAAAAAATCAAATATTAAATTATTATATATTAAAAATATATATCTATTAAAAAAAAAAATCTCAAATGAATAATAACTCAAAATCAAATTTTTCATATTTCATCAATAAAAAAATGATAAAGCAATATCCATTTATTACAAAGTTTAATGTAAAAAGAAAAAAAAAAAATTCTTAAATTATTGAAAAACAACTAAAACATTAAATATTTCTTAAATGGACTATTTATCCTAGTAGAATAAGAACATTATATTAGCAATATATTTAACAACTTTTCAGAAAATAGAACACGTTGTATCAACAGAGAATATGGATCGTCGTTACACCAACCCTCGATGAAGAAAAAGGAGACATTACGATGGGTAGTGACAGAGTCACGTATAATATAATTCCAACAAACATGTATAGTATGGTTCCACAAATAAATGTTCCGTTTCGTTGGTTAGTCTTTATCTACATCCCTTGAATCTTCGCTTTTCTCTATTAAAGGGAAGCGAGGGGATCGAATGGGATCGAAGAGACGAATGATTCATTCGGTAACTATATTAACTTACGATGTGATGTACGCGTTATCCCTGAATGTACACGTGGAAATCATTACACGTTTTTTTTATATGAAAAAAAAAGATTAAAATAAAATTCTAATTATAAATAACCAATTGATATATGTTACATCTCGATTTTTCGATTTCAAATAAAAAACTATTAATTTATTTATTTCTAATTATATCAAACTAAAACTATTTTTATTGTTTACTATTTATATAAAAAAATTTAATAAATTATATATAATTGCAAAAAAAGAATAAATTAAATTTCTAATGTTATTGTCATATTTATGAATAGAATGATCATGTGATAGTCATATAATAGCAAACAGGATATCTAAGTTCACTTTCTCTCTGTTACATGACTGTCAACTCTGAAAGTTTAAAATTTAAAATTTGTAGAATTTAAATGAGAAAAAATAAAATTTAGTATAATAAAATTGTGATATTTGTATTATTTAAAGAAAAATTAATAATATTATAATTATTATGGATAAAAAACAATATTAAAAATAAATTTTAAAATTGATATTAATTTTACATATCTTATTTTATTCTTTCATTTCATGCAATATCAGCTGTCAATAAAGCAATCGATTGTAAAAAAGCTATAATAGCAATTTGAAACGAGATTTATTTTTATTTTTACGATTTTAAAAGCAATCATGTATTTTATCGCGTTCTTTCAGTACGCAAACTTGAAACAGGTTAATAAAGTGAAAACAACATAGATAAGAGTTCGATAATAGAATCGATATTTTTATCCAAAATAATTCTAAAACGATGCCATTTTCGATATGCAATTTGTTCATGAAACAGTGAACAAATAAAATCTATACGATGAAAAAAAATATAAAAATATATATAATAATGTCCACATAAGTTCAGAATCAGACGCTTTACTTACCAGAGAATACATAAATATTTTAAGAATTGTTGGTTATTTTTTTGATTTTTCTCACTCCTGAAAAACTGAAAAACATTTTTTACAACAAGAACAACGATAAAGTTATAGTATATAAAAATGTCGATTTATTTATAAAATTACAAACAATTAAAGTTTACATTAAATGAAGCGAAATAGAGATAAAGTGAAATAGCTTTATTTATCATACATCTCGCTTTATTTAAAGCATAATTTCAATTATAACTTGATAAATAAAGGTTAAAGATTAAAAAAATAAATTCTTGTATTGGATTTGGTTTAGCTCTTAAAATCAAAACTACAAATATATTAATACATTCTTTGTCAAGCTAAGATATGATTTGATCTGCCATATGAATTATCAATGTAATGTATCTAATAAATTTATTAGTTTGTTAAGTAAAATATGTTCTATAATGGTTACAATACGAATAAAAATTATTATTGTAATAAGAAGCGTTTAATGTAAAAAATGCAATACAAATATAAATTTATTTAATATTAATAATATAATTAAATAAAATTATTCATTGATAATAATTAATAAATATTAATATTGATAAAGATTTGTGTAATTGGTAGTTTTTTTTATAATTTATAATTTATATTAAGCATAATCATATAAATTTAGAAATAAGGTTATTTTATACCTGTGTAACTTCGTATTATTTTCTATTTTCTAGCTCAAATAATTAAAATTTCTATATGTCAAAAAATATATTATTATTAGAATTATTATTATATCTGAAATATAATTATCAAATAGTATTTTTTTTTATAAATTATAACAAAAAACAATCAATCGAACAATATAGAAAAAAATTTTGTATTGAAACAAAAAGCCAAAGCTTATACTAATCGATATTTCAGATCGAAAGTGATTACAGCGCCAGCATAAAATATCGGCGGTCTATAGTACTAATATTCTAATGTATAATTATATATATAATAATTTTATATAAATAGATATTAAAAAATATTTCGTAATTTTAATCAATATTATACTCATTTTAATCACATGATACGAAATGTGTAAACATATAGAACTATAAAAAAAATTGAATGAAGACGATATATTGAAATATAATGAAGTATACATATTGATTACTTAATTTTCCGATTTCTCTAATAACTAGTGCTAGAGAATTATCTATCAACCATAGCAAAACTACCAACTACTGGTACTACTGGTTAAACTTGGCAACTTTACCACTCGTACAAGATAAAAAAACATCTTGATATTGATTTTAGTCAGTCGTATGAGAATTCGTTACGAACGATGTTTGGTTATATCTTTAGCACACGAATTGTACGATAACAGTTCTAAGCGTATAGATTGCATAGAAATTTATATATAGAGTATTAATATATTTGTGAAATAATTATTGAATTTTTAAATCAAAACAAATATAATAATTATTTAAAAATGTTGATTGAGATTTATTTATTAAGTTATAATTAAAGAAATACAATTTCGAATGCTTACAATAGAGAAATAATACAGCTATATTTTCGGGTAATTTAATAAACAAATAATAAATAATTAATAAATAAATCAAGAGTACTAAATGTTATTGATATTAAATTATTATTTTTATATGAAGATTATAAACAATGTACAAATAAAAATAATTGATTTAAAATTCCATATAATAAATACATAATTAAAAACTTCAATTTCAATTTCGAGACTATATTTATAACAATAAAATTAAATTAAAGAAGCAAATTAAATTTCAATAAAAAAACATTATTTATATCTATCATATATTTGATTATTATTTTTGCTTTATATTCTAATTTTATAATTATTCAGAATCCTAAAAGCATGAGAAATCTCACTTTTAATAACTTTTTCGAAATCCTCGGAATATTTTCAAATTTCACAATTCAATTCAATCTAACCTGTCTTGAACATCGAATCTTGATCCTATATTTTTGATATTTTCGCGCATTTCTACTTATACAACTTAATAAATAATAATAAATTATAAAAATAATTAAATAATAAATAAGCTTTATCCAAATCGTATTTTTATTCTAAATTATTTATTTGTTTTAAGTTACAAACTTCTTAAACATATTCCATGAATATATTAATACTGTATATATATTCAGAAAATTCAAGCTTGACAGCCGTCAAACCACATCAACGAATGAACAGTCTAGATCTCGTATCAAAATGGACGAGACGACTTTTCACGGGATTTTTTTAGTTTTGGTCGCGATAGAAATTGGCAGTTCGAATGCTAATTCGTTCGCGACGAATGTTAATTAAGAGAAATTCCTCAATATTCGATATTGGTTTCCATTACGTTTGAAACTATCTAGAGTAAGAATATTGCCAGAATTTCGTTTTTTTTATGATAGATTTCACTAAATTGAAATTGAATTTTCAAAAGTACAAATTACATAAATTTATAAAATAAAGTAAAATAAAATAATAAGATCAATTGCATAGCATAAAAATAATTTGCAAATGAATATGTACTTTATAAATTTGTATAAGATCATTCATACTTCGTTTTATATGAATCAACATTATATCTAAATTTAATATGGATTAATATGATCGAATTAAAAAATATTAAAAATTAAAAACGAAAATGTAATATTAAGAAGAGCAATAAATCGAAATTGAACTGAAAGAAAAGAGAATGGAAAAGGTTAAAAATTTGTCGATCTTTTTTTTTCCCTTTTATGGAACTCATAGATCGAGGATTTTTACCGTGATATCCGTTCATTAATCACACGGTTGTCAAGAGAACGACATGGTGGCACGAGACCACTAGGAGAACTGACATCGAGAATAGGAGATCTCCTATATTCCGGAAATGCGGCTTAGTCATTGGTTGGGGGTGGCCATTGTGCCTCGTTGAGTGCACATTCGTGTAAAATCCATAAGGAATGGTTGCGTCGAATCTAGGTATGTCGCGCTACGTCATGACCGGGTAAAATATCAAAGGTGTATGACCCATAAACGTTGTTGTTTCGATTGATTCGTATAAATACGTCGTATCGATGGAATTTATTATTTGTGATATCATAAAAAGCGACATTGCTTCACTAGTTTGTTCATTGATTTTAGACAAAATGAGTATTATAGGATAAAAGAAAATAAAATATAAATAAATTAAATTAAAAATAAATGAAAATGAATTAATAAATTAAATATTATGGAATAAATAAAAAATGAAAATGAAAAGATATTGTATCGATATGAATCATCGAATAAAAATGCAAAGAATATATATAAATAAGAAATGAATGATTAAAATTAATAAAGATTTAAAATTAAAGTTAAAAATAAGATAAATTAAAGAGATTATTAAAATTATTACAATATTTATTTAAATTATTTGAAAATTAATTGAATTTGAAACAATATATTTTACCGATTTAGATATATTTAAAATAATATTATCTGAAATTTAAAGGAAATTTTTAACAAAAATATGGATCTGATTTAATTTTTGATTTTTGATAAAAATCTAGATTAATTTTAATGGGTACAATAATTTATATTCTTATCCTATATAACAATATATTACGTATTTAATTTTATGATTTAAAAGCTGCAATTTTTTATTTCATGCACATTTCTTGTATTTTGATTGCGATTACATATAATAGAATGCCGTCGATATGTATGATATAATATTATATTATATTTCAAAATATTTATTTGCACAAAATACAAAAGAAGAATCTTATTTCTTCTGTATCAATATATTATATGTATATTGACTTCGTTAATTTCATCATTTCAGTAGAAATGTCATGATAATTTTTTTTAACAGTATATGAATAATTAACAATCATTATTACAAATAATTTATACAACTTATTAACATTATTTATGTAATAAATTATATAAATAAATTAAATTAGATAATTCATAATAAAATTTATAAATATTGAAAAATACGCAATATCTTAAAATAGCAAGTATCCAATATTTTTGGACATGATATACTCGCAAAGCTGTTAATCGCGTGACGCACGGTCACGCGTTGCCGTCAAATAGAAAATCAATCTTCGCATAATCAACGAAAGGCAAAAACCTAGCCAAAATCGATCAACGATCGCTCGTAGGAAACCGAAAGTCCTTTATCTAATATTAAAACCATTAACCTATAATATGTAGCTGAAATTATTATATTATGCAAATAGTTAAAATACTTAAAATTAAAAATGCTATTATAAAATTAATTAAATATATATTTATATATATGTATGTATATATAATCATGTTTATACTGTATAAGAATTATTAATTTTTACAAAAAATACCTGCATATTCTTAATAATAAAATTATATATAAAATTGTTGGAGGATAACCAAATTATATAACCAAATTCATATAATATCGAATGCTTATTCATTATTTCACTACTTAATTTTTCGTTTCACATTTACATAATAATACATTTAATTAATTTCTCGAATTATATAAAATTAATTTAATAAATTAATATAATTAATAATAATTAATTATATTACTTACATTTTTGTTTAATAATGTTCAACGTTTATTAGTTCAAATAATAATTCATTTAGAGTTCATTTAATTGACATAAATTTCGTTTCAATGAATAAAATTCAGATTGGAGCGCAAATTCAATAATATAAAAAAACAAAAATTTTGAAATCAATGTCAATTTGACTAGGTTAGGTTGTTCTAGTATTAATAAATCGATCGTATAACATTTCGCAATTAGACTATTCTAAGTTATATGATGTTTTGCGGTTGATATTCCGCTTGATATGCCCCCTAGGGTTGATAATTTGCACGATATAATCACAATCTGTTGCATCATGAGGCGCGTGAGACTGGAGTTAAGACCAGAATGCTTCGAAGGGTGGTTAAAAAGGAGGAACGCACATGTTGCGGCGAGACAAATGTACGGAACGAAAGGAAGAGGGAAGAAATGAGATGGAGAAGAAGGGAGAAGAGAAACGGATAGAGTGACGTATGTAGATTTTCAAAGACTGGAAGCACGCGTGCGCGCGATTACATATATCCCTGACAAATAACCGAACACAGTCATTCCCCTATGAGTGTTCGAAGTGCTCGTAGGGGAATGATTTGACAGAGATAGACAAGAAGGAAGCACTCGTCGCACTTCTAAATCGGCAAATGTGTGAAAAAGAGAAAGAGAACAGTGCAATTAATATGGAAAGAAGCGTAAGGTGTAAGAAGATAGTGTTGATTATATTTGAAGCGTTCTTAGGTAAATAATGTAATGCCAAGAAATAAATTTTTTTCAAACTGAAGAAAGAGAATATAATAGCAAATTTTTATTTATTTTTACAATCAATATGCATATATAAACAGAATTTTTTATTTTTTGGAATACAATACAAATTGAAAACATATTTAATACTTAACATTTTATTTCTATTTGCTTCTATTTACGTACATAAAACATTCTATTACATTTGAAAAAAATTTTCAAATAAGGAAGAAGTTGAAAATTATTCTATCTTCTTTAATTAAAAATCTTTTCTGGAATTTTAAAAATTGTAATATATAATGAAAAATAAAGATACGCTAAATAAGATATTTTAATGATTTTAATTAATATTATTATTGAAATAATTTTATTACAATGAAATACACGAATTATTTATAATAACTTAAATAAAATTAATAATTGAAATAATAATTTTTAAATATATATTAAAAAACTATTTAATATAACGTTTTATGAATCTAAAAGTTGCTTAATAGAATTTCATGAAAATTATACAATAATTAAAAATGAATATGTTGATATAATGAATATCCTATGTTTTCTTAAACATATATCTTTAACATAAATATACAAAACATATGTATATGCAAAAAATGCAAAATAAAAAATGTATTTCTAAAATCCTCTATCCAAACATTGTTTTACATTTCTACATATACAAAAATATATATTTGCATAAATATTATAAATAACAATTGCATTTAAGTAATTAATTTAAAATCATTAACTTAGATCCTAGAAATTGGAAAAAAAAATTTATTTTTTATTCGAAATACCATTACTTAGTACTGAACTCAAAATTAAAGAGAAACAAGGAGAGCATGGGAGGGAGCGAAAAGGGATGGTTACCATTAAGAAGGGTGTACTACCCCTTGCAAGAGCCGAGTCTTACCGCGTTAATTGCAAGTACTTCCCTCGGGGTACCACAACGGGTATACATAGAGTTCTACCCACCTTGCAGGTTTCACCCCATCCAGTAGGGTTTAAGGGTACGCAGAGATGATTCGCGCACCCCTTTTTCCCTTTTCATGCTCACCCGGGTCCTTTCATTCCTCGCCAGTGGTTAAAATATTAGGATTTCCCCGAGGTCTCGTGTGCTCGTGTTAGGGCTATCGGTGCCTCCCTTCCTCTACTCTCCTTATCCAGTGACTCGTCAACAGCTCGACGAGACGCAGTAAGCTCTTGTTCCTTCGATTCGGCTCTCGAAAAGCTCTCTCTTTCACTCCTTGACACCCTCGTTCGAACGACTAAGATCCGAATCAAAGACAAGGCTCTTCTTTCCAATGATTCTGGTCCATCGCGTCTTGATATTTTTGAAATTACCCTAATGCTTTGACAAGTGAAAATGCATATTGATTGATAAGCTTCGATTGAAAACATAGATAAGTTTTTATAATATTACGTATTTAATATATTATTTTTTGTAGCTATTAAGCGAAAAATCTTGATTAATACATTGAATATTGTCTATTCAGATAGATCTTACTGATAGAATAATTATCAATCATTGATTATCAAGTAATTTATATTCGAAAACTTTATATAAATAATAAATATACATTTTTCATAGTAAAGTGTTATCGTTATAAATCTTAATCAATCATAATTATAATTATCTTATGATTATTAATTATTAAATTGATTAATTTCTCTTAATTGTTAATTATCAATTATTTAATAATCAATAATTATTAAGAATTATTAAGAAGATTAATTACTAATTATAATTTTTAGATTAATCAAATCTTTGTCCAATTCTGCTCATACGTAATTAAAAAAAAAATGAGTATTTGAATGAACTAAAAAATCTATCTTCTCATTTTCTTCATTTAAATTTATAATCTAATTTGTAAAAATGATTTACTATTATACTATTTTCTCTATTTAATATAAATAGAGAAAAAATAATATAATAATGAAACACATAATGAGACATGATTGCGTATTGTTATTTTAATTATTTTTCTATAATAAAATTACACATATTTACATTATAATTATAGGATATCTCATATATGGATAAGGTATCCCATCTGTGATCATATAATAATGGGATATATATATGTATAATATAAATATCGTTGTAATTTGTATTTATTCTTATATTTTTTTTGTTGCATTATTTTTCCTTGTTTCTTGTTTTTTAAAATCATTTTTTAAAATCAATAATATTATAATTTTAATATCTAAACAAAAAATAATTATAAAACTAATATCAATATCTTATCTTATTTGTTTCATTATTTCATTCATATGAACATTTAATAAAATCAATTTATGAATAAGACAGAATGCATCTTTTAAAAAATGAAATAGATATATGCAAAAAGAAACTTACTGATATTATACATTATTATAATAAAATAACTGATCTTTCTAATTACAAATTAGACACAAATTAGAATTATAATTTTCTTATTATCCTAAATAAAAGTATTTATATTATAAATATTATTATCTTGAATAATTTTAAATCAGTGAAATTTAAATCAAAAATTAGGATCTTCAGCTTTTTCATTTTGAGTATTTTTTTTTTCTTGTCATAATTCGACAGGAAACAAATCAGATGAGGTAAGACTGGAAAGAAAAAAAAAGGATTACGTGGTGACAGATGCGAAAAACCGGAATGAAGAACATATTAAATTACTTTCATCTCGAGTACTCGTGTTTTCCTTCCGCATATTCTCATCTTATTACACTTGCATACCTTTAATTGCATAGCAAGTCATTTTAAAACGAGCATAATTACTTGATCGTCATTTTTATCGTTATTTATTCGAATCAGTATTTGAATATTGTATTGTATTTTATTATCTCAAAGTCAAATAATTAATATATTGTCAATATTCGATTACATATCTAAAACTTCGATCAGATTGACTACTTTACAGATAATTCATAATATAAATAATATAATATAAATAATATAATATAATATAATTCATAATATAAATAATAGATTGATTTTCTGTATACTTAATTATTGTTGAGTTAAAATATCTTTTTAAAAATTTAAGACACGCATTTTTTTTTCTCTCTGATTCATTGTAGATATTTATACAAATTCATATTTTTATTATTATATAATTATAAAAATGGTAAATAAATATTTTATTCATCTTCTAAAAATTTTTCTAAATATCATAATGAGTATATTTCTTTTTGACACTTTATATATTTTTTTATGATTGGCAGTAGAAAAAAGATTTTATATTTTTTTGTATTTTTATATTTTTCTTTAATTATAAATATAATATTTGTATACGAAACATACATTGAAATATGATGAAAATATAATATATGATGAAATGAGATAAAAATATGTGTTCGTACTTTAATTCTTTATAAAATTTTTCTTATTATTATATAGAATATTAATATATTCATGAAATACTTTTAGAACATTTTGAAAGTCAATTTTATTTCGTTTCATTTAAAAATATAAAAAATTTAAATTGTTTATAATTTAATAAATAAATCTAAATCGATTTTTTTATATATCAATTTTTGTGTTTTTTTTAAATATTTTTAATTTATTAAAAATTTATTAAAAAATTTAGTTATTAAAAATTTATTAATCTCACTTATCATTATATTATGAAAATATTGTTGCAATGATTTTTATAAATTTAACAAATTTATTTTATATATAAATATTATAATAATACAAGAAATAAGATATATTTTCTTAATTGATACACTAACATTTTTTAAATATTTGTATTTACTTTTGTTTTTTAATCTCTAAAATTATTCCTTCATAAGTGTTATATTATCATTTTGCAGACATTCCAAAAAATATCACCATTTTTGACGCAAGATAAATTGAATTATTTGAATTTAAATAACATTTCATTAATTAGAACGAGGTTAAAAATTTTTTTTCATTTACTTTCGAGTTTCACGAACCGTAGAAATTTTTTGTTACACGAGAAATTCATCAAGATACAGAAAAGAAAAACTTATCTCCCTTCTTATTTCTTAAATTAACGAGTTGGCTGGGAGATTAAACGCTTCCAACGATTTTCTCTCGCTAATTCGCCGGTTCAAAGCCCTTTGACCTTTTCCTATAAAATAAACTGCGATAAAATTTATCTAGAAAAGTTAGGAACGCGTAAAGGAGAAAAGCTTTTTAGTCTCTATGTTTAGTTTAAAAAATTTTAAATTTTTTAAAATATATAATGCATCGGACAATGAAATAAATATCTTGTTGTCTTTTTATTTACTAACAATACAGTATAAAATACATATTCCAACCACATGTTCAAATACCGATTTAAATGAAATATAGCAACAAGACAAAGCAATGTATTGGTGATATCTGAATATGACACGAGTATGTTCAGTATATCTAAAGTTTGATTTATACAGCTGTAAATGCGATCTCTATTAAATGTGTATACCACCATGAACTCCCCATGAACTCCGAAGATATATGGTAAATCACTAGAACCCTGCTCCCATGGGATACAAGCTCTAACTAAGTATGTACGTACCAACTTTGGCATTGTACATGGCCATCAAAAGTTTATACATTCCACCAGTTGTATTATGTATTAATGTATTCGTGAAGCATTTTAGAGGATCGATTCTAGAGATGAAAACAAGTATAAGTTATATACGAAAATTTTGATTAATTTTTACTTATTATTTATAAAAAAGACAATATTATTTATAAAAAACAATTTATATTAAAAGTTTATGTTAAATGAAAAATGAATATAAAGTGAAACACTATCTCACCTTATCTAAATAGAAAATAAAAATTTAATCTTAATTTTCTGATTGGATACAATGGATATTCCAGATATTCTTTTGTAAAATAATATATATATATATATATATATATATATATATATATATATATATATATATACATTATGTATATGTGTGTTATTTTGTACTTTTATAATCTGTTTGATTATATATTATTATATAGAGGATAATAAAGAAAATATGGATACTAAATAATTATTTATTTCATTCCTTTTTCTTTCTTCGTTTTATTCATTCGTTTTCATTATTATTGGTGTCACACAAACTTAGTCTTAATAGAAAATTACACACATTTATAATTTTCATCAAATAAATTCATCTTATTTTTTATAATTTTTTAGTACGTATAGTTTATATAATATCATGTAAATTTAAATAATGACAATTAGTATATAGTTTATTCAAACATACCTTAAAGATAATAATATAATAATTTTCTTTCGTTAGGCTTTGCAGTATGGTAATTATGGGTGTATTAATGGTGGTAACTTTTTTTCTCTTATGGATTAACATCTGCATCGATATCAGCAATTACCTGGGATTATACAGATCAACTGGAAAAAAATTCTCTTGTATTTGGAAGTACAAAGAATTATTTAACGAAAAATATTGGTTTTTTTATTTATAGCTATTCTAAAACTATCTAGAATAGAAAATAAAAATATAGTTTATAAATAATTAATAAAAATATGTACAAAATATATATATACAAAAGAATAATTTTGTGACATTTTATATGACAAATTTTATTTTTATCTTTATATGCTATTTTTATATGTCATATGAAAATTTATGTCTATTACCTGTGAAAATTCTGTATAATTTATTTAGTTATATAATAATTAATTCTCATTTTCACCTTAATGCAGATCTTAGTATTATCTATAATTCAAAACAAAATAAATTTTTTTATATTATTTTATTATTATACAAAACGTTAATTGAAATAATTATTATTTATATTAATTTGAATTATTGAGATCATATGATATAATGATATTTGTATTACATTCTATTTATTGTTTACTTTATTCTTTCATTTATACTATTTTTTTTATTTTTTTACAAATAGCAGAATGATCCAAAATCAAATAATGTTCATTTTTCCAAATATTCGATAATAAATAATCAAAAATAATCTTGAATATAGCTATATATCCGGATACTATTGTCTTTATTACATATATAATGTAAGATATAGTTACTATTCGATTATATTATATATACTTTTTGCTGATTTATGTAAATTTTTATATACAAAAATTTCTTATATATATATATATATATATATATATATATATATATATATATATATATTAACAATCTAATTATTACTACATTACAATTATTGATGGATATTCAATCTTCCATTTTTTCTTCAATTATCTTCTCAATTATTTCAACCAATTTCTTTTTTGTTTTTTCAATATGTTCCATGTAAGTAAATAAAAAAAAAAAGTATAATCTTATAACATTTTTGGAAAATCCTATCGAATCCTACAAAACGAGACATTCGTTTTACTTTTTACAAAAATTTTTCAAAGGTAGAAAATGAAGTACCGTTTCTTTGCGAAAAAGAAATATCGGAAAAAGGTATGACAGAAATAATGACAGTTTGGAAGATGGGGATCGGAGGAAAAATGGATGGACAAGCAAAAACTGATGAGAACGAGGCATCAAAGAGTTTGGAGGAAACGAAGGCTGAAAAGGTAAAGAAAGGGAAGGGAAAAAAGATGGCTGAAGAGTAGGTAAAGAGCGCTGTTTTCAAGTGTCTGCTGCTGTTCTGGCCTGTGTTAACACTTTACGCCTCCCTTTTACGTATTATCGCCCCCACTTAAATACTTTTATTCGAATTCGGATAGTCTGATTCATAAAATACAGCCACGACTATACTTTTATGTGCAATATGGCATGTAATATATTCAAGTAAAAAAAGTTTACAAAAGTTTACAATCCGTTGAATATTTTTTGATCATACATCAAATTATTTTCTTGCAAAATTACAAGATTTCATTCTAATAATTTAACTATATTATTATAAAAAAAATAAATATAATATAATAAATATATTTCCATATCTAGGTTATCTATAGCTAGCTATTGGTATATTGAAATTTTTTAACAAAAATAATATTAATATTATATTATCATTTTATAATGCAATAAAAAATATTTTCAATATAAAAGAACAAAATAATAGTAAAATAGAAAAAACTAAGCAAAAATTTTTTTGTTATTCATAGTTTTTAATAGTGAAAAAAATTGTTTTTTAAAAATATTTAAGTTATTGAAATCTTTATATAATAATTTATAGCAACCTTATTTTTTATCACGTAAAAATATTTATAAAAAATAATTTTTTATCATGTAAAAATAATTTTAAACAAAAAAAATTGAAAAATTCTAAATATTAAAAATATTATTTTGCAATTATTTTTAGTTGTTCTATATATTTATTTTAAAATATTAATATATTTCTAAAATAAGTTTAATTAAAAAATATTAAAATTGATGATAATTTAAAAAAATTATTTGTAATTTCGATTTCAATCGACGCAACATTCTTCTGCACTGCGGACATTTCAATGGATTTGTGAAAAAACAAATTCAGCTTACACAATACAGAAGAATCTCAATTTAAAAATCAATGAAATGTAAAAAATTATATACCATTTTTTTTAAATATACATTATATATTTGGAATTCATTCTTTTTTAAATTTTTCTTGAAAATATTATCTGTCATATTTTTAGATTATGCATTTTTCATAAATAGGAAATGAAATATTATACAAAATAAGTACATTGAAATGATGATATGTATTTTAGTAATATTCGTATTTGTATGTATGTATTTTAGTAATATTTGTATTTGTATGTATGTATTTTAGTAATATTCGTATTTGTATGTATGTATTTTAGTAACTCATCTCATCATAAAAAATGAAAGGAAACAACAATGCTTTGTTGATAATGCATCTTTTCATTGTACTATGGCCATGAATTTTTGATCAAAAATAAATAGTAATGCTTGGTCATTCATTTCACTGTATTTATCTGATGTAGTTCTTTGTGGTTACTTTTTATATCCAAAATAAAAAGCACTATTAAAAAAAACTCGCAAGATATTTTAATCATAGAACAACGTAATAGAGATATTCAGTAATTTTAATTTAATTTTCAATGATCCAATAATCTATCTTTGCAATGGTTAATTATATTTAACGATGTATCGATATCGAAGAAAAATATTTTGCATAAAAAGTTGAAAATAATTTTTATGAATATTATATTTTCGAATTTACATATTATTATTTCTTGTTATTTTTCAGAGACTGCATAAATTGAAAATATCAAGTTAATATAATAGAATCGAAATATTAAAAGAATCGATCGTATTATTAAATTGAAAGAAACAGATTGTATACGTACATACATGTTTCGCCAAGCAAACAATGTGTATTCTAAAGAGTTGCTAGGTTGCAGAATACTTCAGACTGCATTCGGTTCCGATGTCCGGGAGTAGTGCAGGAGTGAGAGTATGCTAGATCATGTCGTCTGCGGTGTAGTGAATAGGCTACAGGCGAAATGCCAACTTCGAACTTTGTTTACTCGTCCCACCGCGCAACTTGCATCGTGCTCGATAGAGGGAAGTACAATCTACGAGTGGATACTAGTCTTTCTCTTCCGATGCAACATGTTGCGTATGTAAAGTGCGTTTAAACTAAATGAGCGAATGCTCGTTCTTTATTTTTTTCAATAAATTAATCCATTAGGATCCAATATTGCTTTAATGCAACATTTCATTTGTAATTTTTTTTTAATTAATATAGATTAATTAATAATCATCAAATATCAAATTTTTTAATAGTGCAATTATGAAGTGAGACTCCAACAGTATTTAATATTTTTTCTATAAAGAATTATTAAAAGATTTTTTTGACAACATTTATGTTTATACTTATATATCTTGGTAAGTTATAAATAATCACATGTGTACAAATTATAATATTTATCGTAATATTATATACTATTTATACTCTTAATGAGTTAAATGCAAATAAATTTTTTTTTAATTAAATATTCTTGTTCATTTATTCATTCATTTAAATATATAAATGCATCTTAAAAGATTAACTTTAAACCGATAATGATTCTTTCGAAATATTAATTGATTTTAAACGATGTCTAATATTTAATCATATATCTGTGAGATCATATCTATAAGATTTTGGATTATATTTAAATAAATGGATTTTATTATAGAAAAAATAATAAAAAAATATATATTTCATGTAAATTTATAGAATAGTGCAAATCTATTTTTATCTAATTCAATATATATCAGTTCATATAACATAAATTCAGTATTTTTTTTTTTTATTTGCTATATAGATTGCTATATAGGTTAGGCTAGATAAAAAAGACGATGTTCCTATGTTAATACCAAATCAAGCATAATAAATATTATTTAAATTATAAAATTTTTCTTTAAAAATAATTTTTCGCAAAATATTTTTTATATTTTCATAATCTATTATATTATAAAAATATTTTTTGGCTAATTCTGTATATAGAATGCAATTTATAATACTGAGTCATATACTGTTGTAGAATTGTGGTTTTACCAAAATAAGAATTGTTTTAATTTAAATTTTGCCTGTAATTAATATAAATCATTATTTCACTATCACGAATTATCGCAAAAAGTTGCTATATTTAAAGATTTTTTTACGAAAACCATTCATTCTTTATATAATGATATATTGTACAAGATTCTAAGTAAAAAAACTTTTTTCGTTTCTTTTCTTTTCTTTTTTTATTAAAGAAAATATAATTTGTCTCAGTAAGATTTGATACTGCCAGAAACAAAAAAATTTATATGTAGGATAAAAGCTCTAATGTAAAGCGTAATGTGACTTTACATTCAAGAAGAATAATATTAATATTTAAAAGAACGTATATGTTATGTCGTTAATTAACTGTGTCTGTTTGTAAATGATGATAGGTTAAACCGAGTTTATATATAATAATATCTCATGTTAATTTTCCTCTGTATATCAAAAGTTATCCATTATGTTGCAAGAAAATAAATGAACAAGTTCATTAATTATATTATATCTATCAAATGATTATGTTTGTGTTTATCAGAAAATGTAATATATTTTTGTTTTTTTATATTAAATTAAAAACTTGTTATTTAAATATATATATATAATATATATATAATAAAATTTTTTAGGTTATATTTGTATATTTAATGAATTCGAGAAAGAATAATAATTTTTTTTAATTATTAAATAAATAAAATAGTATAATAGTACAATAGTCATAAGATTAGAATTGGCAATTATAGAGAAAAGAATATTCTGAAAATTCTTTATAAATTTTTTGTAAATTCTTTCTTTCTTAAGTTATAAATATTTTGTAAATATTTTTAAAACTATTATGTACATTATCCAAAATGATGATTAGAATAAAGATTCTAAAAGCATGTATGACTCAAAAACTGAAGTTTGAATTCCAGGAATTACTAGAAATAATTTCGCAACAATAGCAAGGAAATACGATAGTCTGAGGCAACTATATAATCCAAATTATTGATTTCGATCTCTATTTAAATGGAATAATCTCACAAATATATTAGTAGAAGTATCATTAAAGAAAAATAGAAAAATCATTGCATCAATAATATCTCATCGATATATTTCAAATGATATATCTCACTCTTTTATGTTTGCTATTTAAAAATAAAAGTCAATATCTTTATTGAACAAATTGACTTTGATTCTGAATCTTCTGCAAATAAAATATTTGCTTGTAAAATATTTATTATAACTATATAATGTATTAATATTCATTTTTTTCATCGATTATTTTATTTAAATTTATTTTTTTCAGAATTCCGATCTTTTGGATATTTAGATACCGAAATTTGGATTTTGAATTATCACCAGTATTTTGAATATCATATATCATTATATAATATCAAAGATTCTGGCAGAAACTAATATAGCCTATAGACATATAATTGATATATATGGATAGTTGAGCACATCAACATCCTTTAAACATCAGAAATTTAACGATTCGCATTACTGGCTGAATCCCAGCATCTCGAGCGAATTTCGCAATTTACACGTCAAATAAACGCCAAAGAAAAATCTAATTTTCCAGTGTCGCTCTGAAAATCAATCTCGCGACCAAACGAATAGTTTCATTCCCTCTATGTTTAGGAATTCGTTTTGCATTCTTATAAATGTTAAAATACCAGATTTATACAATAGAAATTAAATTTAATAGAATTTAATTTTTGAATGAAATTACAAATACATTTTATACAATTTTAATATAAATTTTATATATTTGAAAAGTAATAAGGTATATAAATTCAAAAACATAATATTCATTAAAATCGTTATTCAAAATATAATAATTTATAGAAATATATGAATACTTTTTTATTTTTGAAATGAAATTTTAAAATAATTGTAATTAAAATGTAATTAAAATTAATGTAATTGTAAAATCGGTTGTTATGAAATAATTTTTTTTCGAAATATCATTATAAAAAAATAAAATAGATTTTCAAATTTTCAATGCATTTTTTAAAAATATAATAGAAAAAAATTTTAAATTATAAAATGTTTAGAATTTATAAAAAAAATGTTTAAGTTTTTATAAAATAAGCAAAATATTTTCAATTTAAAAAATGCTGAAACTTTAGCAATTGATTTCATCTTTTAAAAAAAAAAATTTTTAACATAAAAAAAATTATTTTATATATAGTATAATATTATATTTTATACAAAATTTTTCTTTTAAATCAAAGTTTTTATGTTACATGAATTTTTTTCTGAAATTAAATAATAAAAGTATTTAATATTTTTATGAGTTATTGTATATTTATGATTCATAAATAAATTTATTTAATTTCACATTAATTCATGGAATATCTACTATGTACATAAATTGTATTATCAAAAATAGTAGCAATAGTTCTACAAACAATTTGAAATATTAAAAAATAATTTATTTTTAAAACTTATATTCTTTTTAACTTACAAAAGATTCAAATAAGCCTACTAGTTTTAAAAAATAACAATTGCAAGTTATAACTTTAATTTCTAATAACTAAAATTCATTTGAAAAGTTTAATTTTTGCTAGAAAAATGGCATTAAAACTTTTCTTGTTAGAACTTTTGTGATATTACGATTTTGAAAAATCGATATATATATAGTTTTAAAAATTTCGAAATTATATATACATATTTGAAAGCATAAAAAGATTAAATAAATTTATTTATAAATATGAATTCTATGTATTTTTTATCAAATATTTCAAATGAAGTTTAATTTAAAACAAATACTTATTTCTAAAAAAACATTCATTTCGTAGATTAATTTATTTGAACTTAATAGCAAATAACTATGTTCCAGTTAATATTTCTATATATTTATAATAATTAATAGATAAATCATGTTGTAGAAGCGAACTTACCAACAAGGAGTTATGCCACTTTTATAACTTGTGTTATAATATATACATATTTCCTGCTTAAAATTGTTATGAAAAAAATGCAAACGAACACATAATTTACAAAATTATAAATTCTCAAACAATTAAAGTCAACAGTTTTCAGAAACAATATAAATATATTAATTAACATTTTGAGAAAAACAGTTTTTTATTTATTTTCTTTAATAATAATCAATCTTTTTGATTTTTATTGTAAGTATTATTTATATAAAAATAATTTTCATTATAATATTTTTGATATTATAAGAATATAACTAATAACTAAATTTTTTAAAAGATTTTTAAAATTGCAAATTTATGTTGGTTTGAAAATTATTGAATAATTTATTATAATATCTTTAAAAAAATTGATAAAAAGAAATGTTCATTGTTTCAATTTTTCAAATTTCATTTTTTGAGTCATTATTTATATATATACTTTTTAAAATATTCTCTTTCTTTTTGAAATTTTTAAAATAATTTAATCTAATAATGAATTTGGATCCACTGATGACAAATATTTCTTTATATTATGATAAATTTTTATAAATCTTAATAATATTTAATATTAAGATTAATCTTTGCTTTTTCCTTTGCTTTTAAAAATTTTTTTTATAAATTCTAAATATATTATAATTCAAAATTTTTCGCTATTTTTAAAAAAATATATGCTTAAAAATCTATTTTACATTGAAATAATTGCAAAATTATTAATAATCAAAAGTTTAAAAAATGTGCTTGCAATTATAATATATAAAAATATTATGATGTTTCCATAAATATTTGTGATTATAAATTTTATGATTGAAAAAAAAAGGATAAGATTTTTATATTGCTTTTAATATAATATATGCATCATAATGAAACTTCACAAAATCTAAATTAAAATACATCAATTATTTAGGAAATGAGGTATTTTAAAAATTTTTAATATATTTTCTCGATTTCGTTTGCTTCATTAGTTTGTGAAAAACGAATAAGAAATATATAAATAATTTATAAGTAAATATGATTTATAAATAAAATAATATATTCGTATTTTGCTTCAAGATGCATGTTCTTAAATTTCTTAAAGTATATATTCAAAAACTAAAATTTTCTAATTCCCTATAATTGATAATTTTAAGATTGATAATTAATTGAAATAATAAATAGATGTAATTATAAATATACTTATAACAATAATAATTCACAAAATGAATTTGTACTATTTTTAAAATTGAAAACAGCTTTAATTGATAGATATTATTTTCAGAAAAATTCGAAAAAAAAAATTAATCCTGTAATTTTCCAGATATATTGTATATATCTTTCGATATGATTTATCGATTGCACTGATGTCGAGAAGTTTTCGGTATTTATGGCGATTATACAAGCCTATGCTGCAGAGAACAGAGAAGAACCAATTAATTGTTCGCGGCCGAATTGTTCCAAAATTCGAAGGAAGGTCACCTATTAGTTATCTTGAAATCCCATATCGGCTAGACTCGCAAATAACAAACAACATGAGCAATCTTGCAACTAAGTGTATGACGGTAAAGAAAATTTTGATCGTTGTTTTCTCCCTTCGTCGAGGGATCTGCAAGAAAATCAAAAATAATGGCTATTAATTTACGTGTAATTAATGGAACTCTCATGTAGGTATATTATACACTCCATAATTTATTTGATATTTGTTAATTTTAAACATGCTTTTATTTTAATTTGATTTTATTAATGTATGAATTTGTTATAATATAATAGTTCTAAAACAGATATTAATCGAAATAAAGAGTTTATTTTTTTTTTTTTTAAATTTTACTCCAAATTATATACAATAATACAAGAGCCCAATTAATAATCGCAAGATTAAGATTAAATCAATATATATTAATTATTTAAAGAGAATATGTTAATAGAGAATATTCTGAGAAATGTTTGCAGTCTTTTTTTTTTTGATTTCACTTTCTTCATTGATCGCAAAAAAATGTGAAAAAAAAATATTTTTTTAAGTAAGATAAAATAAAATGTTTGTAATATATATTATAAGAATTTTGTCGTATTTTGATTTTCATTAATAAAATATTGATATCGAAATATACTTGGATAGTAGATAAAGGTAGTTATACAATTATTGGTCCAGAATAATATTAATTTTTAGAGGTATATGTGTACTTTAAAAGCTAAATTTCATAGAATTGATTGATAAATCAATTATTTATTATTATTGATTATTTAATAATAATTATATATTATTCTGAATAGTATACTGAATAGTATTCAATATTTGTTATTTGTATATAGAATTTTTTTAAGGTTGAAAAAAATTTGTTCTTGTAATAAAAACATTTTTATCTTATAAATTCTATTCAAACTTTTACTTTTAAGAATCAATTTTTTTATTTTATTTTTCTTTTATGTTACAATGAAACTATCATAAGAATTTTTTTTAAAAATGTTTCATTATCTATTATATAAAATTATATAAATTATATTATATTATATAAATAGAACTTCCATAACTGTTTAAAATTTTTTTTAAATAATTGTAATAATTTTAATATCTTTTTCATAAAATTTAACTTTCTTTTTTTTTTAATATTTAAATCAATATATTATAATATTAAAATCAATATATTTTTGAAAAAATAAAAGCATTTTTAATATTATGATAAATAATAACATTATGATAAATAATTTTGACTTCAGTTAATATTTTAATTACATTTAATTACATTTCCCTTTTCTGCTAAGATTGGATCTTTAGAGTATTAAAATCTAAAAAATTTCCAAAATTTGATTTTTCAATTGTGATATGTTCGAACTTTTGTAAATATTATATTTTTAAAAATTTGAAAATTTTTCATTTCATTTTTTTTTTTTTTTAAATCTTAACAAACAATCTATCTCATTTTTACAGAATATATTCATGAATCATCTTTGAAAAATCAGAGATAAAAATTAGAGATAAAAAAAAAGTTGATATAAAAATATCGATTGAAACTTATTTATTAAATTATAAGCAAATTTGAATTAGATAAAATAAGATGCAGACAACAATGATAATGACAGAGATAGAATTGGCTCACTCATTAAACTTCAGTAGTTTATAACTAAATAAATAAGTTCTAACATTTTGTATATCAACTTTTGGCCTTTTTTTTTTGGCCTTTAGAATTGATTTTTCAAAAATGATTTATAAATATATTAATACTCTGTACATATAATAATAGAATATTTATGCAATTATGCAAAATTTGAGTATAGAAAAATCTACAGAATGATATATAAAAAGACATGTTCAAAATATAATATGTATTGTGATATTTGAAGAAAACAATTTATAACATTATTTAAACTTCATTTTTCATGTTGATAAAAATTTGATTTTGCATAAGCATTTGCAGTTCAAATATTTTATTTTTAGAATAAATCTATTGGCTTATATTATGTAATTTATCGATTTTTAAAAAATTAAGATAAATTAATATTAAAATTATTGAAACATAACATGTCCTTAAAATATAAATAAAATAATTAATTATTTTCAATATTGTTATCATATTATAATATTCATTTATTTTATTTTAAAACGTATTATTAAATAATTTATAATTTTTTTTGGACAAGAATGTATATAGATTTTCTATTCTATTTTTCCAGGTATTCTTAATTATTCTTTTTGTTTGTCGTCAACTTCGTTGATAGTGTCAAAAGGAATTTTAATCTCTTAACAATGGTATGTCGTTCAATAAACCAGATTTAAAAATTAAAAATGCAAAAAAAGGAAAAAAATTTTGTATTGTGAAATATTATAATAATAACAAAATGTATTGATTATATTTTTATATTTATATTATAATCTAATATAATTTAAAAAATATGTAATATTTTTATGACTATAAAAATATAATTATAGATAATGTTAAAATCAAATTATATTATTGATCACTATATATTATATATCTAATATTATCATTGATTTTATTATTAATATTTCATGATATAAGAAATATTTAGATTCTCTTCTAACAATTTTTAAGTTTCTGTTCATTGATCAATATACGTTTCATTCTGATTGAAATTAAAACTTTTTTCATACTGTTTATAATTTAATTTTTATAAATTTAATACTATTGTAGTATCTTTAAATTATTTAAAATTAATTTTAAAAACAAATAAATTTAATTCTTTATATAAAAAATTTATAAATATTTTAGTGATTATCCGATTGTTTATCCGAACAGATTTATCTTCCAATTAGTTCAAATAATCGACTTTTCACTGTACGTTGTAAATAGTTTCGTATGGTCGTTTTATTCAAGCGACAGTAAGCAAAGAAATCGATTGAATTTACGAGCCAAAAAATAGCAGTCTGTTCGCTTTGAATAAAGAATTATTCGCTTCATTTTTCATATGGTAAATAAACACAATGTAATAGGCAATAGAGATATAAAAACATGGCTCCCTAATGCAAAATTATTTAATCGTTTAATTTGTTATTAATAACTTGTGTTATTAATAACTGATGCAAAATTTATTTTGTAATTTGCAAATATTATGTGAAATTAAACAAAAAATAAAAAAACAATATAAAAAGTATATACAGTATAAAAATATTATTTCATTTCTGTGAGATTTTTAAAAATAATAAAACTCAATTCACTTTTTCATCAAAATTGAGATATGTAGTCTTTTATATATATCCAGATGAATTTGAATATATTGTAGATTATTTATAACATAATTTAAAAAGAGAAATAAGAAAGCAAACTATATTTCTTAAATTACATCATGATTTTTTATAGTTGAACAAGATTTAAATTATTGCTGTAAAAATGAAAGATTTTATCATTTGATTACAGATTAAATGCCTAAAGTATCATTTGTTATTTTATATTCAGAATTCATAGAAGCTCAAACATTTATTTTTTTATTTAATTAAAGTGCAATAAATGTGAAAAATGATTGTGTCCTATTTTTCATTTTTTATTAATTTCTTATTAATTATGTTAAATTCTGAAAATAGATTAAGCTTTTTATATTATTTACTGTAGTAGTGACATAAATTATAATTTAAAAAAAAATGACTTTGAATAGTTTTAAATTTCGTATGTATTCGAATTGCTATGAGAATACATAATGCAAGAAATAAAACATTATGTTAAAATACTAAATAAAAAGTTGAAAATTTACAGAACTTAATTATTAAAAACTATTAACTATTAATTATTAAAAAGTACGATTATCAACGATTATTCATTTTATTAATAAACTGATTGCATATTTGTTATTATTTCAGCGAATATTTAATATATTATATGATAATATTAATAAAAAATATAAGTTTTGAATTTTTAGTAAATCTGTTACATATTATGTTATATAAAATAATATAATTACAATACATTTTTTTATATATTATATATTGTAATACTAAAATTAAAAATTATTTATTTAAAATACATATTATTATTTGAAATATTTATTGTCATAACAATATTTATATAAAAAACTAAGATATATAATTTATATAATTATATAATCTAAAATATAATTTCTTTTTATAATTTTTATAATTATTATTTCGAAAAGAAGTTTATAATATACTTGTATTATTTTGAGAAAATTATTAATTTTTTGCCATCTCTAATTCCAGAAAATCAACAGATCTAATTCTATGTAATCGATTACGATAAAATTTTTAATTGTAAATTTAAACATTTTCTTTCATTTTAAAAAGTTTCGTTTTAATATATTTGAAATATTTTCTATAATTATTATATTTGAAAAAGTTTAAACTATTTTTATATTTTTACCAAAAGTTAAAGAAATATTAATTAAAAATTTATTTCTAATTATCCATCAAATATATGAAAAATCCATTTTCTCTAATTGTGTAATTCTCTAATTCTATTTATTATTTTTAAATTCAAATTTTCCTTCTTTCTTTTAAAAAGAAACTTTCACTATCTCTTTAAAATGTTGTTTATTTCTTCATATCTGTTCCAGGATATCGACATAAAACTTTTTATGATTCGCATAAAGGAAACATCGATTCGATTCATCGTTTCTGAATGGCATGAATTTATCCGTCGAACGGATAAAAATAAAGAGTCGAGCTTTATACGAAGAGACAAAGATTTAAAAATATATCGTGGAAACAAGAAAATAGGAAAGAAAAGAGAGAAAGCAAAAAGAGAAAAAAAGAGGAAAACAGATTGTTGTCGTCAGTCGGTCAGAACTAGCTCGTAAGAAGCCATCCCCCAGGAGCTTTCCGGTGTCAGACGCTTCCTGTGTTCCTATCTGACTCTATATACCTATCGATCCTCGGTCTGCACCCTCCTCTTTGTGCCATCCGACTGTCGTCCCTCTCTATTCGCCGCCCTTTCGACCTCTTCTTTCCTCCAGAGCCTGGAGATCTACAGGGTGTTAATATAGTATTCATCGAACATTTTTGGAAAATCGATTTTAGAAATCAAAAGAAATGCGAAAAATTAAGTTGTATATAAAAATATTGATTTCAAGGTCGATATTTGATAAAATAACATTTATTTAAAAAATAAAAATAATAATTTTATAAAAAATAAAAGTACAAACATTATTTGCCAAATTATATTACATTGATCAAATTGAAATTATATGATTATATATATTATATGAAATATGTATTTTTGTTATATTTTTCAGTCATGAATTTGAAATAGTAATCTTGCATTATACGTGTGAATATTTCAATATAATTTTTATAAAATTGTATTTAATGCATTCTTTCTTTTTATACACGAACGAAATTTTCTATATTAAATAGCTAAGTGAATCTTAATATTTATAATTATTTTTATATAGAAAATGATTAGGTACTTCAAAATTAACAACAATAGATTATCCAAAAATCATTTCTGTAGAATGATATTGTCTAATTGATTTTTTATTTGAAATGTATTTATTATTTAAATTATCTAAATACTTGTATATTTAATAAACATAAAACAAAGATTATGAGTTAATAATTTTTTTTAATATAATTTGCTAATTATATTGTATAATAATAATAAAAAATAATATTGAAATGATCATATAAATTTATATAAATTTGAAAGTATAAAATGTTATTTCTATATTATATTAATAATTCTATATTATAGAAATGAAGAGAATGAATTAAAACGAAGAGAAAATAGATTTTTGAAATAAATAAATAAAAATGAATATGAATGACACAAAATTTTGGAGAATAAACTTTGTTTCAAAATAATATTTCAAATAAATATTTTATAGAAATACTGTTTTGAAATGAATACTTCATTGAAATATAAAAAAGTAATATTTCAATAGATTTTTAATTTCAATTTCATTTTATAATATGATATAATATATTAAAGTCACTTTTATTGTATATAATTTAATTTTTCGCAAAATTTATATTAATATTAATATAATAATATTTGTCCATAATTTAATTATTAAACAAAATAATATTTACAAAATAATAATTTAAATAAGTAAAATCATATTTTTAAACAGTATTTGCTTATAAAAACGTTGAAACTTATCTATTAAATTATGAACAATTTAAATTCGCCTTAAATGAAGTGACACGAAGATAGAGCGAGGCGGTTTTATCTTTATCTTGCTTCGTCTAACGCGAACTACTTTCAACTTGATAAATAATCGATCTTTTTGTACAGCAATTTTTGCATCTTGTTTTGACCTCTACATCGATTCTCGAAGGATAATCTATTCTGAATATATTAACACCCTGTATATCATATTCGTACCCCTTTACACACGAGGTGTCCTCGGTCGTAGTTCGCGCCATAACGCTCAGGGTAATTTACCTTGCATATTTATACGCACGTCTCATCGAGAAAAGTGCCTCCGTTAAATGCTCCTCTTCTCTCTTTTCGTTTCTCTTCTTTCCTCCTCTATTCTCCTCTATTCTCTTCCCAGACCGTTTTCTCTCTCTTTTAGCTCGGGGTTAACCGCGTTTAATAGATTCTCACTACCTTCGATCTTTCTAGCGTGCATTTCAAGAATGATGAATAGGAAATTCTCTTTGATTTTTAATAGCGAACAAAGTTGCTTTCTATAATATTAATTGAGATATTAAAATTATTGAATTTGAATCGAGAAATTCAGGTTTCAGTTTTACTTTAGTATTTTTGTTGATTTTATAATGTTTTCAGTGAATAATGTTTCTTATTACAAAAAAATAATTCTGGATGAAAAAATTCGGATTAGATTTTAAATAGATTAGAGAAAATTGTTATTCTTAATTTGCTCATTTTGAAATGCTGATAAATTTATAAATATGTTAAATTTATAATATAAATATAATAATTATTATTAAAACTATAATTTACATTTTTATATTTCTACTTTTTTTATTTATATAATATATTAAAATATACATATATTATTAAATATATATACATATAGTGTAGTATACTTATATGTATACTTATATTCCTATTGAATCAAATGATTAATTTTTAAATGAAAGATTTTTTAAAGATTTTTTTAAATAAAATAAATGATAATATAATGAGGCTAATATAAAATATATATATATATATATATATATATATATATATATATATATATATATATATATTACTGTAAAAGTAGAAAAAAAGTCATTAAAAGAAATTATATTTGAAACTGATTTATATTTATTTGATTAACAATAGAAAAGTAAAAATATTATAATTGATATAAATAATATAAATAATATGTATATAATACATGTATATAGTACAGATAATTAAAATTTCAGAAAATGTATATAGTTATTTAAATACATGCTTAAAAGAAAATTAAAAAATTAAAAAAATTTTAAAAAAAGTTTTTCTAAAGCAATATTAAAAAAACTAATTAAATTATGTAAAAATTAATTTTACAGAAACTTCTATTTTTTGTAAAATCTTAAAGATTAAAAAAAATTATTATTTAAAAATAATTATTCAATTTTAATTTTTTCATTCCAATTTTCGAATATCTTTGAAAAAAACTTTTCTCTTTCGTCTTTTAAATTGACTCATTTTTCTTGCAGCTTATGCAATATAATTTTTCAATCGGAAGTATTTCGTCTTCCTCAAAGAGAATTCAACGTGAAATAGGATTGCCTCAAGCGTTTCTCGACAATGGCATTTTTGGGGTTCCTTTTTTCATTTTTACAGTTATAATCAAAAGAAATTGATCAGTTTTTTAAAATTAATCTTCTTGTATTTTATAAGATCTAATTTCTTAACAGTGAAATTTTTTTCAATTAAATATTCATTAAAATGATTCAATTTTTTATTAAAATTAATTAACTACAAATAGATGTAATTTACATTTCCACCTATAAATTTAAATTTGCATCTTATTAATATTAATATTAATATTATTATGTATATTATAATATTATTAATAATTAATATTAATTTTGGAATTTTTTAATATCAATTATAAATTTTCATATACGTATTTAACATGTTTTATATAACGATTATTTCTTCCGTCTAATTGTAAAATACACGAATAAAAATTATATTCGATATTCAAATATATTTTTTGTATCTTGATATAACAATATATACGATTTATTCTGCATATATTTTTCAATAATATATTATTGTCATTGCTCGGTGCTTAATGGATTAAAATGCCTAATGGATTTATATTAAGATTATTAAAACATAATATTTTCAAGCCGGGTCGAGGTCAAAATTGTTCGGGTTAGATCGGATCGAATCGGGCTTCTCCGAAGTATCTCACGACGCATGAACGAGATTTCGAGAATCCGAATCATATATCGAGCCGAATTTTGTTGAATTCAATCATGAATTTAAAGTGTTTAGAAACTGAGTGAAAGCTAAATAAAGAGATCTCGGAAATTCAGTGTCTTAAATCTCGAGATATTTTCGAAAATCCGATTCGATCCAATTTGAATCGAACAATTCTGATTCTACTATTCGAAACTTTTTCATGACATGTTGACAATTCATTTATTAATTCTATAGTAGTTTTACTACTTAAGCATTGCGATTTCGTTTCAATAATTAACATACAATTAGTTTAACATAACAATTAGTTTTCGATATCGTTTACAAATTGCTTGAAATTAGTTCAATCAGGAAAGTTGCAGTTAACCTCTTTTATTTTTAAAACATTCTATTATGAATATATATATAATATATATAATATAACCAGAATATGAGAATTGCAAATTTAATTCTATTTTTATTACTGTGACAAGTGTCTGTTTACATTATTGCAAATAGAAATAATGCACAATTTAGATTGATGAAATATTATTATAATTTGGATAATTCTAGTATAGAGATTCTACTATATCATATATTTTTACTAAAATTATTTTCTTCAATAGATATTATTTGTAAAATGATTTAATATGATGAAATCATTTAAAAAGATTTAGAATAGTTATCTATATAGTTACCTTATATAATTATCTTAATATGAATATTATATATTAAAACCGTAAAATTTATTCAGTGACGATTAGAATGCAAGGAGACAAGCAACGGTTGAATGTATAAGCAGGCTGAGACAAGGGCTAGAATGACGGATTTCGTTAAATAATTAATTCGTTAAATGATTAATCACCATCCGACCAGCCAAACCGTCTGACTTAACCTGTCTAATTCCATTATGAATTATTCATCGCGTCGATATAACTTTCGAGTTAACTTCGATCGTAACGGAAGACGCTCCATGTGCCCTATAAAATAACGTTTCCACGCTTTTCTGCGAAATTTACATGTTAAAATTGGAATCTGTTACATTTACTCGATTAAATCGAAGGTTAGCAAAAATCAATTTACAATCTATGGTATCGTGTAATCGTGTTTGTGATGATTTCTTTTCCAGAGATGATCGATTTTTCTCGATAAACTCATTTTCTATTGAAAAAAAAAGGTGATACGCTCTGTACGATTTCTCACGAGTCCAATTTATTTTTCCTATTTAGCGCCATCCGATGGAAATCTGTTCTGAGGAAAACGCAATTACAGATTGTAAATAGATCCTTGACATCGTGAAATGTTTTGACATGGAAGGTTCTCTGAAAACTAAAGATTCTTTTAATTTGAAGAAAATCAGAAATAATATTTAATAATTATTTTATACATAATAAAATATATAAGTAATCAATTTTTTTATGATAATTTTTGTAATTTCATTGCCAATTTATTAAAGATTATTCAAAATTAAATTGTATTTTTTATTTGTAATAAAAATAAGAAGAAAAAAAATTATTTCAAATAAAATAAAAAATAAATTTATTTGAAATAATAATATTTACAAATTTTAAAATCTTATTTGAGAAACAAATTATTTTTCAAATGATTAAATACTTAATTTCAAATAATTTAAAAAAATTTTTTTCTAATATTTTTTATATTAATTTTTTATAACAATTTAGCAGAAAAATATATGAAATATACATGATAAATAATATTTAATATTAAGAAAAATTGAAAACTGCGATTAATTAAAATTTATAAATTATTTTAGAGATTGTTAATAAAATAAAAAAATATATAACATAATTTTGTATACTAAAATAATATAAATAATTATAAAAATATATATTATTTTTTAGATATTACATTAATTTTAAAAAAAAAATCATTGTAATCGAACTAAAAAATTGTTCATAGGTTTGAAAATATTAATATAATTTTTATAATTATTAGGATATTTATTATAATTTTATTATAATATTTATTATAATAATAATAATAATAATTTTTTATGCATATTTATTTGATTGTTTCTTTTATCATTTTGTACTATAAGTCATGAATCATTCCTTTTTATTATTCTATACATGCACACATTCTCAACAAAGACTAAATAGGTTTTTAAATGAATATATAATGATACGAAAAATTGGGAATCGATCGAAAATTTCGTTTACTTCTTACCTTAGACACAAACCTCTAGTGACCATCCTGATACCGACGAGAATACATTGAGCCATGGCCTACCATGTACGTTAAACCGAGAGAATCAAAGCTTTAACTCCCTCGTTATTAGTGATGGCTTCGATCGTTTTATTTTTGTTCATCCTATAAGTATTAACATTATGCGCTAAATAAATAAGAAACAACTAATTGTAAGTTAATTCTATGTATCTCTAGCGAAATATTTCTAAATTATTCCAATCTGCGTTATCAAATGCAAACAATTTGTTTCGTAACTTATATACTTATCATAAACCGATGAGTCAACAACAATGAATCGGCAAATAAACGAAAATATTTAAAATGATTAGGTAAATTAAATTGTACAAGAATTAAATGTATGAATATATATATAATAAAATATTAAATATTCAAATTTATAAAAAGATAATAAAAAACTTTTAAACATTAAATTCTTATATGTAACTGTTAACGAATTAATTATATTCGACGATTACATCATTAATTTATTTCAATACTCTTGATCGTTAATCAACATTCCGTTATTTACAAATCTATAGATTCCTGACAAGAGATTGTTTACATAGAATTAACAATTTGATCAATAATCATTTTATAATAGAATAAATCTCTTCTATAATATGTTTTGAATTAAATATAACATTTTTATTATAAATAATAATATATATAAAAATTAAAAAATAAATTCAAATCGTTTTCATTAATGTGTCATCATATTATTTTGATAACAAAAGTAATACCATAAATATTTATATAATCAATTTTCAAATTCATTATTTAAAATAAGTTCTATCTTTCATCCAATCAAAATATTCAAAACGATTTGTTCATTCCATGACACGTTCGAAGAGACTCAAATCTTTTGCTACGCACCACCGATTCACCCACTATCGAGGAAAGGGTGCCTGCAGGGGTGGTGACGGGTTTGGAGATGCGCGCGCAGCTTACCCCCTCTGTCGGCCCCCGTGTAACACGTAATCGAACTGGGAGCGCCGCGGTTCGTTGTCAGCTCCGTCATCCGCGAACGACAGGGCCGAATCGTTGATGAAACGACTAAACGAAATATCTTTAATAAATTGGCGAGTCTCTCGAAACGAACGTATAACCGTGCCCAAGTGAAATATCGTTCGAATTCATCCAATTGTAGCTCCCATCGAACCTTCGTCGCTCGGTGAATCAAAAAAGGAATCTCGCTTTGGTTGCTGCCGGATATAGTGACATATCGGTGGTGGTGCATGAGTGCGCGTTGGGTGGAGGTACTTGCGGAGTGAAGGGAGTTTCGTACTTTTCTCTCATGGTGGCTGGACGTCAATTATACTCAGGAAGGAATGTCTTATATTGCAAAGAACGATCTCGAAACGAAAGTGGTCGAAATATCCGTATCATTTCGATTTTAACGTGATTAACAAACGCATCCAATCTTTCTGAACGGACAATCATCAAAGAGTTGATTGATAAACGTTTCGCGGAGTCGAGAGAGCGGATCGTGGAACTCGTGCACTCGTGAGGAGTCGACCTAAGTGTAATTCGTAGTGGTTCGATGGAGTTGCAATGGCGCCGAGCGCGACTCCGTCGAGGAGTGACTTGGTTTCGAGTAGAGTAGCCGGTGGTGGTCGAGCCATTCACGTGAGCCTACCCCATGTTACTAGAACCGCCACCTCGTGATCGAACTGCCGATACTATTCCTCCGTACTCGTACGAATTCTCTTCTTTCTTGTTTCTTGGTGAATCGGCCGCCCATCATGAAAAGGATCCGCAAGAGGCAGCCGCAGAAGATCAGGGGCCGGTCGCGCGAGTGACAGTGCGTGCATGTGCGACAATCGTGTGGTGGTGGCAAATTTCCAGGTGATTTCTCGATTTCTCGATATATATCGAGATCGATCGTGCCCCTTATTCTCGTCGAAGGGACAATTATTCCCTTCGACGATCCGTTCACGACAGCGATCACGCCACCGATCGCGCCATGCCGTGGATAACGCGATACGACGCGATACGACGCTTCGTCACGGATTGATCGTGACGAAAATTAAGGACAAAAGAGAGAGAAAAGAGTGGACAAAAAGAAAAAGCGGAAGGGAAGGCTGGTGGAAAAGGAAGAAGGAAATAGTGGAGAAGGAGGGAGAGCAGGAAGTAAAAGAGGAAAGGAAAGGAGCAAGAGACCGATACGCTGGCTGGGTGGGTGGGCGGGTGGCGGAAGAGGAAGTTAGGAGGAAGTTCCTTGTCGGCAAACCTGTTTTTCTAGGATAATCTAGCCAACCTGGCGGACCAGGAGGAAAGTGGCTCGACGATGCAGGGCAAGGAGAGCCCCGTCGGGTCCAACACCCAGGAGACCCATCAATATGTTGGTCCTTATCGACTGGAAAAGACCTTGGGAAAAGGGCAGACCGGTAAGTGCAACAGATCTTTCACTCTCTTGCATGCCTCCTATGTATCTATAAACGACTATACGACGATAAATCGTTTGGAAGATTCGCCGCGACACAAGGTCTGAACGGCGTTGCAGCGTTATTCGTTCGGAATGAACGAAAGACAATAAAGGACGAATAAAAAAAGTACCTACACGTTGCGATATTTTTGTCGTTTTTTCATACCGCTTCGTGTCTTTAGATGAGTTTAAATATTCAGTCAACTTTTTAATCGAATTGTAATATCTCGATTGTCTTGAAATTCTGGAAATTCTCGAAATTCGAAACTTTCGAGATATAAAATGATTATTTTTTTTAAATGTTATTTATTTTCTTAAAAACAAGATTTAAGAAATTTTAATTTCTAAAATTTTTCGAATTAAATAATAACAATAATCGTATTAGCTTGCAAAAAAATTAAATTTATATAATTTTTTCTCAATATAAATTATCATAATAATATAATGAAATTATACTAAAATACGATTGAAATTTAATTGAATTTATATTCCTACTTTAATCGTTTTATTCTTATTTTTAATCGAAAATATTTATTATCAATTAATATATCAATTAATTAACATTAATAAAAAATTCTACTCATTATTTTAAGAATCTAAATAAAATTACGATACATTAAAAACTTTGATTGAAATTATTTGAAATCATTATAATAATATAATTAAAAAAAAACATAATATAAAATATAACATAATAAAAATAATAAACGTAATAAATATAATAAAAAATAACATAAATATATATGTGTAAATGATAATCATAAAATATAATTAAAATAAATATAATAATTATAACATAAATTATAATTAATATTACGGATTATCAAATGTATCAGATTATTAAAATTTAAAAATTTTAATTAAAAATTTTTTCCTATTATAACAGAATATCTAACATCTTCGATTCGCCTTTCTCTTATTATTTTTATTTTACACATATGCAAAGAAATATATTTTCAATTATGAAATTAAAAAATTATAATTATGCGTAATTATTTTTTTTCTGGTATCATTTTTGATATAGTGTATTGTAAATTGCAGTTATTGAAAAATATTTATTGTTGTACAAAAAAGTCGATACAAATCTTTGGTTTAATTCTACAGAGAATGTAAAATTTCTACTTTATATTTATGGCCTTATTTAAAGAATTGGTTTTTTAATTTCAAAAAATGAGAGAAAATAGTATTATAATAAGGGAAAAGCAAAAGTAAGACAAGCAAATGGTATTAAAAAAACAAATTAGAGTACTTACTGTACTAACAATAAAGTTTGAAATTTAATGTTAATTTTAATGATAGATATGTAAAAATTAATTCAGTATTTTTTTAGATTTATTTGTAAAGAATTATTTTTTATAATTTTAATATATATTATTTTACATTTTTACAATAATTATTTATTAAAATAACTATATTGTTCTGTTTATATTATATTCAATTTATCCAATTTAATAATTTATGAAAATTTATACTTTATATATAAAATAGAATTAATTATTGAAATCTTTAATTATTGAAAACTTTTAAAATATCAGTATTAGACTTCAATTTTAATGATAAAATATTATTTTATAATAATTTGAATTATTAAAAATTAAGAATAAAAAAATAATACAATATATCACATTAAAGAAAAAATTAAAAATTTTTAATTAATTAATTACTCAAAAATAAAAATTTGCATATTTTGTGGCATGATTTTCTGGCATAAAGATAATTTTATTTTTTTAAGATAATAGATATTACGTTTAACGAACTTATTTCAGACAAGTTTCAAATTTTCTAATAATGATTTTGATCTGATAATTGGTTTGAAATTATCTAAATGGAGAATAAAGCTAACATAAAATAAAATCAAATTAGAAAAATAAAATAGAATAAAATGGAAAAATCTTTGATTAAAAATAAAAAGATTATTAAACAATTTTTCCCTTGTGAATCAGTTTGATAGCAAGTAGTGATTAAATTAAAATAAGTTCTAATATGTAATTATTGAAACGATTGAAATAATTATAACAATTGAATTACAAATCATAATACACAATTGATCAAATAATATATAATAAATAATAATATGTATGCAAGTATTTAAGTTCTAATTTTGAACAATTTAACAAAAAAAATCTAAATTAATTTCTATACTTAATATTACAGTATATCAAAAAAATAAAAAAAATTATTTTTTTATACTTTCCTGAAAATTCTATCAATCATTCATGAAATTTTATAGGTATATGTAATTATATTTTTCATAATTTTTCATTACTTAATAATTAATGGAGTATATTTAGTATATTTTAACATGAAACTATAATAAAACAAGGATACTTTTACAACATACGTGTTTGAATTGTAGTTATATTTAAATTTTTGGCCAAAACTTATATGCTCGTCCATTATATTCATATAATTTACTTTCTTATGACTATTTATAATAATAAGTAAAAGGAAATAACGGAAAAGAAAATTATTATAATAATATACACAATTGTAATAAGAAAAATACTTAAAACAATTACGATAACAGAACTTTCAAAAAATTTATTTTTATTTTGGTTAAAATCCATACAACATACAAATCAAAATATACATATTGAATAAAAAAAATAAAAAAATTTTATAAATATCACAATATGCATTATATTATGCCATTATATTATGCCAATTTTTAATTAAAAATATTCTTATATTTATTCTTATATTCTTATATTGTACAACATTCTTTTTTTAAAAGATATTTCACTAGATATTTTAAAAATATTTAAATAAAACATATCCTATATATCATCAATGCCCTACTTTTTATATATAATCACTATGTATAATCAGATATATTATAAAGATCCATATGAAATAATACATATATGAATTGTATATTATTCCATATATGTAAGATTATATTGGATCGTATGTATCCCATGGAATAATGCTTGAAAAAGTTAAGATATATTTTTGTTATACTATCGTATTATACATAATGCAATGTAATGTTAATCATATCAAATATATCGTAGATACATCGAATTCACGATAAATATTATCAACGTGTCATAAAACAATTATTTAACAATTGATTAATTTTTCTAATCCGACTGAATGCATGATTAATTCGATAAAAGAATTTAAGATTTCGCAGAGAAAAAAACATTTTGATATAAATAGAAGATAGTTCCATATTTAAAAAATTCGGATCAAAATATCATAAAGTCTGAATATTTAAATTACGTAAATTATATAAATTATTTGCCTATTATAATCAAAAAAATAAAGAAAATATTTAAAGATTTATCAATAGTCATTCAATTATTTTTTTGATTAATATTAAAACATTAATTTTATAAGTATTTTTCTAATTTAGCTAAAATTGCTGCAAGATTGCTCTTCAATTTTTGCCGCAGCTCGTTACGTTTTGTTCGATCGCCAATAAGATCTCTGATCCGCAAAACCTCGAGTATACCTATATTTCAACACGATTGTATTCGGTACGAAGCATGAGGGCGCTGCATTCGCAACGTAAAATTTCATTGCGCGGTTGAAAGACAACTGCAGAACTGAAAAAAAAAAAAAGAAAGTCGAGAGCTATATGTCCCCTTTCCACGGTCTGCCACGACCGCTTTTACAGCGTCGTCCTTTAACGTGTTGTTCCATATATCTCCAAAGCGGTCAGAAACGCGAAGAAAATGCATCTTCCCCGAGGAGGAAGAATGCGCTTTTCATTCACCGCGTATACGTTTTCTTTGCTGCAAGCTTGTGACTGTTCCCGTGAACTCGGCCACGGCAAACAAAGCTTGATGAAACAATTGTCGACTTGTGCTACGCGATAAACGAGTTGACCGATTAACACGTTTGTTACTATAGATCTTCAGTCATCATTAGTCAACCATAGATGTCGCTAGTGTTTTTTGTTTTCGTAATATAGAGATAGATTTATATAAAGTTTATTTTAAATAATTAGTACCTTGAATATCATCATCAGTTAAGATGTATAAATTTTTTGTTATTATTATACTCAAACATTACTATATTAAACTTTCATTTTTATTTTATTTCTTATATTTTTATTATATTATACATTACAAAGTGTCGTATTATTTGATATAATATATATTGAATGAAATTTTTATATTATAATTTTCATATGGATATTTTCATTGTGCAATGACTTTGATGATATACAATATATGACAATAATTAAGATTGAAAAAAATTTTAAATAATTTGAGATTAAATATTACAAAACTGAAGTATTTTCACAAATATTTTCACAAGCAATTACTATTTCATTTAATATTTGAATTTAATATAATTTTAAAATATTATTATAATTAATTTTGGCCATATGAATCATTTTAAAATTAATATTTTTATTTATAGTGTTAAATTTATTATTTACAAATATCTAAGAATTTAAATTTTAAATTACTTGTGCACATCTTTATTCTTCAAACTATAAAGCGCTTCATATAGTTTTTATTATTTATTATTATTTATAATCTTAGAATTTTTTATTTTTCAATTTGCAATAGGCCATAAATCGTTATATTGTAAAGTTGAGATATGTCACTATTTGTAGCATATTATTTAATTTTATGCTTATGTTAAATAATATTTTAAAATGCTATTTCGTTAATATTTAAATTGCAAATTAATTTTATCGTAAATAGCATTTTAAAATAATATTTATGATTTATTAGATTCAAAAATAGAAAATAATGAAATGAAAAAAAGATATATAAATTTTAATTTAAAAATTAAAGATATTGTATTGAGTTCATATACATATGTAGATTGTACATTTTGTATATTTTTTTATATAATATAATACAACATTCAATAGTATATAAATAGTATGACTTTAATACCTACATCATATTATAAAAAGACAAGATTAGAAAATGTTTATTTAAATATTAATTAAATATTAATTAAATGTTAATTAAAATATTATTTTTTTATATTTTAATAAAATTATTTATTTCAAAAGTTTATTTGCAAAATTTAATCACTTGAAAAAATAAAAATATTTATTTTTAATTATTTATTTAAAAAATTTTTTTTCCAGCTTAAGTAATACCAATTATTTATAATAATAATAAATAGAATATAATAAAATAATATTTCAATTAATATTTATATAATATTCGCATTATTTAATACTTATTAAATTATTTATTATTTAATATTATATAATATTTGTTTATATTATTTTTTTACTATATTGTTTATAGTCAAGAAAAAATATTTATATATTAGATTCATGGTCAAAGATATATGATTATTTGGCACCTCGAAATAATATTCAATATAAATATTGAATATTAAATATGATGATAATTGTAATAAGCATATAATAATGTTATTAAGAAATAATAATAATATAAATATTTAATGTTGCAATACCAATTATTTTCATCAAAATCAAATAATAAATTACAATTGCAAATAAATAATTTATTTTATGAAGTATATATTTGTAATAAATAAAATATTTAAATATAAATATATATTTACATTAATTTAATTTTCGTATGAATTATTTTATAAAATATTATTCAAGAAATAAAATATTTTTCAAATAACTTTAAAATATAATTTTAAAATACTGTAATTTGAAAGTTTCTCAAAACTTTATGAATAATTTAATACGTATTACAGGCTTAAGAGATTAAAATTCCAATATTTATTTTATATTTTTTAATTAAAAATATAGATACACATTTGAAATATTATTTCAAATAATATAATTTCATTAATATCCATAATTCTATGAATAAAAATAAATTATTAGAATTAGGTTTATATATATAAAATTTAATAATTATTATATATAATAATTTATAACATATAAGATACAATATGTTATATCATGTTTCTACTAATTCTGTTTAAAAAAAATTATTTTGATTCTTTTTTGATTAAATAAATAATAAATTTGAAATAAATAAGTAATCAAATAATTTATAATTATCATTATTACAATTATTATATTATAAAAAAATTGATATTATCTATATTTATAAATTACAATTACAATTAAAATTAGATTTTTTAATATAATTATTTATCAGTTCAACTTCAAATAAATCTAATTGGTTATCGTGAAGAGACGATAAGAAGAATATTTATTGAGAATTAATTGAAACAACATTGGAGAAGATTTTTTATGCTTAGCTTTATTCTTCATGTTATTTCAATTGATAAGTTTTGTATAATTTAATTAAAACGATATATTTAGAACGATATCTAATTATTTCTAAAAATCTAGTTCTTTCTTAGATTATTAAAAAACTGAGCAAGATATCGTTCAAGGCAGATTTTTATTAATAAAAGCATTGCATAACTAAGTAGTGGAAATAACATATAAATTCGGAAGGAAATCCATGATTGGCTAATGCTTTCGTTATAATGATTACAATAATGTGATAAAATCAGTGATCATTAAGATTGCAGAAATTGAAATTTTTATGAACATAAATAAAAAAGTGGAGTTTAAATAAAAATTTATTTTATTTTTTACTCTTTCTTTTTTTTTATTTTAATGTATATTAAATTTTAAATATTTTATATATTTGCCATTTTATATATATATAATAGATGCATTTTATATATTTTTATACATTTTTATACATTTAAATATTTCATAAATGCTAGCTAGAATAATGTATTATTTTAATTTTACTGATAACTAATGCATTATTCAAAGTTTCTCAAATGTTCTCAATTTTTTTGAATTTAGATATTGTAGCTTTTAAAATAAACATTTTATTTATTTAAAGTAAGAATACATTTTGATATATATTATTAATTTATTTATTATATTTTTGATTTATATATGTTAGTAATTTATTACTTATTTAAAAAGAAAAAAATATTAGAAAAATATTACTGTAAATGTTTAAATAATAATATTAAAATATATGTTTTAAATTTATTATAAAAAATTTTAATTGTTTGATCAACTGCACAAATTGCATTTTTCAAAATTATTTATGCAAATACTAATAAGTATTAAATATTTTTTATGTGTAGTAAAATTTTAAAAAAATTTTTATGTCATATTTGTATTCTAACATATTGGTTCGTATAAGGAATGAAAAAAAGTTTACGATGGAGATTGACAAAGTGGGTTCATGAGAAGCGTAAGCGTGACCAAGCACAATTAATGATCCGTAAGCGCGACCGTTCGACACGATCGTTTTATGACAATATAAAGGAGAACATTTCACGCGCAAGGATCAATTAACAAAAAAAGAACTAATTTTGGAAAAAAAATTTCTATTATATTAATTTTAATCAAATTTAAAAAAATGAGAATATGGAATTTGATTTGAAAAAAAAATCGTACATTTTATCTCACTTACAATGAAACGAATTGAAATATTTTTATTTCAGTGAAAGATTAATTTTTTACTGAAAGATTGATTTTCTGATATTGATATTTTCTGAATGTATATTATTTCCTAACATTAAGCATTTTTTTTAAATAAAAAAAAATAAAAATGATTAAACAATTAAATATTATGTTAAATAAAATGAAAAATAATTATATTTAAAATAAAATGTTTGCGAATAAAATCATATTTGAAGAATAAACTATTTTCAAATGATTTATGTGTTAAATATTAAATTCTTTTAAATTATAATACAATTAAATAATACAAAATAAAAGATAACATATAATAAAATATAAGCATAGATTTCGTCATAAATCAAGAAGCACACAAGTTAAAAAGTATGAAAAAACAAACTCACATATATATACTCATATCTAGACAAAAAAAAAGTAAAAATAAAAATTTCCGTAAAAATTTTCATAAAAAAACAATCATAATAAAACATTTTTACATTTTCGTAATAAAATAATACTTAAGATGAAAAATAAAAAGTAAAATGGAAATGTAATAATAATTATTTAAAGAATTTATTTCAATGACTTGTTCCTGCTATATAATATACATGCATGTAATGTAAAAAAATATATAAAAATATTCTATGATTTTTGGTAATATCATGATATAAACTTTCATTTTATTCTACATTTTATCTATTTATATGTATTTGTTTATAAGTTAATTATAACTGAAATCGATTCATTTAGTTTTATTTTAAAAAGAAGAATTTCAAATATATTAATAAAAGTTTAATTACAAAAAAGAAAAATTAAAAATAATAAATTTTTAATCAGAATATCACAAATATAATAATAACAATTTAATCAAAAGTTAAAAATATTAAAATTTTACCAGTTTATTAATATTAAATACACTTTTTTTCGACTTGATTCTTGGCCCTCTTTTTTTTTGCTCTTCTCTACAAAAAATGTAAACATCAAACTCCAAACGCCAAACTTCGGTCAAACCATATCAGAAAAATCAATATTCCTGTTGAACGACTGTGAAACTTTGGTCTCGAATCTTTCTTATTCACCATAATGTGAAATTGTACATCGTCAAACATCGTGAAACCAACTGTACATAAGTACGCGTACACTTTGTCGACAATCGATTAAGACAAGCAAAGGTTACATTGCTGCCTAACATTTGATTCCAAAGTCACGCGTTCCAAGATGAAACAGTTTCAAAGAAAGAGACAGAAAGAAAGAGAGAGTCAGGGCATGGCACGACAAATCGATGCGATCGAACGTTATGCGGCAAAACGAATTCAGTATTCATGTCGATCCTCACGATATCATTCATGTCTTTAAGGTCATCGCACATATAATAACATAACATATGAACTTCACCAGACGGACATGGATATATACAGAGTGTTGATATATTCAAGAATCGATAATAAAGGTTAAAATAAATGCAAAAATTAATATATAAAAATAGCAGTTTAGATTTATTTATTAAGTTATAAATAATTTAAATTTGCATTAGATGAAGTGAAACGAAGACAGAATGAAGTGGCAATATAAAAGTGATATTTCTTTGTTTTTATTTCTGTTTCAATTATAATTTAATTTAATGTGAACTTGAATTACTTAATAAATAAACCTCAATCAATATTTTTATATATTTTTATGTTTATTTTATCTTTCAAAATCGAAATCTTAATATATATTATATCATATAAATAGATTGTATAAATGATAATATTAGTGATTTATTTTTTATTCTTTTTTTATAAAACTTCTGTCAAATATTTTTTATATTTTTCAAAAAATAAGATTAAACATAATATATTTTCAATTATATTTCGAAATGAAAAAGACAAGACATATGTGTTTCCAAGAATACAAAACTTTTATACATAATGAAATGAAAAAATATAATAATTTCTAATTTTTTTAATAAAGTATATTTTATAATAAAAACTGAAAGTAAAAACTAAAAATCTAAAAAATTTAGTTACTGTTAATTTACAATTACATTTATTTATAGGAATTGGGCATAAGATATTACAGAATTATTAAAATAAATAAAACAATTTAAAAAATAAATAATTATTTCAAATAAAATATAAAATAAATTTATTTGAAATAAAAATATTTATGTTTCATATATAAAAAACAAAAATTCCAATTTATATTAAATTAAAAATGTACAAATCAAAAAAGAATACGTGTATTTATTTATTGTTAGATTTATAAAAAGTAAGCATTTTTAGAAATTTCCTCGTAAAAAGATCATTTTATCATAAAAAAACATTTTCATATTTTCGTAGAGAAATTAAATAATAAATATCTAAATACCAAATAAAATAATAAATATTTAAAAATAATTGTTTTAAATGCATTTTTCATAATAATATTATTTAAAATAATATAACTAAAAAATATATATTTGAATAATTATATTATAAATAAAAACTTAATTCGGTATATAATAACATTTACTTAAATAAATAAAAATCCAATTCGTGACAATATGGTTGATTGTCAATCATAGTAGTGCATATGTATGTATAGTCAGACAGACCACTGAGGTACAAAATAACGGATATATGAATTACGTATCATCCCAAAGAAAATCAAAAATATTTAGCGAATCGTATTCATGATCGAAAATAGGCATAACAAATATATCAATAATTTAATATCGTTTGCCAAATTTTTATCATCGATCGTAAAATACAATAAATCAATAAAATTCCTTCGTAAAATAAAATTTCTTCCAAGATTTTTATTTTACGCTCTACTATTCTCTTCCATGTTTCTCGATCAAGAAAATTCGTCAGATATCGATACATCCTTGTCCTCCTATAATGTCCTCGATACATAGCAAATCTCCGAAGGTTGCGGTATGACCTAATTTTCTCTTCACTTATCACAAGTGGTATAAAAGTGAAATAACGGATAAAATTTAACTTTATTTTAAATCTTTTCATATCTAAAATTCAATATCTTTTCATATATAAAATTATGTTCATTTTTTTCATTCGTTTGTCGTTTACAGAATTTCATTATTTAGTTGAACACTTTTTATGAATATATATATATGGAGAATCGTTCCACTGGGAATAATGACCTTGGAACTAATGAAGCGAATAATTTTACGCATATAACATTTTCTTCAAATTTTCTTCAAATTTTTCGATTCATCTTTCACTTTTTATTAGTTTTCATTTTCTATAATTATTAATAAAGATGAAATGAGGAATTTTATATTTTTAATTACTATATATGATAATTTTTATATATTACATATTTTATATATCTTATAAGGATATTCGCTTAAAAATTTTAATTATAATAGAACTTAATATATATATAGAATAATATACATAAGATGCATACAGTAATTTTCTTGATATTAAAAATATTTCTAAATAAAATTATATTAGAAATATAAAAAGATTCTGAAAATTTGGATTAATTTCATCTTTTCAAAAAGATATTCTATCAAAAAAAAAAAAAAATAAAATTATATGAACAAGTAAATATTATAAATGAGTTTCTGTAATTATTTTTAGCAAAAAAATGCTTTAATTAGTAAATTATATTTCATTTATGAAAAAATAATAAAAATAAATAAATAAGAAATCAAAAAAATTATAAATAATTCTTATATATTATAAATAAATATGATTTTACTATTAATAACATATAAACAAGTATTCGATCTAACTTTCGAATTAATTTATTCATTAAAAACAAATATATTTTCAAATTTCCCTCGGGATACTAGTTATGAATAACCAACGTGATCCAAAGGAATTGAACTTAATTTAAATACAGAATTACGTGTATGGGATAAATGTAGATTAGATTGTATGCCAGTAATCTATCGATATAGTGCAGAGAAATTAAGAGCATTGCATATATATATATATATATATATATATATATACACACATAAAAGTTTATAAAAATTTTTAATTGAATATAATGAATCATATACAACTAATTCATTTGCAAAATTTGGTTTGATTCCAAAAGTAATGACTTCTCAAATATTTTAATCTTATATTAATAATTTTTAAAATATAATTTTTTATCATAGATTCTATTTTCTATTTTCTTAAACAATTAAATATTAATATACAATTTTTCATAAAATTTATCAAATATCTAATATGGATAAATTTTTGGATCTGTAAAAATCTCGATAATTATTAAAAATATTTTGAACAAAAATTATACGGTTCTAAAAAAAATAAAGTCAATTATTTATTTGACTTTTTGATGATCTTGAAAGGTTCTATGAAAATCAAATTCAAATTTATTTATTAAATATAAAAATTAAATAGAAATATGTATTTGTTATTATTAATTTTATTTAAAATAATAAAAGATCGTACCATACGTACCATATTATTAAACATTATTTATTTTTATAAGTTTTTGTTAAATTATTTTTAAAATTTATACATCTATTTTATACAAATCGATTTCGCGATATAAATTTTAAAATTTGATATATTGTTGATCATCATGATATATAAAAAATCGAGCAATCTTTTTACAGATACATTAAATACTGCATTATAATAATTTAATATTTCAAAATTATATTATTAATAAAAAAAATTTTTGATATCTCATTTTATTCTATTTTTTTCTATTATAACTTAACATTTGTTCTTTACATCCACATTTATCATATATTTTGTAGAAGATTATATAATTTATATTTCACTTATTCAATTCTTTAATAAAATAATAACAATAAAATGGAATGATTTATCGTACATTCTTGTACGTACATTCATAAAATTTATCAAAATTTATCAAAATTTATCAAAAAGACGCGATTTAAATCAAAATCAATCGAGAATAACTGAATAATTCTCATGTAAATGCAAATTTCAATTTGTTTTTAATTGTATGTCGTTTATATTGCTGAGTACAGTTGCAATTTAATTAAAACTAGAATGTAAATATATAGCCACACAAAATGCATATGTACACAATAGAAAATTCATCCTGATCATCCTTAGAATCTTGTGAATATAATTATGAAGCTACAATTAAATAGATATAACTTCACGATTATACGATTGTGAAATAATAATTAAAGCATACTACGCGTGACAGCAAAAGTCGCAATTTCTATATTGTTTAAATGTACCTTGTCATTTGATGACATATGAAGAAAATTTTCAAATGCATATGAATATAGATTTTCTAAAACTTTGTTACCATTCTACTTGAATATTTTATTTTAGTTAAATGATATTTCTTTCGATGTTACAGAATTATATGAGAAGAGTTTCCATGAGATCTGCAATGATATTATGAACTTTAAAAAAAACTAATCAAAGAATTATTTATAGTAAAAAAAATTTAATACAATTTGGATATCAAAAATCATTGAGCAAAATTAAAAAATTGATTATGTTTCATGCAATAATCTTGAATTATTTGGATAAAAATGTTTAAAATGATAAATTATTTACATTATTTACATTATTATATGGATAATGTTTTATTTCTAAATTTGTTCTTTGTTATCTTCTTTGAAAAAGAATTACATAAATTTAAATATTTATAATATATTTGATTATATATTTTAAATTTTGTTATTTACAAGGTATAAAAATATGAATTAATAATAATTGTAGTTTGTAAAATATGTTAATTAATTTTTTATAATAATATAATATATTATATAATGATAATATTTATTTAAGCAATAAAAATTTTTTAAATATGCCAAAATATTAAATATAGTTATGAAATAAAAAGATATATACACATATATAATAAATATATTACAAAATATTAAACACATTTTTTTTTATAAATTTTATAATATAAATTTAATAATGATTATAATTTTATGTTTTATAACTCAAGAATTGAAAATGAGAAATCAATTATTTAAATTATTTTTCCAAAAATTATTTAATTATAAAATATAAATATTTTAAATATATATAATTCTTAACATTTCTCATTTACGTTTAAAATGCATATAAAATAAATTAGTTCTTGTACTCATTTAAGTTTAAAAACTCATTAAAGTTTAAAAACTGTTTTTTTATCATCTTTTTAAAAATATTTCTTAACTTTTTAATTATTATTTTTTTTATTTTATAAATTGTATTATTTTGTTTTAATGTTATTATTATACATTAATTTAATTTTCAAAATGAACATGTTAAACATTTACAATAATAATTTTATTTAATTTGAATTTTCTTTATCTAAAATTATTTTTATAAAAAATAATATTTATTGAAAAAAAAATTATAACAAAATTCAAAAACAAATAATTTTTATGTAATAAATTTTAGTGAATTCGTTCTTACCTAAAATCAAAGAATCACATTGGTGAGTTTCCATCGAGTGAACTTATTATTTCCAGGAAGAAAAGGAATGAAAACATCTTCTGAAACTGAAATATGTCTGGACTGCGTTGATAATAATTTGCCGATAAACCTGTGACAGACACACGAGACGTTGGCGAATTTAAGGGAATTCGATGAAACGCGCAATCCGTGAAATATAGAGATATAATTCGATTTCGTCAGTGAGCACGGTCGCATCCAATACAAAAAGAGGATTCCCGCAAATACATTTGCATGTTGCCGTGGGTCATCGACCGAGCGAGACGTCGAATCGGTGCATTGCGTTTCAAATAAATTCTTCCATCGTTATTTCCGGAATACATATCGCGAGAAAACTTGTTATTTCTATATATTTTGTATTTTATCTATAACCTATTCGTTAAAATATTATTGTGTATATTAAATATTAACCTATATATTTCAAAAATTATTTTCAGCTAAACTTTTCTAAGGATTCACTTTTATGTAATCTTTTTTATACTTTTTGATATTATTTGATAAATAGAAGTGAAATATGTCTGTTTTAGAACTAAAAATCCATTGGTTCAAAGATTATGTGTATTTAGAGTTTGATAAATTAAATAAATCTTTATTTTCATAGTATAGATAATGTTTTTATAAGTATAAATGATTTTTGGCGTTTTTTTTTTTTTATTTGCTTCTTTAAAGAATTGAAAATTAGTATTAATTTAAATTAGTGAAAGTTTTTAATTTTATCATTTAAAAGAATATACTATTCAATATATATATATATAATAGAATATTGAATAGAATATTAAATAGAATATTGAATAATATTGAATAAAAATATAAATCTGTATAATAATGAATATCTTCATATATATATATATATAATTAAAATAATGATTAAAGCTTATATGTTTATATATATATTAACATATAAGCTTTAATCATTATTTTAATTATGAATAATTGCAATTATTTAAATTACAATATATATTTACATATAATACTTCAAATTATGTATTATTCTTTTATTTAATAAAATATATATCTAATTATATTAAAAGATAATACAATATTATAATAAGGACAATTATAGATAATGAAAAACATCAGAAATAATGGAATCAGCAGTCTCTGAAACTCCATCTTGGTAGTAGAGAAATGAGGTTAGGTTAGATTAAGTGTGTACTTACTTTCTTTACAAACCTTTTTTTCTTGCTTCTTCTTAATATTGATTCCAAGTTCTGTAAATTGAATTGATTATATCATCTTATAATTCAAACGTGACACAGATTTTATATACGATATAAGAAAATTTGATTTTTACACAAAACAAAACAAAGTGGCACAGTATCTAAAAAGAAAATTTAATAGCTTGACACAGATTCATCGAATTAGTTCCGAATAAGTAGTACCTTGACAGATGTAGGATTAAGCCGGCTCGTCGTCCCTAGCACAAGCAAGGCTTCTCTATTCTACATATACTATAAAACGACCGATTATACCTTCGTGTATGCGCGAACATTTCTCCCTAGACAAGAGCTATATAGAATGATTCACAAATTGATTCGTTGATATTTGAAGAAATAAATTTAAAATTATTAAAATAGATAAAGAATATTATATGCATTGAGAAGATTGAAAAATCAATTAATAAAATTAAATACTAATGTAAAGAAAAACAAAAAAATATAATAATATATACAATAAATATTGTATATGTATTTTAAGTATTAAATAAATTGTGAAAATTTTTTTAAAAAATTTTCAAGTACTTACAAAGTTGATGTTGGTTATATGTATATGTATTTAATAACTCATATTTATTATATTTTATATCTATTTTGATATTAAAAATAATTACCATCGTAATTCAATTATTGATAATTAACTAATTTTACTTGTAATTAAAAAATTTTCAAACTAGATTTATTTAAAAACAAAATTTTAAAATAATTTCAAATAAATTTAAAATAAATTTTATTTTTTTCGAATTATTATTACATATAAAATCACTTCTTATTTGGTTATATTATCATTATATTATTAGATCTATTATTTTAATGGTTTTCTTTTAATTCAATAAAGCCTAAACAATTCTAATCTTGTTTCTTACTATATCGATACATAAATAATATTCGTAATCTTTCTACTCTATTATCATATTGTATAAAAATATCAAGAGAATAGCAACAATTATTGTCGACAATTGGGTATCTGTATCGTTCTTTTTTACAAAAGAATCAAAATATATTGATTTAAAGAAGAGGCCTAGTATCATTGTCCGTAAATTGTGCGTGATGCAAATCATTATGAGAAGTGCACTTTAACTCCCCATAGCAATGCTAATTCTTGTCAATTTGTTGCGACTGACCGTGAAATCATTCATCGAATTGACGATATCGAAATTTCGTTTATTACAATAATTTCCGCTTAAAAGCATATTTCATAATTAATTACGATTTTTCTTTACTATCTTTTAAGTTCGCTCTAATATTTTATAATTACATATATTTTATATATGTAATATTTTATAATTACAATTAAAATTGATTTGGCATTGAAACTTTGAGGTTATCTAAAGTCATTGACTCATTTCTAATATAAATCAGCTCGAAGTTGATTTATATTTTTTATTGAAAAGATTGTAAATAGAAAAGAATGATAAATAAAAAAGAAAAAGAACAGTATAAATGATCGAAAAACATATTGATAGCACAATAATAATACTAATTAATAATATAATAACAATAATAATAATTAATAAAATTTTTTTTATTTTTAATCTTTTGTAATTTTTGGAATTTTTATTAGTAAAATTTAATTAAAATAAAAGGAAACACATTAGAAAATAATTCATTAAAGAAAAATCAAGAATAAAAAAAATTTTATGATTGCATTAGTTTATTTCACAAATATTTGATTTCGGATCATTACATCGCTGATGTATTGTATTCAGTGCTGCCAACTTTTTTATAGTTATTTTCTATAGATTTATCTTATAGTTATAAAATATTCATTGTAGAGTAATTGTAATCTAAGAAAAAAATCTATTTTCTAATATTTTATAATATATATAATAAAGTAGAATATTTTTTTAGATTTTATAATAACTTGGAATAATTAACATATTATAATATATTTATTATATATAATACTCAAATTGTACATTTCTTATTAGTTTCTTAGCTCATCGTATCATATTGAATCATTAATCGAATAATTCATAACACACATATATCAATATACAAGTCGGTTTCCTTTAAAGAGCAATTGTCCATCGATTTTTACATCATATATAATTCGATGCATAATTGCGATTTATCAACATTGAATATCTTTGTAACGAGGATAAATCACGTTCAACAAAGAAAAATTGTCTGGAGCGTTATGAAATGCTCAATAAATTGGAAGAGGAATTGTAATCACCGGAAAATCGTAAAAGGGCATTCGATTAATTAATTGACGAAGAGCGCTCGATTCTTCTGCGCCATCGCCAACTCGACGAGCTCTGATTCTTTCATCGTTTCTTTTCTTTTTTTTTTTTCGTTTTCTTTCCTTTTTTTTTTCATCGAATACTTAGAGAACAAAGGGAAGGAATCTACAGTGACTGCTTTTAAATGGATAAAGACATCGCATCGTTGTGGTCTTCGGAGACGATTTAAGCCAATTTAGCTAGTCCTATGAATCTTCCTTTTCGCGTTATTCTCTACTATCTTTGTTCCATCCAATATTTACTCCTTCTCTCTCTTATTACAAATCGTATATCTATGTTCTATCTATGTAATTCTTCGTTATACGGGTAACTTGTTATTATTTATTTTACCTTCCAATTTTTGAACAATCGTACTCGATTTCAATTCTATTTCAATTATATTTGAGGATATTAAAATGATTTATTAGTTAGTGACATCAAGTCGATGTTTTTATAAATAAGATTAATTCTGAAGATTAACTTTTTAACCAATAACGAAGATGTGTTTTACAATGGATGTGTGTTTAAATGTTAAAAAATAAAATAAATCTTTATTTAAGTTTCATTTTCTTAATCATGTTCAAAAAATATGATTTCACGTAAATATTCTTAATCTATTCTCAATGATTTTTGACAGATATACAATGATTAAAAAGAAGTTTCTTAAGATAAATACATAAAATTTAAAAATAATATAAAATTTAGTAACATTATAAAATCTTTATTCTATATTAATAAAGGTTTATTTTGATGAATTTTACAAAAATTTAACACTTATTTTATCTTATATGTAAACGAATATATTTCATGATCCTATTATAACCTTTAAAAGCCACCTTGAAATTATCATTTGATAATAACGAAAATTTTATACACAATAATATTTACATGATTTAACTCACTTTATTTTTTCAATACTTATACATATAATATATTTTCATGTGATATTATTTTAATGATTATAATTTCATTTTCTCAAATATAGATAAAAAATAGAAACAAAAAATGATTTATAATGATTTTTCTCCTCATTTATTGAATATTGTATAAATTATTAATTTTTTTTTTATTACCTTATGTACGACACAATCGATTTAAACGATAGGACAATGTTTTGATCGAACTTTTTTCCGTAATCATGGAACACTTGGTAAAATATTTTTCATTGGTCGAGCACGCGCAGACGTTAATGAAAAGCAAAAATTAATACCTGATACACGTAGTACTCGACTCTCCTAACGAGTATACGATATCAGTGTCTGCGGTTTGAAAAGTAATTTCACGAAAGAGAGCACACTCGCGGATTAATTATGAACCCTATAAAACAGTCGACCGTTTGATATTTCGAGTAGGGAAATGCGAAGAAACAACCGTAATTGAAGCGTTCCACTGGTCGAAACGTTTTCAAACCTGGCTTGACTAAAGTACTTACTTTATCCCTTCGATTCGAAACTGTGCGCCCCCTTTCTCCGCGCAATTTCCACCCAAACCCTCTTTTTCCGTCTTCCTCGTTGCTCCATAACCCTCCACTCGCTCTTTCTCGACAATTTGTCATGCTGAAATAATTGGACAAAACGATTCTTTTGAACAAGTACAACGAAATAAAGTACGGTGGAGTGGAGTAACGCTTAGTCTTGATTATCGGATTGGCCAAATGGTGTCTAAAAACTCGAAAAACTGCGGACAAAATTTATTTTTTCAGTATTTGCATGGAAGAAATATAAGAGAGGAGAGACAACAGAAGAGCATGAATGGAATAATTTTGTTTTATAATAAGAGATAATGAGAAAAACGATTTTAGGTCTAATTATAATATAATAATAATTTATAATATCAGAAGGATCGATTAATTTATTGTAATAATGTATGGTAGTAATAAGTTTTTCTCTTCATTTACTTTTATTTTACTTTATGTTTCAACTTTTGCAAATAAGTATTTCGTTGTATAAATTGCTTGAAATATTGAATAAAATACGGATATTTATGAATAGAATAATGTAATAAAACAGAATAAAATTGTTAATAATTTTATACGTATTGTTATTTAAGTATTCTTTAAGTTTTATAATAATAATATTATTGCTTTTTTCCAAATTAATTTTTTCTTTAATAATATACTATATTACTATATTATTATTATATGTTATATTAGATTAAATTATATATGTTATCTATAGATACAATATCAATTTTATTAAATTTTATATTAAATTTAATATTATAAATTAATTATCACTTTCAAAATTGTTCGGCTATGGTACGAAAAACTAAAAGTTAGGTTAAACATAACCTAACTTTTAATACATAAATTGCGACATCCATTATATATCACGTGATATATATTCAATATATTCAATATATACAATAATATTCAATATATACGTTCAATATATTTGCAGGCAAAATTATATTCAAAACATGAAAACATGTTAAGACTTCGAAAATTAATTTCACTTCTTTAAAAACATTATATATATATATATATGTATTAATTATATAATATACATATAATAATAAACATGATTTACTGGAGAGTTCTAAGTATTCAAATATTCTTATTATTTGTTTTGCCAGTTATAATAAATGTTCGAAATTCCTTTATTGTGGATAATTGCAGTTTTTCTTTCATTGAAATTAACGATTGTCGAATTCTTTCGAATATTTCTTCTCATCCAAAAATAGTAGTAAATTTTGGATACATTCCCAAAGTTGATTTTCTATTTCTGTCACATCTATTTTTATAAATCAACTATTTTTATCATAAATTGACCTCATAAATTTCACAACTTTCCTTTAAATTTTTCGACATTTGTAACTTTTCAATAAAATATTTTTGGATATAAATTTATATGAATTTTTTTTACTTATTGACTTTATTAATATATATATTATAGCATAAGTTTGATCGCGATTTTTTCGAATATCCTATATTATACTATACATAAATACAAAAATTTTTATTAAAATTAGAATTTTTAGATAAATTTCTTTATAAAATAATGCACAAAAATTGTTGTCCCTCATTGTAATTGAGATGTATCAGATTTCGATAAAAATATTTGTATTCGTTTATAATTTTGAAATAACGAGATGCGTCGGTACTTTAACGTTTCATACTACTGCGAATGAAGTAGCTCACCTCAAGTGATATAGACGTTTGTATAATGAAACAAATTAATTTCCTGTAATTCTACATGTACAAACATTTGCATGGGCTATTGTATATCTAAGATAATATATAAAATGTAAAAAATATTTATTTATTTAAATATTAAATCTTTGAATCTTTTTTTTTTAAATATTAAAAAAGTTTAAATATTAAAGATGGATATATTTATGCCATAAAGTATTGACTCTATTGATAAAATAGTTCTTGATTAAAATTTTTTATTCTTAAACTGAATTTTTTATTTTTCTAGGCTTTAAAAAAATCTGAAAAAATTGATATAATGAGATATTTATAAAAGTTTCTTATTTAATATACAAATGATACTTAAATGAAATATTTAAATCTTTCTTTTAATAAAAATAAAAATTCCAAAGGAAATTCAGAAAATAAGATATTATGGGAGAATTTAAGATATTCTTTCTAATTTATATACTTATATAATATATATATATATATATACTATTTATTTTTTTTATATTTTATTTTTTTTATATTTTATATGTACATATATATACATCATAAACGAAATTAAAAAAATTCAAATTTATAAAGAAATAAATTTTCAATAAATTCATTCGTACATATGATCATCAACTTTCCTTAAATAACAGCATATATTTATTGATAGAATTCAATGATACAAATACCAAAAAATTTTTTGTGAATAAATCAAAAACTAAAGTTGATTGTTGTTATTATATGTTACAGAAAAATTTGCTCAAAATGAAACCTTGTACAACATATTTCAAGCTTATTAAGACCGATAAAGAACTAATCGCAAGTTGACGACAGAAATATACTGACGTAATTATTGATATTTGAAATTATGAATATAAATTTCTTTAGAATATTTCAGAATATTTTTCGAATAATTTTACAATCATTTTCGTTTCAAAAAAATTGAACAATTTTCAATTGAAGAAACTTATTGATTAGAACTTAATGAGTCGTTATAATTAAAATATATATTTATCTATTTAACAAAAAAATACGTTTTTAAAATTTTTTTCATATTTTTAATTTTTCCCAGACACTGTGCAGTATCAAGAATCGTGTCCAATTACACGATGACAGCGGCTCGACATGATGTTACATGATATTAAACGAGAAATACACGACCCAATTCTATATATTGGAAATATTTCAGAATCTAACCCAAACACATCGAATCGTTAAAATATCCTAGTTTCCTACAGGAAAATGCGCGCGATTCAATGTAAATTTGTCGTCCAATTTACGAAAAGGATGAAATGGATATTTTCAATTAAAATTTACGATAATATTCGATGAGATTTTTCTTTTTATCAACTACTTTTCAACTCAATTTGACTTTAACTTTTCCGAAAGAATTATTAATCACGTTGTCTTTTACAAGTTTTCAAGAAAGGCAATGGTAAATAATCGAAATAAAATATAATTTCTTTTGCTATTCATAATTTACATTCGCGAACAAAAATTATTAAAAATGTGAATTTGAGTAATACTACAAATTATTTTATTTGAAATAATTAATTTTACTTAAAATATTATAAATTTTTCAATTCGACCAATTTATGTCTTTATTTTCAGCGCATAATTTTTTCTCATCGTGTAAAGTAATTTTGGATGGAAAAAGTTGGATTAGATTTGAAAAGTGATTAAAGAAAATTAGAAATTAAAGTTAGAAAATTAAAAAATTTCACAATTTTTCTAATTTGTAAAGTGCAATTATCTATTCTAAAGTAAATTAAAATGTTCTAAACTTTTGATAAGCAAAACGTATATCATATTATTTAAAAATATATGTCGAATTATAAAATATTCGCGAAATATCAGTAATTTTAATTTAACAAAAATATTTACAAAAATAATATTATAAAAAAATCATTTTCTCATATAGTTTCTTGATAAATTGATATTATTCAAATTATTGTTGCTTTTATGCATATATTGCTTCAATATTATAGAGCTACAAATAATTTAAAATTTTTTTCAATTTTCCAATATTGCATCATAATCGAAATATGATTTTTTGTTTACAATGTTTATCACATAAATAAAATCAATATGAGAAAAAAATATAAGTATAATATATTCATTTATATTTCTAAATATAAAATATACAAAATACATATGAAAATATGTATTTGCATAAAAATCTATAATTTATTAATTTACTCACTATTTTCGTTTTATTGAAATACTAATAAATTTATAATATAAAACTAACAGAAAAAATATAAAAATAAAAATTTCAAAATCTTTGTAGTATTCCTAAAATTTTTCAAAAACTAATTTATCTTTCTGTAAATAAATCTATAAATTTAGAAACAATTTTTTTCATTATTAAAAAAAATTATAGTTTTAATATAATTTTTTCATTCCACTCTATAGAATTAGGTAGAGATTAAGAATCGAATGATGAAGTATACTAACTTACGTTAGTAAGGCTTGACACGAAGTCTTTGCTTGAAAACTTTCCGTCATTTTCCAAGTGGAAGCAACTCGAAACCACTCAAGTAAAACCTCTATGTTTACCTATCACGGTAGTAGTATGTACACATACATATTCCCGACATCGTCTTCGACACCTAACCTCGAAAAAAGGATCGTATATCCATTTCCAATGCTATTTGTCGTTCGAAACGTAATCTTAGAAATTGCTTTTACTATTATATATACAAGTAGTACAAAGATCAGGATAAAAATGACATTGTTAAATGAAAATAAGTGTATTTTTTTATTTTTTATACAAAAATAAAGAAATGATATTGAAAGTTGATTAAAATAAATTTGGAGGAGTAGTAGAAGAGAAAAAGTTTAGATTTAAAATTTTAACTTTGAGTATTTATTAATTTCTGAGATATTGATAAAAGATTATTTGAAAATATAAATGCTGATACATTAAATATTATGCTTATTCAGATGTTACTAATATACAATAATTTTTATTATAATCGTCGTTGTCGAATATTGACTAATTGATAAATTTAGTTATATCAACTTCAATATTTATAAAATATATATATGTATAATCTATATATATATAAACCAATAATCGTTTTCGAAAAATTCATTTTCAAAAAATTAAATACATACATTTGACTTATCAAATGTCTCTTACAATTACTATTATTTTTGAGCACGCTTTGAATGAAAGCGATTTCATAATGGATATTGTTAGATTAGAATTCAAAAGAAGGGAGGCTATAAATATCTCCTATAAATATTAAAATCGATTATTAAACATTTAATGAGGACAACTTCTAAATGAAGATAGTATTAATCATGTTTGTATTCAGGTAGAATTCAATGTATAATATTGAAAATTTTTCATTAATATCTCAAAAAATAATTTATATTTCCAATTCCTTTTTTCTAACTTACTTTAATTATCTCATCAAGTTTTGTGACGAGAATCTTTTGAAACTTTAAAATCAAAATAATATTTTAATATAGCAATATATGTTTTAGAAATATATATAATAAAATTATATTAATTTATAGAAAAAATTATATAATAAAATTAAGAAAAGACTAATATACTTTTTAAAAAGTTTTATAATAGTAACATTTTAAATTATATAAAATTATTTTATTTAAAATTTTTTTTAAATTATAGAATAAAAGAAATAAGTATAATGCGTTCTAATTAGAAAATAAATTTGTATATCAATTATTTAAAAATAATATAGAAATATAAATATAATATATATATATATACATATATATGATGTAATGAAAACAATATAAATATAGATATATATGTGTATATATCAATTATTTCATTTATTAAATTGTTCTTTTTTATTTTTTCATTATATTATAAAAAGAACTTTTATTAAAAAATATAAAATGACCTAAAAAATTCCTAAAAAAATTTGTTTTTTTCGTTATCAAATTCTATATGAAATTAAATACAAAAATACATTCAGATTGTTTTTGTATTTATAAATACCATAGAAAGTTAACTAAAAAATGATGTTCTTTGTCATAAATCTATAAAAAATCAATTTTTAATATAATCTAATATCTCTAATATATTTTACAAAAATTATTATTATTTTATCTCATGGAGAAAAAATTACAATTTAAATATTATTGTTAGAAAAAATTTGTAATTTTAAAGAAATTTTTTAAATATTAAATAATAAACAATAAATCTTTATAAAATATTATATTACTCAATTTTATCCCTAGAAAAATTTATAGGCAAAGAAGAAATTATCAAAAATGAAATTAACAAAGAATGATCGCGCTGATAGGATCGAACTTACATAAGAAATTGTGATCTTATTCAGTAGTTTTTCAGATTTTTTTCTAGTAAGATTATCAAAAATAAATTATATCATTCGTGTATCATATCCCATTATTTCATTCGCAAAATACTATCGTTCGAAATAAAATTGTAAACAAATCGGAACATCATTATTGACGATTTTTCTGATGCATTTCAATAGAAAATATTACACACTTTATTTTTAAAATAAGATAACAAATAATGTGAAATAATAAATTTTAAATTTTTATTTTATTATTTTTATATTATAAATGATATAAGAAACATATATCTAGTAAAAAAATTACATAATTACACTATGAATCGTGTAAATAAGTACTGCATAAAAATAGGTTAGGTATACTTGTATTTCTTGTGAGATATAAATAAATCGTTCTTTCTTAATATTTTATTTAAATAATTTTGTATTACATATAAAATTGTATTACATTCAGATATTATATTTATCATATAGATTATAATAAGATTATTTTCTTTGAATAAATTAATTTTAATTCTAATCATACAATAAATTACCAAATTATATAATAAATTTATAATTTATTTAAAAGGTAATCATAATTAATGCTAGAATTGTTCTCGCTTTAAACAGTTCATTAGAAGGATATTCATATCATGATAAATCTACCATTATAGCAATTGAAAGCGTAATTGACTCATTACAGCTATTGACAAATATATGTCAATGTTTGTATGTATGAGACAATGCAAGATATATATATTTCTAATGTAATTGATAATGTTAATATAATAAGTTATTTATATAAATTGAAAAAGAAAATAGAAATATAAAATAAAAAATTATTTTACCAAATAACATGAAATAATGTAGAAATTTGTAGAATTATTTATCTATTCAAATAAATTAATATATATATTTTAAATAATGATTAATTCAATAATTATTAAAATAATAATATATTATCTTAATGATTATTTTTCAAATATTTCATTTCCATAATTTCTAAGTTTATCAGAAAATAAATATATAAAATCGAAAGTTATATTAATATTATTATTATAACAAAAAATTTTTTTAATAAAAGATATAGATTTTTCTTTTATCTATAATGAATATTCATAAAAAATTCAAATAAAAAATGACAACAAATATTAAAGGCAATAAAACAATAAAAACAATTAATTTCCATTGCAAAAAAAAAATCTGAAAATTGTGTCCTCATTACTTTTAATGACTCCTCTTTTTTAGAATTAATTAGATTAATTGCCCGATTAATTGTTTATTATTTAAAAATAATCTTGAAAGTGCATATACAAAGAAAAAAAGATTGAATTCCATAATATATTTAAAAAATAGAAAAATAACATTTTTAAAAATTAAGAATTTTATAAATATATTTAGAAGTATGTTCTCATTGTCATGTTTTCATTGCATGCACTTATATCAACATTCTATATTACGTTATATATTATTTTATATTCATTTCGGTTTATATCTATTGCTTCAGAAGCAATTAAAATGTAAATATGGAATACAATTGTAATATTAATATAAAAGCATATAAATAGAATTAATTTTATCGACAAAAAAATAATTAATCGAATTAATCACAATGTTGTTGCTTGTTTCAGGATTGGTTAAGCTTGGGGTCCACTGCGTGTTGGGCAAGAAGGTGGCAATCAAGATCATTAATCGAGAAAAATTGTCGGAATCCGTGCTGATGAAAGTGGAACGAGAGATCGCTATTATGAAACTGATCGACCATCCTCACGTACTCGGCCTCTCGGATGTATATGAGAACAAGAAATATCTGTGAGTATTTAAAATTAGAAAGAAAGAGAAAAGAAGAAAAAAGTGGAATTTTTCATGAATTTTTCTTTGAATGAAGTCGAGAGAAATTCTGGGGTCCGCTCGAGTTTCATCAAGCTCGAGATGTCACTGAACTTTAATTCAACCGTTTCAAAAAAAGAGTATTTCGTAACTCAGCTAGGGAGAGAGAAAGTAGCGACATCTACACGCTAGAACAAAAGTATTTTACTCGCAGGATACCCATTACTTATAGAGAAGTGAATATACGCTTGGAAAAGTATGAATGTAACGTTGAAATTCCACTTGCTCATTTCAGATATCTTGTTCTGGAACACGTTTCGGGTGGAGAACTTTTCGACTATTTAGTGAAAAAGGGTAGACTAACGCCAAAGGAAGCGAGGAGATTTTTTCGACAAATTATCTCTGCGTTAGATTTTTGTCATAGTCATAGTATATGGTGAGTAATTTCAGATTATTTTAATGTTTAATTATTTTAATATATATAATGTTAATTATTTTAATAATATGAATATAAAATTAATGTAATACTATACGTATTTATTTGTAATATATTCTAGGGATATGAAATTCTAACCTCATTTCATTTTTGTCGATAATGCGCATAGAAAATGAATTCGATTTTACATTTTTAAAATAAAATAATAATTTTTAATAATGAATTATTTTAAATATTTTACTATTTTAACTTTATAAAATAATTTTACTTCATCTGTATAAATAAATTTTTTATTTAAATAAATTAATTTTTATTATGATTATTGTAAATTTTTTATTTAACTTCCAATCTAAGAATTTTTACAATGCAATCATATTTGCTTTTAAAATTCTAATTTCAAATTTTTGCTTCATTAAAAAAATATATTGTGATAATTCTAAAACAATAAAATTATTTAGATAGTATTTATAAAATTATTTAAAATTATTCAAAAAATAAATAAAATAGAAAATTATTTCATTTAAAAATAAAATAATAATCTAAGAAAAAATCATTTGTCTATTCAAATAACATATAATCATTTCAAACTAATCAAATAAATATATAATTTTAATTATTTTTCAAAATAATAAATAAAGCTTTCACTTTTTTTCATTAAAGTTTAAATCTAGTAGAAATAACATTTAAGCCAAGATCATATAAATGTTAAAAAAAATTAATATTACGATAATTCATTTTTTTATGTCAATTTTACATTTCATTATAAGTTATAGAAACAATTACATAAGCCATATTTATTCACTTCTATCTTACAATAATAAAATACTATTAAAAAAATATCCGTTTTTTTAATATTTATATGAATCTAATTTTACTAAAAGACAAAGAAGAATCTGAATAATTAAAGAAATATATTATTTTGTATATATCATAAATAATATATCATTGTTTATTTCATCGGATTCAATATAAATAAAATCTAATAATAGAAGTAATTCCCGAGATATGAAATCAAATAAACATAACGAATAAACAAATAAGCTACATTACGAAAAACTGATTTATAAAGTTTCTACAGAATAAATTGACTTTTAAAACGCATTTAAATGCGAAAATTTCAAATCAATTCAAATAATTTCAAATAATTTAAAATGAAAAGGATATACAAAATGTTCTAAAATTAATAAGACTTAATTGATGATTCTTGAACTTGTTTCTATTTGTTTGTTCGAACTCGCTAGTAATATATACCCAACACTATCATTACAATGCGACAATTCTGTTTTAATAACTTATTAAGAAAGTTGAAACGAAAATTTTTGAAAACGAAAAAATTGCTTGAAATTACTTCAGGAATCATTAATTGTTGAGTCTTGTTGAACTTTTGGATTATCTCATAAAATATTTAGGAAAAGTAAATAAAAAGTTTAAAGAATGATTCTAAAAACTCAAATAAATATAAAAGTTTGTATATAAAGATATCTGTTAAAGCTTATTTTTCAAATTACAAGCAATTTAATTTTGTATTGAATGAAACAAAATAGAGATAAAATTACTTCATGTATTGTTTATCTAATAAAAAATTAAATTTTCACAATTCTTAGCAAAAAAAATTTTTTAATTAAACACAACATACGAAATTCATTAAAAATAATTGTATGTTTTGAAATATAGAATAGTATTAAATATCAAATGTATAAAAATCTTACGAAAATCATTATGAAGTTTTGTATGAAATAAATACTATGAAATATATAATAATGAAATAAATAATAAAGAAAATAATTTGATAAATATTTTTTTGTTAGAATAGAAATGAAAAAATTAAAATCTTGTTGGATATATTAATATAATTAAAAATTTCAATATGAACATGTATAATAAAAAGTAAATGTATAAATATGAAAACATCACAAAATATTATACAAAATATTTTAAAAATAATATTTATTTTTTTGTAAATTTATAATAATGAATGTTTATCTAAGACTTTTGGTTAGACATTTTTTAACTATTGTTCTATTTTTTCATTGCATTTTCATATTCATTATATTTGAAAATTTAAATTATTTTTAATAAATATACAATTTAGCGTTTTTTTCCTAATTTTTGACAATTTAATATATATTTTTTAATCATTTTTTTAAAAAATTTATCAAATTAAAAATTTTTTTTTATATTTTTAAAATTCATCTTCTTTTGCTCCTTCCTTATATGAGAAAAATATGATATATCATTTAAAAAATGCAAAGTGATTTTTAAATAAACTTGAAAAATTGAAGCTAAAAATTTAATATATACATCATCACAATGTATATAAATAATATATTTATATAAAATATTTTTATATGAATATTTTTTTTTCATTTATTTGACAGCTATCAACAGATATTTATTAATACCATAATATTAAACTTATTTATTCACTTTAATCTCTAAAATCATCTTTTAAATTCTCCACGTATTTCGTCATCTAAACACTCTATATACAATTCAACAATGATGCTAAATTCCTTCCGGTCAATTTCGCACCGCATTTAACTCGATAACAAGAGAAAAACGAGCAGCGTAGAAACGCAAAGGGTTCCGAAAGGTCTAGTTGGGGTGACCTACCCCAACAATCGAATAAATTGAGAAACGGACCTAATTTCACTGGAGGGATACCCTGTAACATTGGCTTCGATCGATCATTTAAATTAGCTCACCCTAAGCTACGATAAGCTATGTAGACTTACTAACGTAGGTGGCTAATTCTCGATAATCGTTTCTCACTTCCAGTCACAGAGACTTGAAGCCTGAAAATTTGTTGTTGGACGAGAAGAATAACATTAAAATAGCGGATTTTGGAATGGCGTCGCTGCAACCTGCCGGGTCCATGCTAGAAACTAGCTGTGGTTCTCCTCATTACGCTTGCCCTGAAGTTATTCGAGTAAGTTCTATAAATTTCTTTCGGTTTAAATTTGGGCAAGATTTATTTCAAATTTAAAGATAAATATTAAAAATAAATATTTCTATCTATTATTTGTGTATAATAAGTAATATATTTCAATTAACAACTTGTTTTTTGCAAACTATAATATGATGTTATATATTTATTAGTAGTTAGCAAAAAGAGAAAAAGTGTTCAATTAAATTTAAATCGTCAGAAAATCATGTAACTTATAATTGCATTGAAGCATGATCTATCAACAGATATACTTTCAGAACTTCATAAGCTTGCATACAGATCTATTCAAAAGCATCTCTAATATTTACTTTAGAGGATAAATCTTATTATATGAAAAGTTAATGTATCTTATTAACAAAGATATATCAAATAATATAGTAATTTTTATATTTTTTATATTAATCGATCTGTCGATAGTAACAATGTCGTTTTGAGTAACATTAAATACTGAATAAGCATTGTTTTTGTTGCTACAAATTATCACGTGCTTCTTTCTTTTTTAATTTTTATCTCTTTAAATAAAAAAAACAAACAATAAACAGCGATTTATTTGTTGCTAGCAATAGAAATATAAAGAAAAATATTTAGCAATAAAGTGTTTTTCAATAAACAAAAATATTCCTTATTGTTGCTTCAATGAAGATGCAGCATAGTACATCTTTTCAATGATGCAATATGTGTGTTACAGGAATTTTTTATTTCATAGCGATTGATGTGTATGATTGCATCATGAATTTTTTTTAAAAATGTAAAAAGTTTTTTTATATATCCAATTTTTCTTTCGCATAGTTCAATATAAGTATTCAAGTGTTTTCACAATCATTTTGGATTTCATTTCATTATTTGTCGTTTTTAAATTATCTTTTGTATTTATTCATATCCATCACCAAAAAATCTTTCGATTATTAAAATGAATCAACTTTTATCGTATTTCTCACACGTTTTGAATTACGAGTTTTTCTTCAATTCTTTCAATACCTTCATCATGAATCTTCAAATTATTACTTAATTAATATGATATTTGAAAAATGAGAAAGATTTTTATTATATCCACTAATGTATGTTTCTGCAACTGTTCATTATGCACCGCTGTTTTAATCTTTCGCATTAGAAAATGTCATAGAGAAATTTTGAAGTTTTTTTCAATTTTAATTGCTTTGACGTTTGACCATATAAAACAAGCAAAACTTTAATAACAACTTTTAATAACTGAAGAACAATAACGGTTTTTAAACGTGAAGGGAGAAGTCAGTTGGTCGGAGATTTAATTAAAAGGGGGAGAAAAATAAGGAATAATTGCGCGTTTCCAGGGTGAGAAATACGATGGGAGAAAGGCGGACGTCTGGTCGTGTGGAGTAATACTTTATGCGCTTCTGGTAGGCGCGTTGCCCTTCGACGACGACAATTTAAGAAAATTATTAGAGAAAGTGAAACGAGGCGTGTTTTACATACCCCACTTTGTGCCGCCCGAGTGTCAAAATCTGCTTAAAGGGATGATCGAAGTCGACCCGGACAAGAGACTTACGGTAAGATATTCTTTTCAATAACTGTGAAATTTCGTCCAGTGCTTTCTTGATTGTAAAAATGTTAAATTTATTATTTATTATTTAATATAGGATGTAATATTAATATAATAATAGTAGTGGTATCATATCATCAGTTGTCATTGTATATTTAATTTATTGCAGATAAAATGAATTCTTTTAATATAATATATAATATAATACATTTAAGTGATTGTTATTACTTAATAAGTTTATTTTTTATAATTATATTTATTAATCATAATTTTTAATATTGATGGAAGATTGTTTGTTCCTTTAATACAATTATTTTCAAAAGTTTTATTAATTTTATATACGTTATGTTGAATTTTAAATTTATATAAGAAAATATTCGAATCTAGTGTTTATAAATGAATAATTAAAACTGGACTGATCTAACTTGTTTCAAGGAATAACTTTTTCCTAATAAATTTTTAATAAACAATGGAAATTAAAATTTTTACAACACAATTCAAGATGATGAATTTAACAACATATTTAAAAAAATCATCAAGATCAGAGGATATTTTTTTATAAATATTCAAAATGCATTATAAAATAAAATAATTAATCTTTCTAATGGATCTTTCTAATTAACAAATGATTGTCAAATTTTTTTCAATTTCATTTTAACAGAAAAATATCTCATTCACTATCATCATCTCTCCCCTATCAATTCCACTCCATAACCATAATCAATAGAATGGAGAAGATAAATCATAATTTCAAATTTTCTCAGCTGGCGGAGATAAACAGGCACGTGTGGGTGACGGCGGCAGGCAAGGGAGAGTTGGAACTAGAGCTGTCGATGATGGACGTGGTGCAGACGCATGTTATTCCGTCCGTGGAGGCAATCGATCCGGACGTGTTGCAAGCAATCGCGAGCCTGGGCTGCTTCAAGGAACGGGATAAACTCATCCAAGAACTTCTCAGCCCGAAGTAAGCTGATACAATGGCGTAAACTAACTAAGGAAGAGTTACCAAGTTATCTATCCAATTCTCGTTTCATTTCCATTTGATTCTCGTTTAACTTTATTTTCTTAGAAAAGAAATTTAAACATTTATTGAACGATGCGATAGAGCAGCAAATAAGAGTTAAGAGTATGAATAAAAAGAAGATGCTCTTTCTTGAATAATAAATAATTAATAAATAATTACTTTATACTTTGAAATGTATTTTATATATAGAATTTTATATATTGTTATTCTTGATTGAAAAATTCTATCTAATATTTTTATATTTTTCAAATTTTTTATATGTTGCAATATTTATAAGATATACACCTAGGTTTTACATTTCAAGTGAAGTTAGAAAATTTATATGAATTTTGTTAAGATCTAGACAATGTTAGGTCAAATAAAATAAAAAATATTGGAAATTATTATTGAAATAATAGAGAATTTTAATACAATGAAATAATATTTGATAAAATTTATTTTACGATTATGGTAATAAATTCGTGAATGGGAAATATTTATTTAAAATAAAGTAAAATGAGAAAAAGGAAAAAATAAAGTTAATGAAATTAAATGATATTTTAATCATTATAATAATAAATTATTATTTACATTAATATAACATAATTTATTAAATTCAATTATTTTAAATAATATTTAAAATTTGCATAAATTTGTAATTGCATAAATTAATTATATTTAATTACAATTAAAAATATAATTTTATACAAATATTTTTATTTTTTATTTGGAATATTATTACTCAAGATTGAATCTTAGATAAGAAATATTAGCTAAAGAAAACAGTATATCTTAAAAAAAAATCAGATTTTAACTAATTCAATTCAGTTCTAACTAAAAGTTTTTTTGATACAGTCATAACACAGAAAAGGTAATATACTTTCTACTATTGGAGAGAAAACGGAGAAGACCAGCTTGCGAGGATGAACTGGAAGTAATGAGAGGAGGTATAAGAGGTTCTGCAGGACAATTGGAAGCAGATCCACCGAGGAAACGAGTGGACACCTGTCGTGTGAATGGTAGCACAGCTTTGAATCTTGGCGAAATTAGCCATGGTTCACCTTTAACACCCAGAAGACAGTCGAGGTAAAATTGAAAAAATCAAATTTTTTTATATCAAGCATTAAAATATATATATAATATATTTGAAAATAAAACTATCAAGAGTTATTTTTCATTAATGAATATTGATTGAAAATAGAAATTATTCTCAGAATAGTATCTACCTATTGAAGAATAATTTAAAGAAGAAAATAAATCTCAAATATTTTATTCTTAAACCTATTGCTAATATTGTTTTGTTAATTTAAAATTTTATTCAAATAAATTAGTAAATATTTACAGTGTTTTTTAATGAAACATAATAATAAATCTTGAGAATTTTATATATATTCATACTCTAAGTACATAGATAAATGCAAAAATTAACCGGCCTGTAAATAAAAAAAAAGAAAAGAAATAGAATATTTTTGTAATAAATTTAAATAAAATAAATTCAATTAAAATAAATCTCAAACATTACTAATTTCAATCCAAAATCTAAATTTAGCAAATTTAAAAATCTGATTAATATAAATATTAAATAAATATTAAAAATAGAAAAAAATTAAATAAATATTTAATCAATACTTAATCAAACTATCGATAAATACTACCGATTAAAAAATGCAATAATTCATAAAATATCATAATTTTACATTTATAGATTTTTAAAATTATTATTTTTTAAATATTTATTGAAAACTATCAAAACACATAAAAATAAAAAAAAATGTTGTATCTTTTAAAAAATACAATTTAATTCCAAGCTTCGTTCAACTTCACAACTTGCGTGACCATGATTGATCTCTCCATTTGAATGCATCGCATGTACAATCGCATGTATCACGCGTACTTTCTCTACCTTTTTTTCTGTTTCCCTATTTAACTCTCCATCACGTGAGAGTTTTATACGGATAATCCGCTTTTATTCGATTAAAATCGTATCTTAAACATCATTGACAAGCAAATTGACCGCATAGAGATCAATAGAATATCAAATTCGTGAAATGATATAATCTGGCTCAAATCATGGCTTTCAAATATGTATGTTTCTCATTGTTTTTATTTAATAGCACAATTATCATAATTATATATTATAATTACTTATATTTTTTAATTTCTAATTAAAACTTTAATTAATCTATAAAATTAATCGTAAATTATTAAATAATAAAATTAATCGTCGATCAGTAGTTAATCATTATAATCATTAATAAAAAGAATAATTATATGAAAATTTTTGAAATAAATAATCAATAATAAAAATTTTTATTTCATTAAAAGTATTAATATTTGACGAATCACGAATATATCTTTCTATTTTATCATCAACTGTCTCGACTTTTGGCCATAATCAAAATTGACAATATGAAAAAAATTCGAAATCGTTTAAAAACGTTCGAATTAACTCTCATATAAAATATTAATTTTACAAAAAGAATTTTAATAATAATCGTTATTCAATTATCCAATTGATGAAGATTGAATTTTTAATTATTAATCTATAATCAAATTTCCCAATTTTGATATTATATACTTATGAAAAATTCATAAATGTATATGAATACATAACCTACAAAATGCCACAAACAGCCGGCATTATGATAAAAACTTGAAATGAAACTTGTTACTTTCCAGACATATTCTGTATTACCATTTTCCTCTTCTCCTAAAACTGTTGAAACAAACTTTGAACGAATTTCTTTTTTCCAGTACCAGACATCACGCGCGTCGTTCACCAAGCACCGGATGTCACACACATGCGTCACATTCCCACGCATCAACACCAGGCAGCTCGCCATTGCACGGCTCGAATGCTGTCGCAGGACTGCTCAGTCCTCACAGAACTCCTCCAACCTCGCATCTAGGCCAGACAGGAAGCCCTCACAGGTTGTCAACAGTGACAACCGCCGCGGGCAACGGAAATACTACTACGCCGCCAGTCGTCGCTCCTGTCGCTGCTCTACCCAATGTGGGAATAGAAATAAACGATGTCCAGCAGGGTGAGCTTATATATCTAATTTTCTTTTTTATTCTTTTTCTAATTAATTTTAAATCGCCGAGTTCGAATTGTTTCATCGTTTTAAAGAAAATCTTTTATCCTTGTGTGTTATATATTAGATACAATTGAACATGTAATAAAGTTTGTCTCTTCGGAAAGAATGGAAAAATGGAAATGCAACAATGATAAATTAGAATGGGACGTTATCAAATAATTATTCAAATAATTCAAATAATTAATTAGATAGAATAATAATTAAATTAAAGAATTTTTTATTTTATTTTTCATATATTAATTTATTTTGAATATTATTTACATAATAATGTGTTTGGAAAATGATATATTGATAACGATATTTGTTATTTTATTTGATAACTAAATATTATTTACAAACATTATTATTTCAAATGCATTTTTTTATTTATAAATTTTATTTATAATAATTATATGTTATTATTCAAATATATTATTGATTAATTTTAGATAATTATAAATATTATGAAAGTACATAAAGATTAATAATTATTTCATTAAATTTTATTAAAAAATCAGTAATCATGATTAATTGTTTATAATTTTCAAACAAATTAATCATAATCTTAATAATTAATCAAATTGCGTTTTATCTAATTCTTCAAATTATTCAAAAATCTTCAGATTCTAATCTTTGTTAAATGGCTCATCAATCCTAGAAAATTTTTTTTTATTTCATTATTACCAAAAATTATTAATTAATATGAAAAACTCGGTCAAATGAAAATAAATCAGAAATTAATATTAACGTTCAAATGTTTTGAACAAACCTTGAATAATTCAATTTTATAAACTATTTTCCATTAATATAGAAACAAAAGTTTAGTTTAGTTTAGATTTTAATGACATATAAACTTTCCTATTTAATTTTAGAAAATCGATATTTTCATGAGATTACATTACTTCAATGAATAATCCATTCTTCCAAAGTGCTCTTTAGATTGCATTTTATGAATATAATCGACTATAAGTCCTCTTAAAACTAATTATATGTTCAAAGCATTTATGTGCTGTTTAATAAAAATGCCAAATTTCTATCTAGAAATTATCATGTCATAAATTTTATATAAAAAGAATAATATCAAGTATTACAAATACAACAAATATTACAACAAATATTTCAGTATAACGTTATGAAATAACGAAATCATAATTTTAATAATTTTTTATTCAGTATTAATGAGAGACACACTAATTTTCGTATTTGTAATTCGTAAAATATTTTATCACATTCTCTTCTTAACATAATTAATTATATTAATTACTATTATAATAAATCAAATTAAATTAATTGGATTATGAGAAATCCAATTTGATTAATTAATTGCTAAATTAATTCATTCTAATTTTTTTATTTTCAAATTCATTTATTATTTTTAATTATTTTATCCTTATATTTAATTTGTGAAAAATACCTAAAACAAAATTATAAGATTAAAAATTATATTACAAAAATATAATATTAATTAAAAATTATAATTAAATATGATGACAACAAAAAAAAAGAAAAAGGATACAAAAATGAAAGAAAAAGAAAAAATTAGTAATTATATAATATTTATGTTGTATAAAATAATAATAACAGATGATGCAAATGAAAGATATTTAATCATACATTCGTAAAGTTTAAATCTTTTTTTGTAATATTCTATTGTAAATCAGAATAAATTTATAATAATGATGGATACAATAATTCGAAAACTTTCGTGAACAGTTGTACACTGTCGTTCAAAAATATTCATAAACTTATGAAATCTATAATATAAATAAATGTTACTTAAACATCTAATATTATAATTAAAATTAATCTTTATTATTTTGTTAAGGATTATATAATATTTCACATTCAAAATTACTTATTTCAGAATTACTAACTTAAATTATTATTTGCTTACCAATATAATGAAATATATTAATTAATGAAATATATAATTTAAATATTATTGTTTGCATACTAATATTTCTTTATTATTTCTCTGATAATTTCTTTCCATGTTTTTTTCTAATATACAACATACATCTTAAACAATGAGATCGGTCTCAAAATAATTTTTGCATAAAAATAAATTTTATTAATATATAAAATAAATTTTATATACGATACTTTTGTATTATTCGTGAGATTAATGCAATTATAAGAGAAAAAATAATAATTGTAAAAAATTGCCTAACAAAATCTTTTTTTTAACAAAATTTAAATTACATTTTATATAGAATAATCAATGTTTGAATATTTATTTTGAACGATAATATATATATATATATATATATTTAAATTAACAATTCTATTTGATAGAATAGAAATAGAAAATAATCATTTCAAATATCTTATATTTTGCAATACATATTAATCGTGTTATAAGAGGAATTCATTGTTATAAATCGTGAACAAAAGTAGTTGAAAAGAGGGCGTAAATGTCCAGAGTGTTTATACGGGGCGCACAAAAGGTTCTTCGGGCATCGGGGCTCCTTGTCGATGTCTGAGTGTCGCGTTTTCATTTTGCCAGAAAGGGTTAGTAACGGTTTTTAAAAAATGCAAGTGACCTCGCGGCGCATAACGAGCATACACGAATCATTGTTAAAGAGATGTGACACGGCTAGAGATACGCATGCATCCATCGTCGTTCGCGTGGAATACTCGATTCTTCTCTCTCTCTCTCTCTCTCTCTCTCTCTCTCTCTCTCTCTCTCTTTTCTTCTTTTTTCTCTTCCCTCTGTTTGAAAATGAAACGAGCCGAAGAAACGTCCTTTTGTTCGAAACAATGCGACATGTTGAATCGTTGCTTGTCCATCTTTTTTCGCGGAAATAACCAATTTACTTTGCTGAAAGCTAATTAACATTGAGAATACGAGAGCAGTTAAATTGACGTGTATAAATGCTTTAGGAAAAATTAATATTAATATTTATATCGATAGAAAAATAATTTGAAAAAAGTAAACGAACATATCATTATTTTTTATAAGTCTGTTTTTTGAAAATATTAAAAAAAAATTTTTTCAGAGAAAAATTGAATGGTTTTGAAGAAAAACGCGACATAATGTAGATTAATTAATTTTTTCAGGGGTAAATGCGTGAAGATTATATGAAGGTTAAATTTGTTTCTTTAAACAGAATTATATATTTTTTAATGCATAAATAGATGTAACATTATTTTCTGTAATATTGTCATTTATACTGAATCAATTTAATTAAAAACTATTAATTTAAAATAAAAAGAGATATTTAATTATCTTCAAAATTAATAATTTTCCAAGTTATATGGTAATTATATTATATCATGCTCTCCTCGAAACGATTTTTCTATCTGAAACATTTTTTAATATTTCCAAAAACATATGAAATATTCTAGATGTTGAAATTACATGAAATGATATATTATATTATATACAAAATATATTTGATAATATTATGAAATTATCATTTTCTTATATTCTCATTTCAAAATAATATTTGTATGAGTTTAATATACAATATTTGAAATATCATTTTAAAAAAATAAAAATTCTCCAAGACATAAAAATATTTATTTATCTATTTCAAAAATCTTATCTTAGAAATCAAAAAGCCGATATTTCGTACTATAATGATCCATGATTTCTTGTCCTTCTTATTTTAATAGATCATCACATCATCCATAATATAGATAGTTCTATAATATCTTTATTTAAAATCTTAAAAAAAATTTTATTTAAAAACTCATTTTAAACGTGATAATTTTTTTCGTTTGATAATAAGAAGAAATTATCACGTTATCCCTGATTCGTAACGAAAGGAATAAAAAGTGACACAGATAAAGAATAGTCCGTTTCGCAGTAGTTGCGGTCGGTGTTACACCGCCAGGCTCTCCCCACACTGGCGCCGGTTCAGGTGCTCATCACTGGCGATCAAGGCTCAATACTATCAAGAACTCCTTCCTTGGTAGTCCTCGATTTCATCGGCGCAAATTGCTTACAAGTGCCGAGGAGGTACTTTTTATTTAATTAAACAAATATATTTATGAACTACATTCATCCATAAGTCACTTAATACTTGAGTATATATTTCATAATATGAAGAAATGAAAATTATAATTATGAAATATGATGTTGGTATTAATTAACCGTATTATGAGGAAATAATATATATTAATATAAATTTCTTAATATTTTAATATAAATTTATTTTAATACATTAGCAATAATAATGCTAATTAAATAAATATACTTATGAATGAGATAGTAAAATAAAACAAATTTTTTTTCAAGTAATTATAATATTATAAATAGTTTTCTTAAACAATCTTATTGCTAACTAAATATAATTTAGTATTACTTTCAAGATTACAAGATGACAAAGATGCAACAAAGAAAGTGAGATTAAATATACATGGTGTGATGATATTCGTATCATTATACATATATCATGTGATTCAGGCTATTGATAGATAGATAAATAGATATTCTAATTATAACTTTCTTATGTATTTCATTGATAAATATAATAATAAATATTAGAAATTTAACTCATTCAATTATTATATTAAAAAATAATACTTTTTAATATATACATATATATACATTTATATTTATAATATATATATATATTTTTTTGTATAACAAAAAATTTTATATTATTATTCTTGAAGAAATATTAAATATAATAATTAAAAAATGAATAAAAAAAAAATAAACATAACTTGAAAAGTGTGGTTTGAAAAAATAATTTTGAACTATGAACTATGAATTATAATTACAAGATAAATAAATATAAATATATTTACCTATTAATAAATATATAAATATAAATAAATTTGAAAAAATAATTACAATAAAATCTATTATCATCATATATGAACTAATAATAATTTTTATTTAGATATGATTGAACATATTATAATATAATTATATAAAATAAATATAATTTCATCATTTTTTTAATATATTCAATATGTTTTTTTCTTATTCATATCATTTCTTCCTTAAAAAATATACAATTTTATAAGTAATAAATGAGTTTTAAACATAATAATTTTTCTGATTCCTGAAAAATAAAATATAATTTTAATTTAAATATAGTTTACAAATTTTTATATTATGTTTATAATTACGATATTAATAAATTCAAAAATTAATGTTAAGCAATAGTTTATTAATAGTTTATAAATTCATGTTTAAAATTAAAAAGTGACTTATGGATAGGACTATATTTTATATTTCAAAAATATCGTCACGAATAAAATGTATTTCTTTGATTTACACAGGTACATCTCACTCCGGATTCTTCTCCAGAACTTACAAAGAAATCATGGTTTGGTAGTCTAATGACCACGGAGAAAGATGAAACATTCACCATTCTCGTAAAAGGAAAAGTATTAGCAAGCGTCAAAGCCGACTTGATACATGCTTTTTTATCGGTAAGCTTTTTTTTACTTAATATTTCTCATTTATACATTATCGATCAAAAGTTTGGAATCATTAAAAAATTTTATAAAATCCAATTATTTAAAAAAAACTTAAAATTAAAATTAATTTAGAATTAAATTCTTAAAAAAAAAGAAAAAAATCTATCAAATTAACAATAAAATTATTATTAAATTCTGTTTATTGTCATATAGAATTTCAAATATTTAAAAAATAATCATTAAAATGATATATTAATTATAATTGGTTAAATATTATTTGCAACAATCATGTTTAAATTATTTGAATGATTTTAAATGATTTTTCTTTATATTATTTTATTAATTCTTAAATGAAATAATTTTTGTTTTATTTTTTATTCAAATTCAATATATTCAATTCAAATATAATTTTATATATAATTTTTCAAATAAATATTATATTATTTGAACATTGTTACTTATATTAAAAATATACATAGATTAATATTGCAATATCTCACGTATATAATTCCAAACTCAAATATAATTATAAATAATTGTAAACTCAAATATAATTGTATTTATAATTATTATAATGATAAATTTACCATAATATTTTTCTAACAAATTATTTGAAGTGAGAATAATTCTGACACCAAATGTGATTACATTTCAAACAAATTTATGAACTTGGAATTTAATAATTTACTGTGGTCAAAATGAAAATTAATTCATTCAAAATATGTAATAACAGATAATCTCACCACAATCTTTTATATTTTATTATTTTATTTAAATAAAAAAACTTTTAAAATTATTTATACATCACATGAATTAAAATTATTTTTAGAATAAAAAATAATATTTGAATAATATATTAACATAAAATTTGAAATAATTTATAATTTTAAAATATAATATTTTTATAGGTTATTAATTTAAATTTTATAAAACGTTATGTTAATAAATTTTTATTAAAATTTTTTTAGATATATATATTTTTTAATTACATTATTATAGATTATATATTATTATATATTATATTTTACCTACTATATTTTCATAATGTGTAGTTTATAATGTGTCATTAACAATATCGAAAAAAAAAGAACAAGTGTATCAAATTTTTGATCAATAGTGTATGTTTTAAATTTCTTAAATTCATATAAAAAACAAGCAAGTTTTGATCAACAGATAGCAGAGTTATCTCACAGTGTAAGCTCACCCATGTCCTTCAAAGTGGAATACAAGAGGGGTAGTACAGCGCCGGCCATGTTTCAAAGACAAGTCCGTTTTCAAGTAGACATCAGCGCCATATCAAAACAGCCAAGTGAACCATTGTTTGCCATTACTTTTACTCTTTTAAGCGGTAAGTGAATTTTCAATTTATTAAATATTCTCGCAATAATTCTTTATCTGAAAATCAGAATAATTCATATTTCTTTTTTTATTATTATTTTTTATTTTTTATTTTTTATTTATCAATAGTTCAGAAAAAAATTATAATGATCACATGTTATTAGATTTTAAGTAATTTATACTAATGAATTTTTATTATATAATATGAAAGTAAAATTTTATTTTATTAAAATAATGCTTTGAATTATCGTTATTCTATATCAATATTTAATATACATAATAAAAAGTATTTTATATAATTATATTTTTTAATTTCTTGTATTTCTAACTTATATCAATTTAATTTATATTAATTTAAAATCATAGTATTATAAAAGTATTTATAAAAATACAACAATATAAAATATATATATAATGATATATTTTTATGAATTATATACATTGAAAAATATTATTTTAATATTAAATATACTTTAACTTTAATATTATTATTGTTTTAAAATTAGTTTATAATTTTAATATTTTTTAATATTTTTTTTAGTATTTAATCCTTTATTTGATTAGTAAAGGACAATTCCATTAGATATGATTAAGAAATAATGTCTTATTTTAAAAATATGCAATTGCACTTATAAACAAGTTCTATATCTATAAAAAATTGTTTGATTTTTATTTTTTTTTTAAATAATTATAAAAAATTTAAATTTGCATTAAAGGAAGACAATAAAATGATAATATGATTCTATCTCACTCTATCTAACAATTAAAAATTTTTAAAATTACTTAATAAATAAATTTTGACATTTTTTATACCAATTTTTTGTACTTATTTTGCTTTCTGTAATTGATCCTTAAAATATGTATCATAAATATGTTAAAACATTTTATATAATTGAAATTAAAAAAAAAAAGAAATTGAAAAATGACTTTTAGATATAAAATTTTTTTTTCTTTTGTTTTTTGTCCAATATTTATTTATAAATATCGAAAGAAAACAAAAAGAATATATTGTATTTTTGAATACAAACCGCGAAAAATAGTAGATTGGTAAGGTAGCAGTGTTTTAAGATTGGCAATCGTCCAAGCGCAACTAGATCGATGTTACCTTGGCAAGTATTATTTTACATTCTGCCTATATCTATCAAAACCATGTATAACGTATAATTTTAATATTATTTATTTTCTTTATTTTTTTCATGATCTGTTGCTCAATCAAATATAACTTGATTTACATTGTACACAATTAGAAAAGAAAAAATATTACAATTGGCTAAAAAAATATCCAATTATATTAAACATATTCTAATATATAATTTATAATAATATAAATGTATACCAATAAAGAAACTAATAAAGAAAAACAATATATATATATTAATTTTTTATATACATATATACAATAACACATATACAAAATAACATAGACATATGAAACATAACAATGAAATATTGAAATAGTGTTAATGATTTATAAAATATTATTAAATAAAACTGATAAATTTTATATTATTTATCAGCAATTTATTTTTTTAAAATGATAAAAAGCTATCATTTTAATACACAAAATATCTTTTTATATTAAATAAATTTGTAATTTTTAAAAATATTTTATTGCATTTTAAATAAAATATATACACTGTATATATTTATTATTTTGTTCTTTAATGATAATCAAAAATTTAATATTAAACATTCAGAAAGATGAATACTTTTAGAAATTGTATCTTATTTAATCTAACTTGAAAAATTATAATTTTAATAGGAAATAATTTAATAGAAGATATAATTGATAAAAATATTCTTGACTTAAAAATAAATCAAAAATATTTATATGATTTTTAGAAAGAAAACAATCAAATTCTAAATGCTTAACAAGTACTTAGAAAAGAATAATAATAAACATTTAATGTTATATACTAAAAGAATAATCATGTTAATTAAATAATAAATAAATCATTTAATTGTAAATAATTATATTAATAATTTTTCAAATAAAAAGATTGATTTCAAAAATAACAATTAATAAAATCACACAATTTTTAATTCTTTTTAATCATACGTTTCAACTTCAATAATAAATAATTATCGATTATATTCGATTTTTTAGGAAACATTCGAAGATTTCGAAGGGTTTGCGAACACATTCAGGCACAAGTCTGCTCAAGGAATGTAGGAATCAATTTGGGAGGTCAGAGCCGAGCAGCGCCACCTAGTCCACGAGCATCACGAAAATTTACCACGGAGATGAGCGAAAGTTCCAGCTGTGGAAGCGATACTAGCGAACGGTTATTTCTCAGCCCGCATCCAGCTACCAGACAGGTAGTCTGTTTCAACAAGGTAGTGCATCATCTTCCTCCTCCTTCTCCTACATACCATTATCGCGATAATTATTATATAATTATTATATTTGGAAACGTTATCGTTCTTCATGGAAACCAGTTACCAAAGGTGAAAATCGTTTATCTTCTAACAATTGTCTCAATCTTGACAAATTGCCACAAATTATCACAAATTACCACATATGTTTCACAATATATTAATAGTTCTTAGTATATATCACGCGTAGATATTAATGACTGCGTTATGCACTGAAAAGCAAATGCAAGTAGATACTATAAACTGAGAGGACACTGATAGAAATCTTGATAGGAATTTGTTATATAGGATAATAAAAAAAAGTTCATAAGTTGTTCAAAAATTCAAAAGTTCATAATATAGAGATTAATATAATATATTTAATATATTTTAATAAGATTCACCAAATGAAACAAAGATCTTGGTAAATATGGATAAATATCAAAAATTAATATTTTCAAAGTAATAAATAAGACTTTGTTTTTTTTGAAAAAATTTTTTAAAAAATTTTGAAAATATTAATTCTTTTATTAAATTTTCTGATTACTTTTTATATCCTCCAATTTCTGACTTCATATGCACTTTATACGCACGACAGCACAATGAAAATAAAAAATTGCTTATATCTTTGAAGACAATTATTTTTCATGTTTATTAGGTTTTTTTTTTATTTAATGAGAATTATTTACTATAAAAGTTATGAAGTCTTTTATTATTTGTATAATATAAAATTAAAATATTAAGTTATTTATATTTATTATTTAATTTAAATGATTTAGATATCATTAAAGCTTTTATTACATTTTATTACAAATATAAAAATTATTATTCTTCTTTTTTAATATATATTAATTACTTGCCAATATTATTGCTGTAATTAATAGTATTATAATATAAATAACAGTAATAATACACTAGAATCAATATTTAAAATTTTTTTCTTATTCTTAATATATTTTGTTTTTATCCTTATTTATTTATTTTCAAATTAATTAATTTAATCCTTATTATTAAAACACAAACTGATTCCGATTTAAGCTTTTCTCTATTTATATCTTATTTAATTATTTATATTGTAATTAAAATATTTATTTATTTATAATATTTATATCTTATTTAATTATTTATATTGTAATTAAAATCTATTCGTTAATTTATAATTAATTAAATATATTTTAAAATATAATTAGAATCTATATCAATGTTATCCAATATTACCAAGTTATGGTATTCCCCCAGTTTATGGTAAATGATTAGACGCTAGCTTGATATTAATTAATAACAAAAAAGCCAATATTAAATTTTTTTATATTTATTTATGTATTTCATTTTAATAACTATATACAGACATCAAATGAAACTGTTAAAATTTTCAATTATAAATAAAATAACAATAATTTTCTAATTATTTTTTTTGTTTCAAAAAATATTGAAACTTTTATTACATTTTTATATAAGAAACAAATTTATTTCTTTGGAGATAGAACAAAATTTCACTTAAATAAAAACATTTATTCTATTTTTAAAAACTTTCAGTTGTATCAAGCAATTTTTTTATTATCGAATAAATTAAAAAATTTCAGAAATCTATTTATTAAAATTTTATTTCTTAACAAATAATATTTTTATTCATATATATAAAATAAAGAATATTAAAAATTATAAAATTATAAAAAAAGAAAAAAAAGAAAAAAAGAAAAAAATAACAAAGTTTTAAAAATTTCAAATTTCGAAACTGAAAACCTTACAAATTTCCAAATTTAAAAATTATTTAAAAATTGTACTCAAATTTATTGAAAACAAAAAAAATTATTTAAAAATTAAAAATTCAATAAATAATTAAATAATTTTTATTTATAAAAATTATTAACATTTTCATTTATTCTCTAGTTATATATAGCCAATTATACGTAGCTATAGCTAATTTTCCGCAATAGTAAGAATATTAAATCATCATCAAAGCTTTTTATTATTTATTAAGATATATCTAAAATGAAAAAAATCAAAATTATAAATAAAAAAAATGATTATTTTAATATAATATAGAAAAAAAATTATTTATAATCTTTCAACTTTAATATGCAAAACATTTCTTAATAGATAAAATTAAATTTTAAGATGCCGCGAAGATTTTTAAATTTATAGAAAATAACGTTTACAGTAGTACAAACTAATAATATTTAATAATTATTTTTACAAAAAATATTTATCAAAAGCAAATATTATATTATATTATAAATTATGAATAAATTATTAAAAATTTATAAAATCAATAAAAGTAATAATAATAATAATAATAATAAATAAAATAAAAGTAATATTTCTTATATACTTCGCAGCACTTAAAAATTTTGTTCAAATTTTAACAGCTTAAATATCATTATCGAAGGCAATTTTTATTCGCTATTAGAATTCATGAATAGTAAAAAAAAAATTATGCCTCTATGCTTCGTTCCGCCCTAATTATTTATTATTCGATATTTAATTGTCGTTATTCATATTACTTCCAGATCGACTCGGACATCGAGTCGGATACATCCGTATTCGACGTGAAGTCACCGACCCGTGAAAATGGCCGCAGAAGTTCGACCTCGACGAACAATAACAATCCGTTACCGGGTGACACGACCCCTACACCGGGAAGTCCGACGAAAGCGGTGCGCAGCAATTCAGAGAGTCAAAACACGCCGGAAAAAAAATGCGTAACCACGATGAGCGGCAACAACATAGCGTGATACTATCAGAACTTCCGTTTCGAGTTTCGATCAAGTTTGAAGAACTTGTGGGACAGCGCCCAGAGATTCTGGTGAATCCCTTATCCGATCAAGAAATGATCCGAGGAACTAACCAGCAACGAACCTTGAAATGATGCTTCGACTCAGGATAAACTTCAATGAGGCATTAAGCTATCGATCCGAATAACAATAAGGAAAACACTTAATGCGATGGCGCAGAGGTTAGAAAAGATACCATTTCAAGAAAGTCATAAAAATATCTCGACTTTTTTTTGTCGCGAATCAACGACGTCAAAAGCGACCGAGAGAGAATTTTAAAAGAGAACCAGTGATAAACGTTCCTACGAACGAGAATATCCATTTAAAGAAAGAACAAAGTCCAGATCTGAGGAAATTCATTGAGGAAGCACAAAATGCAATTCAACTGATAAAAAAAGGCGGAGAGAAGTTTGTGCTGCCACGCAAATTGTTCTGATTATTTCATTGCAGTGATCGCACAGTGAATGTGTGTAATGATCGTTTTGTCGCGGGAATCATAGTACAGTTTTTTTATCTGAAAGTGAAGTGCAATAGTGACGTTTGTACCGGTATACTTACGTCGGATCATGTAAGAATGGTTTATCGGTACGTATTATACTTGTTGTACATCGCTAATTAGCGATCTCGTTTTTATCATTCCATTTAAGAAAAAATCTGAGAAATTGAATAGACATTGATTATACATTATTTTATATCATGCGAAGCAACTTTTAATATATATTGCTGATAAGTTAGCAGCTGAAATGGAATAGTCCTCTTCTTTTTTATATTAGATAGAATATTTGCAATAATTATTGTTTCTTGATATTTTTTTTTAGATTTTTTTAATAAAATAAATTTATCTATTTTCCAATTCAAAATATAATATTTTTCTTATTAATAGAAATTTTCGTGAAAATGAAATAAAATAACTTTAAATGATGATGAAAATAAAAAAAAAATTTACTGAGTTTAAAAAAGCAATAAATGTATGTCACTTACTCTTATTTTACTGAATATCTGTGTCTTATATACAGTCAAAGTTGTTAAATACCAAGACGAAATGATTATTAATGATAGCAGCAGCATAAGGAAAGAAGAATAATTGTTTATTCTAGAAAAAATTAATAAGATAATGACGCAACACTAATAGCTTGACAAAGCTATTATCGTCGCACTCTACAACGAATCATTATTTCCTTATGAAATACACATTGCTATTTTAATGATATTGGCAACTATTTTATCCCGATATTTGCTCTGATATATCAGATACTGTTTGCTTATTGCAAAGTAAGATTAAATTTTATCAAATCATTATTCGACACGATAATAAAAAGATGTAATAATTGACACGTCATAAAAAACTTATTTTTTACATAGTATAATAATAATAGAAGTAAACTTAAAGTTAATTTTAATTATTTAAAAAAAAAATTAAAGTAAAAATTGAATTTAAATTAATTATTTTTCAGTAATATAAATATATCTTATAGATACAACTTCTCATAGAAAACAAAAATATTTTATTTTTTGAGCTTTTTAAGTTTTTAATAAATAAAAAAATCATACAAATTTAAGAAATTGAAAATGTTATGTATGTTTATCATATGTTTATATATATATAATATATTTTTATATATATGTTTATATATGTTTATCATATAAATTTTATCTATAATCATGATCCAATATTTTGGTCAATATGTGTTTATTTTTATAAATATATATAAAAATCAATTAATTAGATTCCTCGCAACTGCCAACTTACCAATAAGTTTCTTCGCTCTTTTTTTTTTTAATTTCAATCAATTTTTAATCAATTTCTCTGGATTTTTGAATTATAAATTTATTTCCTTCCTTCGTTGGAATGGTTCCGTTTATATTGATTAATTGCATAATCGTTATACGACTTTGTTACAAAAGTGTAAGTGCTAAGTATTCAATTATTAATTACAATGCGTAAATTATTCGCTCGTTTCCGAACTGTTGTTCCGTTGTGCACCATTTCGAAATTATAAATTAAAAATTATCTTTAAATCGAATTTTATTTGAAATTTATAATGAAACATACTGAACATTTCTCGCGATAAGAATGCATTCACTTTTTTATATTTTTTTTCTCCTCTCCAATATACATATATATTTTTCTGGAATAATATAAACAATAATATAAACAATGAAGTGATCATAATCGGAAACGAAGTCTTTCTTGTTCGCTTGAGGCAATCGATATTTTATTGCAAACGAGAAAGAGCCGGATATGCCTTATATGCAAAAATACCCTAATATTGATTCCGCCTTAATCGAATATAAAGTAATGCAACTAATGTTCCACTAGAAGAAAATATTAAGTATTAAAAGTTTCGTGGAATGCAGCTTCCCGATTTAATGAGCAAAAATGAAAATCTGAAGAAGAAACTTTTCTTCGATCGATGTATTACAGCAACGCTATTTTTACATTTTCCGCGCAATAAAGATAAAATTTTTCTAGTTCGTTTAGTGCTTTGAAAAGAGAAAAAAATATCTAATATAAACAAATAGGCACATTTTTGCAAAGGGGAAAGAAAGTACGAAAGAGAAAGATTCCAATATTCATCAGTTATCCATTTTTGTCCTCTTCAATTTTTGAATGGCAAACAATTCTCACGTTCTCGACCATGAATCGTTTCTCATGCCGACACTTTTAAATCTCAAATCTTTGAATCCTTGATCCAACATCTTCTCAACGACGTTGTGATTGTAGCCAATCGATTCTACATACGAGTCGCTAAAAGCGTCTCTTGATGTTTCTATAACTTTTTTGCGAAATACGTATGTAGTAGAAAAAGAAAGAAAAATGAGAAAGGAAACTAGAGAAAAAAAAGAAACGTGTTAAAGAAGAAAAGAAAAAAATTCACTCGCGGCGCAACGATCGCGTCGAGAGATTTATTTTTTGCACGTACGAGAAATCATTTCAAAAGACTAATATATAAATAAATAAATAAATACGAATATAAAATATATAAATAAATTAATAAATAAATAAATATATGTATATGTATATATAAATAATTGTATATATATACATATATATATATATATAAATATACGCATATATACACAGAACATCACACACACACATACATGTATAAGTAAATTTCACTTACGAGCGACGCGTTGCGACGCGTACGGCTTCTTGTCTGCTACTAATGTGAAAATAAACAAGAAAGAAAAGAGATAGAGAGAGAAAAATGCGAAATTGCAATAAGAAAAAATAAATATTTCTCTCTCTCTTTCTTTCTCTCTAACATTTCTATAATAGAATAAAATAAAGATAAGTGATTCCAAAAGATAAAAAAAAAAAATAAGTATAATTATCGTACACGTTTTTCTCAACACACAAACATATCTCAAAAATAATCCCGGCTTCTTAGTGGAACGACGAATGCATTATAAACGCGATAGTATCGAACCATTTTTAATCGAAGGCTCGTTATAGACGTAACCAAAGTCGAATCCTGCCGAACGTAAAAGTCTCGACAAACTGAACGTAACACTCTGCTCGCTTCTAATTGACGAAGTAAAACTCAAACCAACTTCAGAATTTTAATTCGTTATATTAAATTTATATTAAATTGTAAAAAATTTTAAATATTAATTTGAAAAAAAAAGAAACATGCATTCACAAAATATAATCTTTCAAATGCACTCTATGCATTTGTCGATTAGATGAAAGATTATTCAAAATATTATGTTTCACAATTTTTATAAAAGAAATATATACTATATATATATTACATATATAGTAAACATATACTCTATATATATATATATATATATGTATATATTCGACGCGAAAGAAGCGTTTCAAGCGGAGAAAAAATGATTTTTAATTTTTTTGCTGCTCGATATGATAATATATAGCAAAAAAAAAAAAAAAGAATCTGGTGAAAACTCACTATTCTTATGATTCTAGTAATACTTGATCGAAATCTTAGCAGCAGATGAGACGAAACGTAACTAGGCGGGGCAAGACGTTATTCGCTAAGATTTTTGCGATTAGATAAATATAAGCGAGAGAATTCGAACCTCAAATGTTCGCTCGAATCAAAAATTGCAATTGTCCCTAACGATTCTCGCTTTAGATATAACTTGTACATTGTATCGCACATGATAACTCGTTCCTACATGAACAGCTATGTACTTACGAATTATTGAAGGAAAGGTGTAATAAGGATTGTTATTTCAATATTTCGAAAACAAAGAGAGATTCTTTTTGTCAATAGAATTGATGTAATCATTGTTTTTATTAAGTAAGAATTTATCATTTTAGAAATATAAGAACAATTTTGTTATAACATACGCGCGACGTAGATCAAAATTTTAGGATAAAGTTTATTCGTAAAAAATTTTTTTTCTCCCCATATTATCACTGCATTTTTTTTTTTTTTTTTGCTTTGCTTTGCTTTATAAAAATCGACAAAAAAAATTACTTGTAGTATTTACTCAGTTTCGACAATAGCAAAATAAATAAATGACAAGTACGAAAGATCGTAAGAACAAAAAAGTGGAAAGTCAAACGTAAGCCTGATTTAATAAGGCGATTAGATAACTCGATCGATTCGATATTCCCTACATATTTATATTACAACATTCCATTAAGAAGCTTGCAGGTAGAAAATAAAAAAATATTGTATCGTTCGACGAGCGGTATCTTACATGCTTCTAACCTAAATAGAGAAGAAGATGGAAGCAGCAAAAAACAGGGAGAAAAAATTCATATTATGGTGTGAAAAATGAATTTAATACGTTTCTTGGAAATAAATCGAATTTTTCAATACATGAAACCACAAATGAAATAATAGGAAATGAAAAACAGGAAAAAGAGAGAAGAATGTATGTGTGAATGAGAGAGAGAGAGAGAGAGAGAGAATGATTGTTGAATATTGAAGCAAATCGTTTTTCATATATTTCATGCGTCATACAACATAACACACACACCTTAATTCATAATACAACACTCATTAATTCATAAATTGACTTAGACGTTAAGCTTGCGGTTATCTATTTACTAATTGCGGATTAATGTAAAACCATTCGTACGATATAAGTAATATGAACATAATTAAAAAAGGGGGAAAACTGATAGGAGAATTACGGGAGGGAGGGAGAAAAGATATGGGGAGGAAGAAAAAAGAGAAAGAAATACGAGGACACAAGAGAAACAAATTACCGGCCATATTAATCTAGGATTTTATATCATGTGAATTTAAGAATGGAGAGAAATACTAAAGTACTTCGGTGAATACTCGAGTGAATGGATTTCTATCTGATATATTTCATTTGCAATTGGGTGTACCGCGTAGCGCACGCGCTTGCCTCATCTGTCACACATATTGCACGATGGATAATTAGCAATACTTTGCTACCCATATGTCTCTGATTTATTTTTCGATTTGCTTTTGTCTCTCTGTGCCGATATGCACTGATTATTCATTTCGATTCAACGAATTATTTTTCAATTAGATATTGAAGAACGAATGAACAATGAATCTCTATTTAAATTTTACTTTAATTATTCTATCTATTGATGATAATTGCTGTATCAATCTTTCTTTATTGTCTTGTTATATTCATTTTAATGTATATCTTTAAATTTTATTAAATTTTATTTTCAATTATTTATAAAATGACTTTTTTGCTCATAAAAAAATATAATAACTTTTTTGTTAAATATCTTTCAATGCATTTAACGGAAAAAAGAGTCTGAATGAAATTCACCGTACTTATCGCTGAGTGCACAGAAGGCAAGTGTTTTTCCTAGTGAGTACGAGATTGCTAAACAAAAATAATAAATGCAACAGTGTCTCTTCAACTGGGCATAAAAACTGTAGGAATTATACAAATTCCCAATACCGTATCCTTAAGGCATTAAGCTAGGCAAATAGAGATTTTTATACAATTTATAAGGCGATTTGCAATCGATTGATTTATTGCACGTTTACTTGTTGACTTTTTGTTATACACACATGGGTACACTGTGCTTTCGAGCTTGCATCGTAGCAGCCTTGTTTAGAATTCAAATATTAAATAAATGAAATATATCGTTATACAATTTAAATATCATTGCCATTGTATAAAAATTAAAGTAATTTTTTCTACTGGAATTTGAACATAAAAAAAATTATCATCTTATTTCTTTATTTTTTTAGCTTTTAACTTCATAAACCATTATTTTTATTATATTTATTTTAAAAATGCATCAATAATTCTGTGGTCTAGTGAAGCTCGAATGTCAACTGAAATTAAAATTATAAGATTGAGATTAAGTTAAAAAAAATACTTGAATGTCCTATACACAGTTTCTGTTTTATTGAGACAGCGATTTTTATTATATTTACAACTAGAAAGGTTGTTGCGATGCATCGTGGTGCCTAGTAAATGCATTACCTATTGTAAGATATTCTCTCTCGTCGCTCGAAGTTTAAAATAACCGATTATTATCGTGCTTCTATCACATTCGTATAATTATCGTGTGTATTTACGAATCTCTGCACAGGCAATTTAGTGCATGAAACGGATGGATTACCAAGACAAAAAAAAATTGAGGTTATGCTCGAAACTTGAAGATTGTCCACATTTTATTCACTTACGTTGACTATCAACGATTTCGTTCATGAACAATGTTCACTTTGCTAAAATCAGGCTCTCTTCACTGAAACTAGGCTAATTATGGCACAATAACGTCGGTAACATCATTTTGCCACTCTGTATGAACTGAAATCTGCCAACCTATTCAGCTCACCAACTATTTCAATTAATTTATCAATTAAAATAAAAATATCTTATTTTCTGATCATTTTGTCTTTCAATTCATCTTTGAAAATATTTATTGATATATTTTTAATTAAAGTGATCCATTATAAAAATGATTTTGTAAATTTTTGTTGCCAATCATACCATATTGCAAATTGTATCTTCGTTTAGATTTAATTGATATCTTGAAAAAAAATTAGCAATATAAATTTTCACAATTCAAATCTAAAATCTAAATAACATTTAACATTTAACATAAAGAAACATTCGAAAATATATTCCAAATATTTATTCGAAATCGAGAAAAAAATTGAATATTTTTAAATTAATGTTATTATGAAAAAAAAAGAAGAAGAACATTGTTCTAAGATAGAAGTCTGATACAGTAAGTCAGCGCACTTTCACTTAATCCAATCTTGTACGAGTTAATGACACGATGAACAAGTCCGATTAGTTAGTAAAGTTTAGTAAAGGCGTGAATTTGTAGTTCCACTGTGTTGATCGCTATATTAGAAACAAAATCAATTAGAAACACACCCGAAGACGCCTCTTTTCATGCTATACTGTTCGCTGTACCGGTTTTCTTCATCACTTACGCATAGATGGCAGTATGCACTGATTTTCGATGCTTTTCATATTAGCATGCAACATTTTGTTATGTTATCAAAAATTTTCTACCCTTTACACTTGTATTTTATTATTTGCTATTGCATATTTATATTTGTCGATGTCATATTCTACAATAATAATAACGTATTGAATGTTTTATAAACATGTCATGTATTTTTGCAAATACATACTGTTATGTAAAACTGTATTGAAATTTAGATTTACAAGTGTAAAGTGGATCAAATGTAATTTTCTAATAGCCAATATAGATATATAAGTAGATATTACCTCGAGTCAAGATTTCAATCGTTTTTAATTTGATGAAAACAAATGATTAAATTCTTATTATAATTATTGAATTTCGATTTCATTTTTGATATTAATTATAAAAAAAATTTTTTTAAATAATAAGAAATATGAATAAGAAATATATTGGAAAAGTATCAGTCAAAATTATTGAAAATTCTTTCTTGAAAAAAAATTGAAATACTTTTTGATTAGAAAAATCCATACTGCTAAATTATCAATATTTATAATCGTAGCAACGAAAATATTACTTTCAAGATTCATTTAGCAATATTATGATATACTTTTAATACAGGCATATCTTGACAATGAATGTTTCAAAATCGAAATGTCGTACACAAGGGATCCACGAATCGTATCTTGTGTCAATGAGCTTCGATTCTGAGTATCGATTATATGTATTTCGATTGAAGTCTTTCACTTTATTAGAATTTTAACAATATATTAATTATTAAATATTCAAAAAAATAAATGACCAATAGATATGTATATAAATATATAATAAATAGTGTGACGAATGTAGGAATACTTTCAAATATTATTTAAAATTAAAATTAAAAGTTTTCAAATTCGTAAATAATGATAACGATTTATTAACGACTTATTATCGTTTAGATTTAAATTGTAAAATTTCAAAGTGAATAATTTCTAATAATGATTATCCAATGTTTTCTTACTTATCGACAGTTGATTAAGATTCTTCGACATTGTTGAATTCTTAATATGCAAATAATAATCAACTTTTAATATTCGTTATAATGAAGCTTTTAATAGATTTTCGAGGCATATTACCTATTGCAATACGTGTATTAAATGAGTAAATTATCATCTGAAAATTTCGGGTGAAACAATTCATATCAAAAATACATAATCAATATTCTAGTTAATGGATCCCAGGAGTACAGCGATTCGATTTACCAGTTACGCGTTGTATGTACCGAGTATTTAGTAACGTCCATGACAACTGACAATAACGGCTGTGAGTCCGAAAATGTGTTTTCCAAAAAATATTCCTTATTGTAAACCATTTCGCTTAACTTGTCTGCGTGAGTTTGAACTTTCATCGAAATTCTAATGGAAACCGATCTATAAAAATTACAAATTATTTATTATATGATATAAATAATTCGAAATATATACAAGCTCATAAAATATAAATTTAAAAATTATAAAGCAAAGATAATTATTATTTGTAATTGTTATTTTGATATTAAGAAAATATAAGTTATTTAATTTCATTAATGAAATATTAAAACATATGCAGAATTTAAAATATTAGAATTTTGGTCGGTTTTCATGAAAAAAATTTCGAAATATGGAAAGATAAACTATCTAATCGTCGCATGAGTACAGCAATATACATAAGTACTCACTATATGCAGCCGATTACGACAAAGTTACAAAATACTTAATACTGTCGCTTATTTTGCAAATAAAGAACATTTTTAACGAAAGATGGTTATGTCGATTATTCTTAATCTGTTCTTAATCATTATAAAATTAACAAAAAATTATATATGTGCATAATTATTTAAGATATGGATATAGACAAGCAATGGAATAATCCATCAAATAATATAAATCAATATCAATGAAATATTATAAGTTTCAAAAAATTATTAAAAATTTTTAAGAAAAATACATTTTAATATTATAAATTAAAGAAAAATAAATTCTATTACATTGTTTCAAAAATTGAAATAATTACTATATTGTAAAATCGACTAACCATTTTTGAAATATAGCGTTTGGCGACGAACTTATCCATAAAATTTGAACGGTTGTGTTCAGAGGAATTAGGGATTTGCGCTAAATTCGATGCACTTGCAGTAAACTATTTTTTTACGAAGAAAGAAAAAACAATTCTGCCCTGAAACTCTTGTTCCGCATTGTAGCAAAAGAACTAGCTTTTAAATATTCAATTTCTGAAACCACGGCAACGGTGTACGCATATTGTGATTCGAGTGTCTCACGGTCCCACAAATTAATTAAACCATTTCTTTTTTCGCGATCATAAATGCATATCGTCTTCTATTGTTTAGATTGATTTAATTGCAATTATTCTACCTTATTCAATTTTATCGAATAAAATTTACATTCAATTGTTTAATTACTTTTTATATAATAATTTACCTGTGAAGGAAGCTACAAATACAGTGTACAATTATACAATTATTGTACTAACGAATACTACTGGTACTTGTCACGCATTGACTATGGATTATTATGTATTATTATAAAATAATATCGTTAGTTTTCAAGCAAACGAATAAACATGAGAATGTGGGGAGATGAAAATTGTAACATATTTGTTGATGGCCAATATCAAATATGTATAAAAGTAATAATAATGCAACATTACTAATAAACAAATATTACTAATTTTGTTGTAAATTTAATAATTCCCAGATTAAATATATATCAATTTTTTATTATATCTATCTATATTATTAGAATAACATTATATAATATTATATAATATATCAATTAAGAAAATATATTCTATTTTTCATTATAATAATTTATATGTAAAATAAATTTGTTAAATTATAAAAATAGTTAATGATTATAAAAATATATAATAATTTCAAAATTCTAAGTTTCATAATACAATAATAAATTATTAGATTAGAGATTAATATATAAATTAAAAACATTTAAAAACAAAAAATATATAAATATGTAAATTAAAAATGTTTAAAAAAAAATGTTAATATATTCGTGAAATATTTTTAAGATTTTCTTGATTTTAGAAATCAAAATAAATATAAAACTTAATATAGAATATGTCAGTTGAAATTTATTAAATGAAACAAAATACCGATAGAGTGAGAGCTCTATCTCCGTCACATAGTCATTTCATTATCTCCATCTAACTTTATTTAACAGAAACTTCAATTATAACTTAATAAATAATTATAAACTGACATTTTTTTTATATCAACTTTTATGTTTATTTTTGCCTTTAAAAATAATCTTCCAAAGATATTTCATGAATATATTTCATTTCTACATGAATCAGTTGACTTCTTATATCAAACGTGAAAAGATGTTATAAAATTTTGGCGGTATATAAATCTTTTGTTTATTAATTTAAGTTAAAAAATGCCAAAACGTCCATGTCCTTTTGAGGATAATTTATTACCCCAATTGAAAGTACACGTATGTCAGAAACAAGTAGATAACGGTGTTTGTCAAGAGGAACGAATGAAAAATGTTTATGGTATGGAGGTTATAATACAAGATCTTCAAGCGAAATATTATAAATATTAATATAATAATATAGACATTAATTTTTATTTTTACTTCGTATAGAGAAAACAATGGATTTATTAAAAGAAGGTGTTAAAACATTATCACAAAGATTAAATACTTTCACAGAATTAGATCCCATTAATATATCATCGTCGAAATCCTGTTGTAAATCCAAAACTGAACGTATTCAAAAACAAATGATATTAAATAATAAATTAGAATTATTACGAACAGATAAAGTTATAAAGGTAAGTTAATCGTTTTACTAATTCTTAGATATATTTTTTTATTATAAATATATTTATCTTAATATACAAACAAATATAAACATAAAAGTTTTAAAATAAAATTAATATCTTACTTTTTTTTATCTTTTATAAGGATATTCAACCAAAATATGATCTTTGTGAATGCAGTCGAATAATAAATCAAAACATGTTTAATAAGTGTTCCTATTGTGATCAAATTTTATGTAATTTTTGTCTTTTTGAATGTATCAATTGCTCAGAACTATTTTGTCAAAACTGTTCTTTATCCACGTAAGTTTTTCTAATGTTTAATTAATAGCTTAAATTATATATATCATATTATACTATTAGAAAATTAAATTTCTTTTATTTACTTATTTTTACAGATATGATAATGAAGAACAAAATAAATGTTTTAATTGTTATAGATAAAATTAAAATATTTTATATAATCTTTTTGTATTTCATATTTATATTTACAGATTTTTTAATGTAAATGTTTTTAAAAATTAATAAAAACAATAAATAGAAACATTTTTAGTATGTATTATATATTTTAAATAAAAAAACAACCTATTATTCCATCCTTATTTTATCTTTTTTATAAGGAAAATATATGTTTAAATTCTTTAATAAATTCGTTATTTACTATATGAAAAATTAAAATTTCTATAAGAAAGTATTTTGAAATTAATATATTTAATTAGAAATTAAAGATGTATAGAATTAAAAATAGAAATAGGGAAAATAAAAGATCATCGTTTTAAAGTATCCCATAAAAATAAAAATTCACTAAAATATATTTTATAGAATGTTACTATTATTTCGATGAGTTCAAAATGATAATATATCGGTAATCGATAGTTTGAAAAAAATTAAAATATATTTTAAACAATTTATATTAAATACATTTATAAACGAATAAAAAAAATAAATAAATCTTCAAAAAAAATAAATACTTTAATAACGAAACACATCTGCATATTATCACGTGTATTCTCTAAAACATCTGAATGACAGAAAGTGAAACTAAACGAAATAAACTTTAAAGTAAATCTTGAATTTAAAAATATAAGTAAGAAATATTGCATAAATAATTCATTTATTATTATTATTTATTATACTTATATTAATATTTCACAATGTTTATTTTAATATAAATGTTATTTTTAAAATAGAATATTCTAATAATTGATATAAAATAAATCTTTTATTTTATTTTTAAAATTAGCATAATAAAATTATTAAATATTATAATATAGATATAATATAAATTTCTACTTAAATTTAGATATCAATATGATTCAAGGAGATAAAAGATCACATATATTAATTGAAGATAAAAATAATAATACATTAAAAATCAACAGTTTGGTAAGATACATATATTTAACATTTTAAAATTTTATTGCTAATAAAAAAAAATTAAAATTAAATATAAATCATAGTTACAGAATGCTAAAAAGAAAAAACAATGTGATTTATCACAACACTGTAAAAAAGTGAATGTTACACAAAAACTAAAGCAAAAGAGTATAAAAAAATGTCAGAAGGTTAAAGAAAATTTAAATATTCCAAATATGTTTTTAAAATATAATGGAGAAGCATATAAATATCAAATTCAACAATTAAATTATTTATTTAAACAACCCTTAAACTATTCAACACTTACACAGGATGAATTATATGTATTATATAAAAAATATAAATCAGATGGACATTATAAAAATAATAAAAACTTACCATCATTTACAAGTCATTTTGTCAATAATATGTTTAATGAAAATATTCATTTTCATGATAAGTTTTCTGATATACAAAATATAAAATCTAAAAACAATGAAGACATAATTGCAGATCTATATTGTAATAATCTTAATGAAAATCAACATATAGAAGAAAATTCAAAAATATATGAAATTTTACATTCAAATATAAATCAAGATCTATTGAAGTGTACAGAAACTTCTCAACTAAATAATATGGAAAGTAGAATACATAATAAATATCTTTATAATGAAGAAAATACTTTATCAAATAACAATTATAATTATATGAATCATAATGTACAATATAATAATTTGGAAATATTAAATGATATACAAAATATTGCTCAGTCAAAATCAAATACTAAAAAAATTTCTAATATAGAAGAAGATTATTTTACATGTAATTTAATAAATTCACAAAATATTTCCAAAGAACATCAAAATTCCAGATATATGAATAAAAATTTACTTTATAATGTTTCTGATACAAATATGCAATATGAAAATTTAACTAATGATAGTGAAATTTCACAAGAAAATAATATACATTATCCTGTACAGTATAATAATTTCTCATTAAATCCAAACTTTTATAGTGATTTTTATTTAAATAAATGCAATAGCACAACTTCTATAAATAATAACAATTGTCAATCATTAAAAAATGCACAATCAATTTGTATTCCTCACATCACAAACTTGGAATCATGTTTTAATGTAAAAAATTCTATCACACCTTATCCATTACCATTGATTAAAAGTCATTTAGAAGAACAAAGTAATTTTAACTTACCTATTTATACAGATACGTATTCTGTATGTAATAACAAAAAATTAACTCATATTTCTAATGATAATGTTAATGATATTCAAACAAATTTTAATGCTTATAATTTAAATTCAACTGTAATGTCAGATGATATACATTCACAAATAAATACATTCATCCCATCCTGTGCTAATATGATTAATCAATATAATTAAAATATTATAATATTTAAAAATTTTACAAATTAAACTTATATGTTATAATTTGTATAATGTATAAAATTTTATATGTTATAAGTACTCATTTTTTTTAAAAAAAATTACAAATATTCAATATTTATTTTATATCAGTATAAATTTTTAAGACAAATATGAAGTATACAAAAGTCTTTTTTTCAGATAAACCTTAAAAATATTTATAATAATATACATGCTTTAAGTTTGAAATATAAAATAAATATAATATATTAATATTGTAATTTATATATAATCTTTCTCTTTTTACTATCAATTTACATTTTTATAAAAAAATAAAAAGATATTTTTAAAAAATATTTATAATATAATAAATAAAAAAGATTTATTTATAAAATATATTTTTTAATAGAGAAAATAATTTAATAATTATGTAAACCAAAATATTACAGTTATTGGATAATATTTTATTTGAGTTTTCTTAAAATTTATTTAAGTTGTAAAAATTCATTGTATTTATGCAACAAATAAAATATATATTTTCTTAAACTTTAAAGCATTTCAAATTTGTACATAATTGAATCAACATGGTCCCTATGATTTTTTTATTTTTTTCTTTTATAATACTTGAAATATAATATTGAATTATAAATATTATGTTACAATATAATAATTATATTATATTATATAATTTTAATATATTTATATTAAAATATAAATATATAAAATAATAATTGCATCTTTTACAAAATATATTAAGTACAAGACATATGTAATGTAATATAAAAAGTTATTAATTACTCTACTTTATATAATTAAAAAATGTAAGTATGATAATACTATTGATAAACTTAATGTAAAAAAAGCAATTAATAACAGATCTTTAAAAACATATTCTTAACATTTTGTTTAATTTTATACAACTTAATAATTAGTATCAAAAATTTAACAATTAATTATAAAATATATTCTGAAATTGTTTCAGAATAAAGATTATACTTTTCTGATTAAATATTAAATTTCAGATTATTATATTATTCATAAAATATATATAAATATATACAAGAGTACTCGCGTATAGACACACAAATAATATTATAGTTATTTAAGAAAGAGACATTCTTACAAGTTATAATGGTGTTATATTTGTATGGTCCTTCATATTTTTTCGATAACCAGAAAAATCAGTTATCAAATCAATTTCATCAACATCCTCACTTAGAAGTCGACCTTCGATATCATCCTTTGATCTTCGAAATAATCTGCAATTGAAATATGAATGAATTATCAAATTTATTATAAAAATATCAAAATATTAAGTATTACTATAGAAATTAAATATACATATTACCTTATTTTATATTTATTGATGATATTCTTATATTTCATGAATTATTTCTTATAATTATATCACATCATTTTATATTAAGCTAATATACAGCAAAATATTGCATAAGACATCTAAATTTTTTAATGTTAATGAATAATTATTATAATAACATAAGCATTAGTAGAATGTTATTTAAAATATATAATTTAATAATTAAATTATAATAATTATAATATATTTTATAGATTATTGCTATTTGCTTTTTTTCTTTTTTCTGTAAGCATATTAATCAGATACACTGCCAAATTAGCAAAGAAAAAATTTACAATTACATACAATATTTTTACATACAATCAAAAAGATTGAGAGGAGAATTCTCACAAATTTTCTACTACAACATCATAAATCTCCAAGACAATTTTTAACTAATACACATATAGATCATAAAAAGATGAAAACTGTAAAAACATGCAAAAAACTCACAAAGATTAAGAAATAAGCAAATTTTTAGGATCAAATAATTTATTTAATAGATAACATATGGATTTTTAAAAGATATGAATATTTATTTACAAAATTTTTTTACAATAATTGAAATTGATATACAATAAAATATATCTTATTTAATATCAATTATTTACATTTAGTACAATATTTACAATTCATATAATAGAATTAAAAATGTTTCTGTTAAAGTATTATTCTGATATTATATTTTGTAATTATTTAATTTTTATTGGACAAAACTTCTTTTAATCAGTCTTATATAGTTTTAATAATAGTTTAATTAATAATAAATCATCATTTAATTAATGAAATATTTTCATAAAATTAATTTAAAGTTCACAGCCTGTTTTATTCTTTTACAATATAATTAAAATATTGATAAAAAATTTACTATTTATAAAAAAAATTACATATATTATCAAAAATATAACTCACATGACATGACAAAAACTAAATTAGTAGTTTTATCATAATTTCCATTTAAATAAACATTCTTAATATTTTTGTTAGTTTAATACAATATTAATGATGTAAATAATAAAGAACAAGCACATAAAATTTATTAAAAACTGACACCTTAATATTAGTGTGTTATAATTAAGAAAAATATCAATTTATAATTTTAATATCAAATTCTATCAAGCAGTAGGATTGTTACAATTCCTTATAAATTTTGAAAATATAGGAGTGGTTTGAGCATACCTGGATAATGTCGATGTCGATCTATGCATAATAGGTAACACAGAATCATCTAAACCATGATGAAGAGATATTGTATCTAAATCAATCATTCTTGCAGTAGAATGAGCATGCATTGCTGATAAATATTCTGGTGTTTCTAATGTAGCCTTTGTTGGTTTATGATATCTAAAAATAAAATAAATAACATAATATTATATTTTTTTATTATATTTGTTATTTCTTTTATTTTTCATTTTTAAATATGAAATTTTTTCTATTTAATACTTGCAATTTTAATAACAAAGAACTGCCAACTACAGATGCTGAGCTTAATGCCATTGCTGCTGATGACATCCAAGGTTGAAGGAAGAATCCAAAAGAACTAAATATTCCAGCAGCAATGGGAATACCCAATAAATTATAGATACTAGCAAATAAAAAATTCAGCCTTATTCGAAGAACCGTTTTTCTCGATAAATCCAGACACGCGATAACATCCAAAAGATCATTCTAAATTATTATTATTATTAATATAAAACATTATTATGTAAAACATAAAATATTAAAAAAGAATTATTTTAACTTACTCTCATGAGAACTACATCAGCAGCTTCTACAGCAACATCTGTGCCAGAAGATATTGCAATACCAACATCTGATTGTGCAAGAGCTGGACTATCATTAACACCATCTCCTACCATAGCAACTCTTAATCCTTGATCTTGTAAACGTTGAATTTTAGCAACTTTGTGCGAAGGTAATACTTCTGCAAATACTCTAGTAATACCAACCTATATAAATGATAAAATATTAAATGAATTCATAAAAGACGAGTAAATGAAATTATTAAATGAAATCAAATAATTTACTTGTCTGGCAATAGAAACAGCTGTCTTTCTATTATCTCCAGTTAACAGAATAACTTCTAAACCCATTTTTTTTAAAGTATAGACTGCTAAATGAGCTTCTGGTTTAACTGTATCTGCTACACTAATCATAGCCACTAATACATTATTCACTGCTGCTAAAACAGCAGTACATCCTAACTCTTCTTCGGCAACCATTTTTAATTCAACTTCTTGTGGTATATTTATAGCATTTCTTCGCATCCATTCTCTATTACCAATACATATTTCATATACATCCTCAGAATTACTTTGATCACCATGAGAATCTGGATTCAACAATAATTCCAGATCCAAATTCTGCCTTTCTTGACTTGTATTTGTAATTGGCGTAACATCGATTGGCACATTGTTTAAGGTATATGTTCCAGAAGATAATTTTTTTACCTCATTAATATAGTTAATAATTTTCTCAGATTTTAATGCATCAATCAATATATTTGAAATATATGACACTTTACATTTAAGTCCACAACCAGCAACTGCTTGAAAATTCATACACTTTCCAGTTGTTTCGGAAGCTATTGTTTCCTTTACGTACCGTACAATCGCTTTAGAAAAAAAACAAAATTTATTAAAAATTTTATGTTAAATTTAATAAATATGTATAAAGATTTTCAATATTTTACCTGATGCAATTGGATGTTCACTATTTGCTTCAGCTGTACAAACAATAACTAAGAACTTTGCTAATGAACAAAGTTTTTCGTTTACAAAGAGACTTATCTTTGTCACCATTAATACACCGTGTGTTATCGTTCCGGTTTTATCAAAAACAATGCATTTAACTTTGTGCGCATTTTCCAAAGGTTCAGCGCCTTTTATTAAAATACCATTTAATGCGCCAACTCCGGTACCAACCATAACAGCAGTTGGTGTAGCTAATCCTAAAGCACATGGACAAGCTATTGCTAATACACAAAGAGCACTTCGAAAAGCATACTGAAATATAATCTCTTCTCTATTCATTCCCTGTTTATTAATTTGATCATTGTGCGAAATTGGTAAACTATTTATATTTATGTATCCCACTATTATCCAAATAATTAAAGTCACTATAGAAACAGCTATAACAAGAGGAATGAAGTAACCAGCTATTTTATCGGCTAAGTGTTGAATAGGTGCTTTGTTTGTTTGTGCTTCTTCTACTAATCGTACAATTTGTGCTAATGTTGTATGTTCTCCTGTATGCGTGGCAGTAATTAAAAGTGGACCATTTTGATTTATCGAGCCACCTATTACAACCGACCCTTTTTTTTTTGGCACTGGCATGCTTTCTCCAGTAATCAAACTTTCATCACAAGTAGAGTGACCTGATAGAACTTTACCATCGACAGGAACTTTAGCACCTTGCACTACTTTTAATATATCTCCTCGTTGTACTAAATCTATGCTGATTAAACGTTCAGATAATATCTCATTATTAGGACCTAATGAAACAAGAACTGCGTCCGTTGCTTTTAAAGACAATAATTTCGATAAAGCTTCTGAAGTTTTACCCTGAAAAAGTATATTATATTTTATTGATTCATTAATTTTTTTAAATTTTTTTAAATAATGTAAGCATGATATTTCAATAAAAAATTAAAACCTTTGCAACGTGTTCCAACCATCTTCCTAAACTTATGAACACTAACAACATTGGAGGAGTATCAAAAAATGTTTGAGGACTAACATGTTCCTGCATTATCATGGCTGCTGTAAGTACGGCAACTGAATACAAATAAGATATTGTAGTAGTCATAGAAATTAAAACATCCATATTTGTTGTTCCATGTTTTAAAGCTTTATATGCTTGTACATAAAAATGCCAGCCACCAAAAAACTATAAATATTATTCTATTAATTTTTTAAAAAAATGATTTTTCAATTTAAATAAACCATCAATTACCTGAACTGGAGTAGAAAATATAAAAAGAATTAGATTTTCCAAAGAAAGACCAGGTACTATACAACACATATCCTTATGTGTTTTTTCACCAATAGACATATCCACCATAAAATATGTCATAGCTAACATACATGGTATACCAAAAATTAAAGAAACTAAAAATGCAGTCCGCCATTTATTTATTTCTTCCCTATAATAAAAATAATAAAATATAAAATAATACAATAGTATAATGTTCTTATTTATTTAATACAAAATAATGCCATGCTTACTTCTGATCCAAATAATCTCTATTTTCTTTATCTCTATTACTAAATAACATGGCTGTGAAACCTAATTTGTTAATACATTCGATAATATCTCTAATGCCAATTTTTTCTACATCGTATTTGAATTTACCACGCTGAGTTGCTAACGCAACTGCTGCCGAATGAACACCTGGCAATTTTTTCACAGTTGATTCTATTTTATTCACGCAAGATGCGCACGTCATACCTGCAATCTATAAAATCAAAATTAAAAATAATCTCATTAATTACAAATCAATTACAAATTACAACAAATTAATTACAAATGAAATAAATGATTTTAGCGGCGAAATTGAAATTGAAATTAAAATTAAATAAAAAGCTTACTTTCAATTCAACTTCACCTTCCCCTGTGCCGGGTTCTTCAATTAAAGTAGTAGGAAAACCTAATTCGGATATGCTAGATGCAATGTCTACTGCTCTTATCTTATCCGGATCAAATGTAATTTCTGCTTTGGCTGCCATCAATGCAATTAAAATACTATTTACACCATATAATTTTTTACAATGTTTTTCTATGGCAGCAACACAGGAAGCACAAGTCATTCCCTTTAAGTAACAATCAGTAACAACAATTTATTTTAAAACAATAATTCGAAAATGAATTGAAATTTTACGAAAGATATCAGTAATCGATTGATATGAAAGCCAGACAATACAGAGAATACAGAGAATAATGAGAAATGAAAAATATGAAATCTTTGAAAATTGAAATTTTCGTTAAAAAGATCACAATTATTAGATATAATTGTCAAATCCTATGATATACTCGATGAAACAGCTTATTAGCATAGATTAATTTTTAATATTTAGAATAGAAATAAATAAGAATTTATTGATTCTGATCTTGAAATATATTGTCAAGGTCATCACATTGAATGATTTCTTCCTATATATAAATATAATTTACATGTTAATTTTTAGATAAGATATAGTTTTATACCGAAATAAACAAATCACTCGCGATTACTTATTACAGATAAAGTATGCTATTTGGCTTGACCTTATTCTCGAACGGGACGAAAGATTCGAGATAACAACAAATCATAAAGAGATAAGCCGAATAACAATGTTATTCTTCAAAAAAGAATAGAATGATATTTCTTTTCAATCTGTTACTATATGATTTCAAACAAATGTAAGAATTTATGTCTTCCTTCTTCATGCATTTTTCACTTCGTTTCGTATTTTTTATTTTATCAATGATTTCAAATAAAGAAAACATAATTTATTTCCAGAAAATTACTCAGTTATTATTTACAAATCAAGATTTTATATACAAAAATATTTTTCATTTAGTATTTATACATGTTTGAGCAAAGTTTGAGATAGATTTACTAGGATTTATTAGGTAGATTTATTAGGTAAGTTTTAATAATTTAAGAATTTTATATTAATTTTATATATTATATTATATATTATCATGATTTGAAATTGAAAATAATTTAGTCTAAATAATTTAGAAATATTTAAAAAATGCAATTAAAAAATTTATTAATTTTAATTATTAATGTTGATTATTTATGATTGAAAAGAAGTTATTTAGAAATAAGACATATATATGAATCAATTATGATAAATTCGATAAATCATAAATGTGCATATTAGCTAAAGATATTACACCTATAGATAAAATTATATAGCATCGTGTAAGTGAACATGAAGAATATTCTATTTGATTTTTTTTTTTTTTGATTTTTACGATATTTTTCAACCATCTAATCGAAACACAAATCTAAATTAATTTCAAATTCAAATTTAACTTAAATTAATTTCATAAGTTAAATTTAACTCAAACTTAATCATCTTAGACGTACGATACGTAATATTTTTGCATCTCGGAAACTAAGATAATAAATATGTATAGAAAAGGATTATTCAGATTGATAACCTTGACAAGTTCTATCTTAATTAATCGTTAGTGATATTCCGAAACATATTCTTTCTTTTTATGTAATATTATTTACCGTTATATGTAAGAAGCATTTTGCTGTTTGATTCTCTTTTTTTACATCACCTCCTCCATTCAGTTCTAATGAAACATTTCCACTGTCTGGAGGATTATTGTTCAAATTAATCGATGTGCTGTAAACCATGCCATTTACTTCTTTAACAAACGAATTAAAACCCATTTCTTCAATGAATCCCGATATTTGTTCAGCTGTTACATCATTATCGCTATAAGAAACTCTTGCTTCCTTGTTCTCTAAACTAACATTCACTTGTTTTATTCCTGATTTCTCCGATAAAACTCCTAACATAGAAAAAAGAAAAAATTCAATAATTTTTTTTTTGTTGCGAACAAGATTTAAAGAATTTGTTACTTACCAGTAATAGTTTTAACACAAGACATACAAGTCATTCCATCGATGTGTATACTACATATACTAATATTTGATTGTGATATATGATTTATCTGTTTCTTTTCTATAGAATTATTTTCTTCCTTAAATAAAGAAGCGGTAAAACCCATATCTTCTATAGTTTCGACCAATTCTTCAGGTGTAATTTCGTTTGCTTTGTATTCAATATAACCTAACTTTTCTTCTAAGATTATTTTAATGCTTAGAACTTCTGGTCGACTACCTATAGTTCCCTCAATATTCTTCACACAGCTTTGACATCTCATACCCTCAATATTAACCTTCATCGTGCTAGAAGCATTCGAGGAATCTTTAATCTCTTGAGATCGAGGAACGCAGACCAAGTGTGTCGAGCTTTCATAATCGACATCTTCGTCACCATCCCTAAAGGAAAGAGAATCGATTCATTCTTGAAAAGCATCAAAAATCATCCAAAATAATAATAATTCCTAAAATATTGTATTGTATTATTAAAATAAATCATAATAAACATTTAATTTTTTGTATAGAATTGATGAACGATAAAGAAAAATATTAATTATCGTGACAATAGATTATTATGATTACATATAAATATTAACTATGTAATAAAAATGACTTAATTATTAATAAATTTATAAAAAAATAAAAAAAAAGGAATAAATTGATCGTAATTAATTTCAAAAAATATTTTTTAAATACATGTATTTCACTTTTCATCATTATTTTTAAATTGTTTATAGATTGTTTATAGAAATATGTTATGTTTATTCTTACTTTTATTTTTAAAAAAATATAAAAAATATGATAATAAAAATTTTGTAAAAAATGATCAAAAATAATAGTTTTATTATTACTATTATCTATTATATATGTATATATATATATATATATATATATATATATATGTATATATATGTATATTAAATATATGCATATAATGTATATATAAATACATAAGGAAATATATAATGTAAATACATATGTATAAATATATAGGATGATAAAAAACCCGATATGTATAAAATTTATAGTAAAACATATTTTATATGTAGTAAGTCTTATTAAAACGAATGAAATATATTTAATCAAGGAATTAATTTAATCAAATAAATTTTAAAAGCAATTTTTTTTTCATAATTTTCATTATCAATTTTTGTTATTTAATTTCAAATTATGATTATATATTTCGCTTCTAACGTAGAAGAATATTAGTAGAATATAGTATAATGTTATAAATAGAATATTATATACTCATATTATCAAAAATTATTTCATCATAGATACAAATTTTCAATAATCATGTAGTTAAATAACTATTATTCTTGTACTATTAGCTATTAATTTTCATTCATTATTCTATTGTGAAGAATGGTAAATAAATATAAGTATAAATATAAATTCAATATGATGTAAAAGAAGAATAATATATTAATTATGATATATAGAATGTTAATTTATTTATAAATAATAAAAATTGATTTTACAGAAAAAAAGATTGCTTTTAGAATCTATGTTAATTTTTTTCAGTGAATATTATAAGTTCTATAAATATTAAATATCACTTTTTATCATTTTCTATATTATATTATGATATATGCATATAAGAAAAATATATATCATACTAAAACAATAAAAGAATAAAAGAATTAAAAAAATCATATAAAATCATAAAAAATACTATATAAAAGAATACTATTAACATTATTGAAATATATGTATCCCATTCATAAAATATTGCTGATGCATATTATTCATAAATCATCGAAGTTATCAATTGTAAACATAAGCTTATGAAACACTATCTATCAAAATTAATTTATGAATTTCCTTTCTCATATTGTATTTACAAACTTTTTAAATTATTTATTTAATATTTTTTTAATTTTATCAAACTTGAAAAAAATAAAAATATTTATGATACTATGATATATAATTATTTAATCATTACATAATTATTTTATGCATTATTGCTTAGTGTTTAGTGGATTAAAAGATTTATATTAAAATTATTAAATTATTATATTAAAATTAATAAAATAATATTTTCTTATAATTTGCAATTCTATATCCTATACTACATTACATAAATTTTATTCTATTAAATCCAATGTTCAATCTAGACAATTATTTTATTTCAACAAATTTTATGTATATATACAGTGTTAATATTAGTAATTTAAAGAATAGAATATTTTTGAAAAAGATCAAAATTAATTCTAAAGAAAAATACAAAATAAGTACAAAAGTTCATATAAAAATATCGAGGCTTATTTATTAAGTTATAAACAATTGAAGTTTATATTAGAAAAATAAAATAAAATAAAGTAGTATAACAAAGATAGAACTTTGTGTCTTATTTCATTTAATATTATATCTATTCAATTTCAATTATTAAAAACTTAATAAGTTTAATCAGTCTCAATTATACTTTTTAACATATTTTCATATATCAATTTTTATCTTTGATTTTGATTTTTAAAATCAATTTTCCAAAGGTATTATATAAATATAATAACACTCTACAAACTTATAATATTTGGATTGATTAATATTTTGTAACAATATTATTACTCTTTTGTATTTTATCGTATTTTATAAATATGTAAATTATTTCATATTTATTCATATTTATCTATATTAAATATTTGTAATTGAATTGTAAATCGCAAAAAATTAATTATCAATATCATATTGCAATCTTAATTTTATTTTTTTTAATTTGATTATGTTTATATTTTGAAATATATTATTAAGTATCCATTGATTTATAAATGGGATTATATTTAATTTTTAAAATTGACACATAATTTCTATACGTATTCCAAGCTTCATATTATCAATTATTAAAAAAAAAAAATCGAAAAAAAGAATTGAAAGAATTAATTAATGCATAATTTTGCATTACTTTAAATTATAAAACAAATATAATAAATATAATTGAATAACAATACAAAAATGTATTGTATTATGCATTTACAATACATATATTTTCATTTCCAATGACCTAATACGTCAATACGTTTCATCTTATCATAAGAGGAATTATAATTCTTTGATTTATATAACTTGCACGTTTACTCATTAATGATAATGTTATAAAAGAAGATATGCTTTCATAAATTTATCAATTGGTTTTGCTTCAATTTTTAATCGTTGAACAATTTTTTTTTCAATTCTGTATCATAAATAATTAAGATTTATTAATCAAGATCAAGATTTATTGTCAAGAATTAAAATAAAAGAAATAATTAAATGTTTTTTGTTAATAATTATTATTCATTTCAAAAGTTAAAAGATATCGAAGTTAAAAGATAATAATACTAACATGATTTTACCATTATTGAATTCGAAAAACCTTACCAAAAAGAGTCCGATCCATATTTTTCATAAATTAAAAGCTGTCTATCGTTATCCATTTTTTAAATATAATCACGAGGAAAAACTTCCACTATATAATCGAACGAATAATTTGTTAGATTGTAAAAAAAAATTGTAATTTGATAATGATTAATAATCGTTTAAATGTAAATTTGTAATAATATATAAATTTATGTAAATGTATATAAATTTATATAATTTTTATAAATATAATTATTATATTATAAATATAATTAATTTTTATAAATATAAATTTATAATAATAAATAAATTTAACGATAAAACTAAATGTTATAAATTCTTTCTTAAAAGAATGAAAAAAAAAAGAAGAAAACAATGAAATATTTAATAAAATGAATATTTAGTAAATCGAAATATTAAAAAATTACTCGTTAACGCGAAATTGTAATCTATATTTGTAATACAAAGAAAGCTTAGTTAAAATCAATGAATAAAAAGGATAACTTTGGGTCGATAAAGTAGATAAAAAAAGAACACTTAGAATGAACGAACGAATAAATTCTAGATACTAAAGTATCGATTATTGCTAAAAAAAATGCAATCACGTTACGAATCTCGTAACGTATAATCTGTTAGATTAGTTCAAAAATTTTTTGAATATGTTTATATATATAATCCAAAGAAAATTGAGATCACGTTTGTCGAAAGCGAACAAGTTCCGGTAACGAAGAGTGGGGCGCGTTCGTGCGTTTGACTCGAGTTGATATCACCGACCGACTGACTGATAAACTCCTATAATTGTATTGCCACACGATCTTTTTGCTCACGGCACTTATTCGTGACACGATCGTTATTCTCCTACGAAAACTAGCCGATATACATTATGGTTGTACACGACTATTTTACATCTCGTCTAGCCGATACTAAGAAAAATTTTATTTCAAGTTTCCAGTTTAATTCACACAGTCTTATAATCGTTTTAAATATGGAGAATCGAAAAAAAAGGATCATATTTTCTACACATAACTTTCTCTTTGATCAAGTTTAATATCGGATTAATCAAATTTTATTAATATTTATTTTTTTATTCCAATTATTTTTTGATAATATATTAATTTTTTTATATCGAGATTAAATCTTATTTGAATAAATTTCTATTCAAATAATTATTATTATTAAGTAAAATTTTTATTTTATTTTTTATTTATGTATTTGTATATATACTATATTATTTTATTTCAAATAATTTAATTATTTGAACTTTATTTTTGAAAAATAACTTATTTTAATATTTGTTATTTCATTTTCTATTTTCATTTTTATGAAATAATCAAACATAAATAAATCATTTAAAAATAATTTATTTTTCAAATAAGATTTTAAAATTTATTTGCATACATTTTTATTTCAAATAAATTTATGTTTTATTTTATTTGAAATAATTATTTTATTTCAAATAAAAAATATCCAATCTTTATATTTTATATTTTTCAATTATTTAACATACAATATTAAAAATCACGCATAAAAGAAAAAAATCTTTTTATTTCTATATCGTGCAATTCTTCGAACTTGAAAGTTTTAGATACAAATTTAAGAAAAAGATAGAAGAAAAATACTGACTCCAATAATTTCATATTTTCAACTATATCTTCGTAAAACTAGTTAGCAAAAAAATTATTTATGAATTTTAATTTTATATGAAAGTCTAATTCAACTTATTATTATTGAAAACCGTTATTATTCTGCTCTATTCTTATTCGTGAATAAGAAATAAATCCAAAAAATATTTTTTTTGAATAAAGAAGAATATAAATAAATAAAAATACTAAGAAATTATTTTTGATTTCAGTTTTTTTTATATACTATACAGAGAAACTGCAGTATTTATTTTATCTGTTTAAATTATAAAGAAAATGAAATATTTTGAAAAATAAAAATATATAGATATTACACAAGATATTTATCTTATGTTATCTTTCTTCTTTTATATTTTCCATTATTTTTAATTCTACAATGGTTCATATATATATATTTTTTTTAATTATAAAAAGAAAATTAATATTAATCATTTATTTATATTTTTAATTTATTTATATTTTATATTTAAATAATTTTTTCTAACATTCATGGAATTTTGAATCGAGATATCTATTTATGCAGAATACAATTAAATACATTATTATTGCACATATATATTATAATATATACAGAGTCTGAAATTGGAAAAAATTTATAAAAATTATATAAGCAGTAGTTTTAAAGATATCAAAAATATCCTTTAAATTATAAATTATTTTTTAAACTATAAATAACTAAACAATTTAATTTTGTATTAAATAAGGCGAGGCAGACAGGAAGAGAGAGATAGAGATAGAACCATTCTATTATTATTATATTTCATCTATTACAAAATTAAATTGCTTGTAACTTGAAAAATAACCTTTAACCGTCATTTTTGCATACATTTTTGCAAACTTTTGTTTTAATTTCTAAAGTTAAATCTTTAAATTTTTTGTCAAATTTTATTGAAATATCTTATATATATATGTATTATATATATATGAATATTAATATATTTATATTTTTGAAGAATTGATTTTAGAGGACAAATAATCATAAATGTATATAGAGATATGGATTAAAATTTATTTATTATATTACAAGCAATTGAAATTTGCATCATATGAAATGAAACAGAAAAAATGAAACGACAGTATGACAGAAACAAAGCAGAGACTCGCTCTATCTCCATTTTTATCTAGGCAAATTTAATAATTTAATAAATAAATTTTAACAATTTGGTCTTGAACTAATATCCCTTTAAAAATATCCAATGAATATATTAATACTTTGTATAATATAATAATATAAGTATAATATTAAATATAATAAATATTATATAATAAGTATAATATATTGACTTTGAAACAAAAACAGATTAAATAGATCAAAATTATGATTTATATATGATTATTTTCAAATAGTTAAAAAAATTTGCCTTTAATCTTTTAGATTTAGTGTACAAAAAATAATTTTTATAAAAATATTTAAATTGTTTTAAAATATATTTTTATAAATATTGATTGATTTTTTAATTTTCACTTTTATTATTATTATCATAAATTAAATAATATTTTTTTTCTTAATTCTATATTATAAATTTTGATATTTCAAAAAGAATATCTAAAATCAAATTAGATTAGATTTCATATCATATAAATTAAAAATAAAAATATCTGTAACAATTTCTTTTCTTTATTTCAAATCTGAATTTTTTTATTCAAAATTACTTTTATACAATAAAAAAAATATTATTTGTTTAAAACATTTAAATTATTGTAAACTACTGAACAAAAATTTATAAAATCATTAATATTAATTTTTAAATAATTTGTAATATTAGAAAATTTGTTAATTAAATTTAGATTTTAATAATAATTTAATTCTTTCAAAAATTTTTCTTTTAATAATAAGTATAATAATAAAATAATATGAATTATGATAGATTAAAAAAAATTAAATCAAATATAATTTTTTATATAAAATATATAATAATATATATTTTTTTAATGAGAAATTTTTTTTTAATATTTTAATAGATTTTATATCACTCATTTTAACAAAAATATAATAATCTTATAAAAATAATCTTAAAACATATTATTCTATCATTATCTCGTAAAAATTA